>NC_059328.1:7956923-8263076 GCF_018350155.1 Leopardus geoffroyi
GCTTTTGCCTGGGATGGATCTGCCCGGAGAAGGAGGAAGGAGGGGGGGCGGGCAGCGGGGAGAAGTCGTCCTGGAGGTAGAGACCGTTTATCAGCCAAGACAACCCTGATTATTTATTTATTTATTTGTTTCGCGTTCCGGGCGTTGTCCGCGGCCCCCTCTCCTTGGCTGTATTTCAAATCCCACTTCCAGCGACAGACTGGGGGGGGGGGGGGGAGTGCCACCCTCTCAGGGAACCACCCCCTGTGCTGCTCCCGCTCGGGCCACAGCTGGGCTTCTGGGCCAGGAAACGTGGGACCCTGGTGTTCCCCGGAGGTCAACGGGGGTCACCCGAGTGATCCAAGCTGGTGGGGTATCAGCTGCTGCCATGGGAACGGGAGGCAGGGAATAGTGAGTCACGGAACCAAAGCAGTAAGGCTCCCTGTTCTCCTCTCATGGGGTCCTTTAGAGACCTAGGGTCACGGCCCCTGAGGCCCAGGGGAGGGCGTCTCACCCTATAGGATCTTATCATCACCCAGCCCTCCCCCACCCCAGAATGTCTGAGCCGTGGCTGGAGGCTTCTATGCTCTCCTGGTACAAGCAAACGTGCCCTCCACCTGGGCCTGGGAGCCCAGCAGTTTGGCTGCTCTGATTTGCCAGAACGGCAGGAATGGTGACCCCAGGGGTGGCTCACGGGTTCTGAGTACATGCTGTGTGCAGGAGCCTGCGCCCGTCCACGTCCTCCCAGCCCCAAGTATTATCACCCGCCCCCCACCCCCACATTTGACTGATCAGGACACTGAGGCACAGAGAGGTTAGTGTCTCGCCCAAGGTCACACAGCCAAAGAGTGGAGAGACCAAGACTTGACCCCCAGCAGCCTGCTACAGAGCTTGTACGCTTACCCCCTAACTGCTGCCCCCCGCCCCCGGCCCATGCTTCACCACATTTAACAGTGAGAGGGCACGCAGCCCTGCTGGAGGTCCTGGCAGGTGGGAGGCATGCCCATATATCGTCCTCCCCACTCCTTTTACTTGGCATCCCCTGGGCCGCTCCCAAGACTCACCCCAGCCAGGGGGCCTCTCAGAAGCCCCTCCATGTTTTTCTGAAGCTCACAAGCCCTGTGACTTTGGGGACTGGTTGCCCATGTGGGTTCTGTGGGCTCCTGCTAGAGCATCCCCTGGTCAACAGAAAGGGTCTCCAGGTTCAGCCAGGCTGGACCGGGAAATATCTGTGGGGGCCCATGGGCTCTGAGTTTGCTGGATGCAGATACCACGCCCCACTCGGCCTGCTCCACCGGCCAGGGGCTGACTCGAGGCCTCAGGCTCACTATTACCCTGCCTCCAATGGAGCTGCCGGCTTCTTAGAGGTGCAGGCCAGAGGAATCTCCAGAAGAGCTGTCCCGGACCGGTAGCTGCTCAGCGGGACGAACTGGCCGGGGGCCTGCTGGGCCCACCCTGTGCCTCCCCGGGGGCTCGGAGCCTGGGGCCCTCAAACGGGCACTGGGCCTGGCTGCTGCCATCATGCCTTGGGAGTACTCACGGCGGGGCAGTGACTGTGGCGTCCATTCCTAGCCAGGGGGGCGAGTCCTCGCCCTGCTGTGTCCTGAGCTGGTCCAAGGTGCCCCTTAGCCTCCTTCCTGGATGGCCCTGGGGCCTCCATTGTGGAGGACATCTTCTGGGGCTCTCTGGGGCAACAACAGGGAGCCAAGGCCTCTTTAGCTGGGCTGGTCATCAACTTCGTCAAAGGCTGGACCTCCTGGCTGGCCTGGCCAGGTCCCCCTCGCCGGGCTAACTGGCAGCCACGTCCCCCTGACAATATTCCCAACAGGAGGGGACTTCCTGGTGACTGGGCAAAGCTCTGCTCAGGCCTCATACTTCCTAGATGTCATGGAAATGGATGGCCTTGAGACCAGGAACACTTTGGACTGTTTGGACCCCAGAGAGGAGCTGAGGAGGGGAGATGTCTGAGAACAATGCGTGGTCAGGGCTGTGGGGGCTGGGAAGACTGGACAAGGGGACCGGGGCTGGCCTGGACAGCTCCCATGGACTCTAAGGACAGAGCAGCTGAAGGTGGGCCATGTCCAGGTAAGTCCACCTTCCTCGAGGGAGCCTGGGGACCATTCTTCTTCCATAGGCTTTGCTATTTGCAGGAATGGTCCAAGCCCCTCCTTCAGCGAGAGAGCAGTGGAGAGAGAAAGCGCATCATAAATAAAGGGATGTGAGCTTAGGCCCTGCTGAGGACAGCAGGCCAGAGACAGCCCGTGGGAACTGTGCCCTCAGGCTGGTACTCCAGGCCTGGCCCCAGGCTCCAGCCACAAGGTCTTCGAGGCAGGCCTTGGTTCCCCTCTGTGTGCACAGCTGCGGACCCTACCGGCCACCTCCTTTTGCCTGGTCTCAAGGCCCTGGGGGCTGTGAACCAGGCAGGACAGCTGGAGGGGTGCGGACCTCAGGTGGGAGCTCTTGGGGGCCCTGTTTTCTCTGGGGACTGTTCTGAATTTGAGGAGAAGACTTGGGCGGAGGTCAGAGCGCGGCTCCTTCTGGAATAATGGTGGTGAAAGTGGGGGCGTCTCATGCCTGGCTGGGTCCACCAACACCTCGCCAGGAGGGAGCCCTTCAGAGGAAGCGAGGCCAGGTGACAGACCGGCATCAGAAGGCTTGAGAGCAAAACTCTGACAAAGCCCTTCCCAGCGGCCACCCATGGTGGCAGATCCCGCAGATTAGAACTGGGGAGAGGAAGCAGGTGGCCTTCCTGCTGGAAGGGTGTCCCCTCCTGGGGATGGTGGAGGGGGAGCAGACCTCAGAGTGACAGTTCAAGCAGACAACAACCTTCTAGAACTTTCCAGAAAGGAAGCAGGAGTCAGCTCTCCCAAAGGGCCAAGATCCTCCCCAGCCCCCTGGTGAAAGGGTCACCCATGCTGCCTTCCTACAGATGGGAAAATAGAGGCTTGGGAGCTTCAGATTCAGGCACTGGGTTAGGAACTGCCCCCACCGGCCGAATTTCACAGACCTTCAACCTGGAGTCCTTTTTGAGCATATGTGAGTGTCAAAATCTCTTTTTGAAACTGAATCACCGAATTTTAAGTTTTCTGTAAAGACCAGCCGGTCCCAAGTCCCCACCCCTGTATGATGCCACCTCCCGGTTGCATCTGTGAGCTAGTTGAGGCCAAATACGTGGGCCCAGCCCCAAGAACCACACAGAAGCAGACTCTGCCTCGATACTATTGACATCCTGGGCCAGATCCTCCTCTGCTGTGACAAAGGCTCCTGAGCACTGTGGGATGTCCAGCAACACCCCTGCCCTTTACCCACCAGATGCTGGTAGCATCAGAAATATCTCCAGACATCGCTAAACGTCCCCCTGGGAGGCACAAATACACCCCGTGTTGATAACTGCTGGGTTAGAGCTTGCTGGTTCTGGCTTATGCCTTCAGACACGTTTGGTTTAGCCTGCAGAGGGGTTGAAATATTTTTTTATTTTCTATTTTTTTTAATTATTTTTTTAACGTTTCTTTATTTTTGAGACAGAGAGAGACAGAATGAGAGCGGAGGAGAGGCAGAGAGAGAGGGGGACACAGAATCGGAAGCAGGCCCCAGGCTCGGAGCTGTCGGCACAGAGCCCGATGCGGGGCTCGAACCCACGAACCGTGAGATCACGACCTGAGCTGAAGTTGGACGCTTTATTGACTGAGCCACCCAGGTGCCCCGCGTTTTAAATATTTTTTTAGATGAACTGAGAAAATGTAACCAGCTTCTCCTGGGAAAACAGAAGATTTGGCCGCATTGGCCTGCCTCCCTGACGAGGCAGGGATGGGCTGCGGCTAAGCAGAACTACTTCCTCTCTTTAGTGGGGCCCGGGGTCTGCCCACTCACCGGCATTTCCACCAGTGTCCTCTCCCTGGCCTTCAGCACTGTCACCTGGGCCACCGGCTCTCTTCCCCTCACTCATTTATACTCCCTGCCTGACCCCTAGAGGCATTTTTGTCAGAACCTCTGCTTTAAAATGTCAAACAGCTTTCTCTTAACCACCCTCCTGGTTTCTCTTCTCCAAGCTGGACAGCCCATTGCTTCCACTGCCCTTGACATCTGTGATATTAAATAATGAGGATTTCTCCTACATTTCACTCTGGAGGGGGTGGGGGGGTGGGGATGGAAAAGACTCTGTAACCACTGAGTGCTTAGGCAATCCTGGTACATTAATATTCCAGCTCATTAGTCATATATTTTCACAGAGAAATGTTCTTTGTCTGAAACGTGTTTTTAAAATTCCTGGTGAAAACATAGTCCAACGGGCATCTATGAAGTGCTTACCAAGGGGAAGGCAGTGTGGTAGTCCCATGAAGGATAAAATGCTGAACAGGACCCGGTCCTTGACCTCAGAGAGTTCCCATATGAGAGGGAGACACAGGATTGTGCACCAATAACCGGAACAAGCATAGAAAGACCTAGAAGCTACAGGGGAGGTGCAGGGAAGGTACGCTGGGAGCCAGGGAGAGGGGAGATTCATTCTGGCTGCTGATATTAAATTAATAAAATGAGGCAGAGAACATTCTTCCTCCGTGTAAATCTTTCCGGAGAGGCCAAAAAGTCTTCCTAAGATGTTATTGCCATTGCTGAGTTGTTTTTGTATTTTATTTACTAGAGAATCTACCCTCTCTTCAAAGCCAGGGGCAAAGGTCATCTGGTCCTTGTCCTCTCCCCCAGGCCTGCCTGCCCTCTCTTATAACTCTCTGGACATCTCTTTCCTCCCGCTTCCAGACCGGACGCAGCTTGAGAGCAAGGGCTGTGGACCCGGTGGCCTCTGTTCCCACCCCCCCCCCCCACCAGCCTCATACAGGCCCCTCCCACAGGCAAGTGCTTAGTGAATATGTGTCAGATAAAGATCTAGCCCTCCCTTTCCAAAAATCAATGTCATTGCTGCAGGAAACTGTTAAAATAAAGACAGCCAAAATGTGTAAAAACTTTCAAGAAACATTTCCATTCTTAGCAGGCTGTTAGAGCTCATCCCCCACCCCGCTTTTTTCCTTTGTTTCTAATTCTGAGTTTGGGGCTAGATGTGGTAGGCAGTCCCCCTTTTAATCTTTAAATATAGTTCTGAATATAATTACATTTTTATGCAGCACCGAAACATCATATCCTGGTAACGGGGCATTCTTGCACTCTGCACATCTGTGTTAAATCTCCTTCACGTCTGTCTTCTATTGAGGACAGTTGTGAAGTCTAAGATGAAAGTGATCGACATCATTTGCGAATTATGTGTATTTCCTTATGCTGTATTTCAATGGGCTTTGCTCCTGGTGGTTTTGCAAATGGCAGGTTGTCTGGTGGCCGTGCCGTCACCGAAGACCCCTTTCAAGACGTGGGTCCCGGCGTCCTGGCACAGAGGACACACCCCAGGCTTAGAAGAGCATTCGTCCTGGATTAAGAAGCCGTGCCGTGTCTTTGCAAAGAGCCCGATCCGTCTGGTATGTGAGCTGAGGCGCGGAGCCCACACAGGTCAAAATGAAAATGGATCACCTCGTGCTAGGAACCCTGCTGAGCTCCTAACCCCGTCCTCCCCCACGGGCACCCGTATTCCCATTCTGCAGATGAAAACACTGAGGCTCCGTGGGGTTAAGTGACTCGCTGAGGTCCTGCAACCAGCTGAGAAGTTGATGTGCCCCTCCCCACGCCCCGGCAGTTTGAGTCCAGGGCCCGTGGCCACATCACCACTCAGCTCCCAGGCCCCTCCTGTTCCCGGACCACTTCCAGCCAGCGTGCCCGACGCTGGAATCACAGGGCCAGGGAAAGAGGGTTCGGGTGACGTGTCCTGTTCCCGGCAGGCGCACCCCCACGGTGACTCGCTCACCCACACACTGGGAGGAGCTCTCCACGGTCCAGGGGACGGGGGCAGCCATCTCGCCCGTTCCAGGGCTACCCTACAGACAGCCTGCATTCCAGAGGCTTCTTGGGCCTCCTGGCATGGCTGTGGGGCGATGAAGAGTGAGTTGCGCGTGGCCGGGTGCATCCTGTACCCCACGGCCGCCGTCCTCCTGGCGGATGCGGGGGGGCGCCCTGGCAGGAGTGTCAGGCCCCAGGGGCACAAGTGGCCAAGGTCCGTCTTCAGCTGGCCCCACAGCCCCGCCTTCCAGGTCTCTGATTGCACGTGGCGTCAGTGGCCCAAAGGAGGAGGGGCTTCCAGAAGACGTGAGGACGGCTGTCATGACGGATGCTGAACTGGACCCACAGCACCCTTGCCACCAAGCTCAGGATTTCCTCCACGTGGCAACCTTCTTTGACCAGACCCAGTCTCTGCGTTGGGATGTCGAGTAAGGCCTCTGACTCTGGAATGGGGAAGGTCACGGGACACAGAAAAATACATACTTCGCAGGTATGCAGACAGAAAGGGCGGTTCCAGGACCTCAGCGGGGGTTGATGTCCCGCGGCCAGCACAGCGCGCTTCCTGATCGGCGACGTGAGATTACTTGGTGGCTGGGCGGAAGGGAAGAAACAGGCCCTCCCCAAGATCCAGGGACGGACCCCACCATCCAGGAAGCCCCTTAAGGAAGCAGATGCCAGGAGCAAGACAGAAATGTCTCCACGGAGACCGCCTTTAGCTTCGGCGACCTGGTGCCCCTTCCTCACCAAAGCTGCTCTTAAGAAACAAAGCTCGGATCAATTGTTTACACTGTAGCAAGAATTTCGTGTGTCGCCCTCCTCATGGGGGCGTTTTAAGCCCGCTCTGCAGTGGCTAAATGAAAGCACCTGTGTCCAAATAAAGGGCTTCAAGCATCATGGAGAAGGAAAGAGGTGTTTGGGGGCTTGGCGAGGCCCCTCCCCAGTGCCTTAAAATCACCAGAGCTCCATCGTGAACTTTGGGCCACGATAAAATTCTATCAGATGTCAAGTCTTAGTCCTCTCTGATCTACCCACACAGGATGAAGCCTTTGATCCACCCAATGTTGCAAACAGAGTTCCTTAGAATTTAAACTTCCCAGAGGTAGGAAGTACTCATCCAGGTTCCAGGCCTCTCTATATGACACCCCAGGCCGAATGAAGTAGTTATTACGTACAGGGTCTGGATCGGGTTCCCAACCACTGAGGGATCGTGGAGCCCCAGAGGGCCTGCTGACAGGTGCAGACCTTCTCCTGTCTTTATTCTCAGGCCCCCTGGAGCCGATCACGGGACCTCCCAGGAGAGAAGAGAGCCGGGGTTTGGAGGCCTCTAGTAGAAGATTCCGCTTTTCATCCATACTCTACACCCAACCCGTACTCCGTACACATTCATACCTTCCGGAACAGCAAAAGTCTCTCTGTCCCAAGCAAGCCAGGGAGGCACAGTCAAGGCTGGGGTGACGAAGAGGCGAAGGGGGGTGGGGCCCTGGGGATAAGGTGTCCAGAGGAGGGAGGAACACAGACGGGACGGGACGAGAGAGAGACAAATCCAGAAAGGGTGGATTTAGGGGCGCTCCTGGGTCTTACCCGGTGGGCAAGCATCTTCTAGAAAACAGGCATAGAAGCCGTTCACCAGTTAGAGTGGCAGGAGACCCTCGGAGGTGTTGAGCACCTGGTGAGGCAGAAGTGTCCCCCCCCCCCCCCGCAGTGGCCTCTGAACTTCCAGAAGCAAACTCCCTCCACAGGGGACTGGCCTGCAGCCTAAACCCCCAAGTGTCACCCAGCTCAGGTCAGGGACCGTTGCTCCAGTGCCACCAGGAAATATTATTTAGCCCGGATATTTTTAGCAGGAACCGAGCTCCGAGCAAATGTCACGTGAGCCATCTTCTCTTACACGGCAACTTTGGGCTATTTAAAGAGATGATAATTACGCTCCTGCCACCGCGATCAGGACGGGCTGAGTGCGTGATTACAGGAGCCCCTCATCTGCCGTGCGGAGCACTTTACGCTAATGGAGCCCAATTTTCTAAGCTGCCTGCCTAAATCTGGCCGGTCTCCCAGGTGGACCTTTGAATTGGCACCGGAGGGGCGGCAAACTGCTCTTTGAGGCCTCGTAGCTGCCCCCCGACGGCGGCTCCGAGGGCGCTAGGCCACGAGGTCCGCCCCCCACCCCCCAGCCTGGCGGGACTGACGCTCGCCACTGACCTCCCGCCTCGGGAGAAGGTCTCGCCTTGGCCTTCGGGTGATGACAGTGGTGGTCTCCGTGCCCGGAATCTTTCAGAGAAGCCAGGAGCAACCCTCGAAGGAACAGCAGTCATGGGGTCTGAAGAAGCAGGACAGGCAGGCCAAGGAGACGCAGTCGCTAGGGGGCCCAGGAGAAGGCGGACTAAGGGGACACTTGGGAAGGTGACACAGGGCCGGGGGGGGGGGGGGGGGGGAGGGCGGGACCAGGAGGCAGGGCAGCAGGCCAGTCGGGGAGGAAGGCAACCTAGACGCTTGCACTCCTTACACCGGAGGGAAGCAGGCACCTTGCAGGAGCTGCTGGCCCGTAGTAGGAACGTTGTGCAGCACACACGAGAAAGAATGGATGTGCTGTTACCCCTACGGGCGACGGATGCCGACCAGGCAGCCCATACTCCGTCCAGCCAGGCATAACTGGGGTCCTGTGCTCCGATCCATTTGCAGTGTGCTCGTGGACAACGCCGATGGGGGTCTTGAATAAAGGTGGGCGCCTGGATGGTGGGGGGGGGGGCGGACAGGAGGGAGTCCCCAGACCCCATTCTAGAAGGACTGGCAGGAGGAATTCAGGGGCGGACTCGAGGAAGGGAAAGCTAGCTGACTTCAAATACTCGAAAGGATGTAAAATGGAGAAAGGGCCAGGTCCTTCCAGAAGGCTGCTGAGAACAGACTTAGGATCAGCCAGAGGGAAGCGTGTGCCCTGTGGAAACAGGCGGCCTCGCAAAGGAATGAGCTCCCCATCACTGGAGACTTTTCGGAGAGAGTCATAGCATGAGACGGACCTCGGAAGCCTCCTGGCCAGCCTCCCACCCAAAGCCGGGACCCCTCCTCAGAGTTCCTCCCAGATGGCCTCAGGGCTCTGCCCGGAGGGCACCAGGCGAAGCATCCAGCTTCAGCTGCCAAGACACGAGCCCAGGAAAAGTTGGCGCTGTCCACCAGGCCCGTCCAAAGGAAAACAGAAGTCAGAACCTCCTGCCTTGGAGTGTCCCTGAGCGCCGGGCCTGGCAGAGCCTTCTAGAACGTTTTGCTCCTGCCCCGCCTACCTGGCCACTGGCGCTTCCCAGGGGCAGTGTCAGGGAGACTGCGAACAAAGAGGGAGCAAGCGTTCCTGGCAAGCGGTTAGCAAAGGTGAGCGAGTAAACATTTCTGCCTGAGCGCATAAGCGTGGCAATTACCTCAGCAGGACGCCGGCGAGAGAGCGTTGCCGGCTGGGTTGTTTGCTCATTAAGACAAGAAAATCATTTATGTTCTGGGACTCAAGTGTCAACAGACCCAGGGAAAATGTCTTGCCTCAGCTGCCACCCTGGGGCCGGCCAAGGGGGCAGCTGGGATCCCAGGCACAGCTGGCGGGGCCAAGAGCGGGTGTGCACGGCACAGACACGGTTCGGGACCCACTTCCCATCAGGGCCGTCTCTCAGGCCCTCCTACCCGTTTTCCTCCCTTGCCCTTTCTCCTCCCTTCTCGGGTCCAGCAATGGAGGGTGCAGAGAGTGCGGCGACGGGCCTGGCGTGCACGCCAAGGGTACCGTACTTAGGCGTGACCCACCCACCCCAGGTTCCCCGGGGGCCGAGAGGGTTCCCCTGCGGTGGGACTTTCAGGGAAGCCCCAGGCAGACCGGGATGGCTGGTCACCATACCGCCCATGAGCCCTGTAGCCGCCCCGTAGGGGGGGGCACCATTCTGCCCATTTCGCAGATGGGGAGGAAGGTGCCGGTGAGGGCAGAGCAGAGAACCTTCCCTGGAGCCCCTGTTGCAGCCATGGTCTCAGCCTCCACTCCAGCTCTTCTCCCGCTTTTCTCTCCTTGCTGCAGCCCCCTTTCGTTTGCTTCAGACCCGGGCAGGGAGGGAGTCACAGACCCACGGAGGGTCCCTCGGACAGCACCTGACCAACGCCTGCCCCGACAAGCTGGGGAGGGGAGGCCCGGGGGACTGAGTGGCCTCAACAACACCCTCCCCAGCCCACCCCCAACTCCTCCAGAGGCAGGGACAGACTGGACCTTCATTCTCCCATCTATAGGATGGAAATAATAATAGCAAAAAGAAGCAGGTGGGAGGAGACCCCAGCCGGCGCGGCCTCCTCGGTGGCCCAGCCTTGCTCCCCCTTGGCCCTCAGGACGCCCCGCGAGCCCCTGGGTCTCCCTGTCCTTGGAGGTGCTGCCTTCACTTGGGCAGCAGAGACGCTGGAACGGGGTGTGGTGAGAGCAATGAAGAGGGTGCGACGTTTCCCTGGGCCCCCACCAGAGCCCGCCCGCTACTCCCGCGTCCCGTCCCTCCGCTGCAACCTGGAATAAGGCGGGGAAGCCCTCGGAGGCCAGGCTTTAAGGAGAGAAGCGATTCTGCTTCCAGAAGGAGGGGAACTTGCGATCGGCACCTTGCCCTTTAAGGCCCCACGCGGAGGCTATATTTAGGGCCGAGGACATTCCGCAGGACCTCGGGCAGCCTTCACTGGGAGCAATCGCTAATCACTGCATTGAGTTTACGGGTGCCCCTGGGCACACTTAACCCAGGGCAATGAATAGTTATTGCCGGCCTCCCGCTCGGGGCCTGTGGGCACACTTAAGCAAGAGCGCGGATCGCTGCTAGCGGGCACGGCTCGGGTACACCCTTGGGCACCCTGCGCCTTCAGCGGGGAGAGGCAGAGTATTAAATATCTATGTGCCCTGTGCCCACAGCTGCATTTAGCCAAGGGCAAGGCCGGTGAAACGGCTTTAATTAAAACTTAATGCAAGTTCAAGGTGCAGGCACGGAAGCAGCGGCTGCAGAAGTCACCGGGAATGAATCAGTCAATTCGATGAGGTTCTCAGTGGGGGGGGAGGGGGGCCAGGGCAGCAGAGACCCGTCTTCTCTTTCGTGCCTGCTGCCCACCTCTCTGTGTCCATGTTCTGGGACGTGGGGCCACTGCGGGCTCCCACACCTCGCTTGGTGAAGGAAGCTGGACATCGCGGCTTCTAAGGCAGACCGTTGGAGGCAAAGCAGGCGCCTGGGCCAGAGGCGGGTCCTGCGTTTCTCAATAACCCGGCCCGGTGCGGGTGACTCTGGCCACACCGTCCCCCTGGCGGTGGCTCCCAGAATTACAGACCCGGTGCAGGGGGAGAAGTGACCCGTCCCGGAAACTTCAAAAGTCATCACCTGTGGGCAAAGCTTGGGGATCCTGGGGTGGATTCTTAGGAGGACCAACACCAGGCAAGTGGGCAGAGAAAGTCCTGCTCCTTAAGACTGGGAGGCAGAGGAATAGCCAAGCAGTCTGCCCATTAGCCCAGGCCCCAAGCCAGGAGGAGTTCAGGTCACCGGGCCTGGGGGCACCCCAGAAGTGGGGCTCCCTTCTGCCACAGCGCTCTTGTTAAAATTCAGACCAGATGGGAACACGGCGACAAGCTCTTCCTGGGGCAAGGGTCCACCGCTCATTCAAGTGTGCTCTCCTAGTACCCGTGCAATGCCTGGCATATAGCAGGTGCTACATAAACGCTCCCTGAATGAACGGGGATCGTCACGGGAGGCCTTCTCTCTCCCAACATCTCTTCTCTTCTCTCCCCTCCCCTCCCTCGTCTTTCCTTCCCCAAGACCATCTTCCCTGACTCTCAGGCAGAGGGGCTTGCACCCCAGTATCACCCCAAGGCCAAATCCAGCATCTTTTTGGAGCCATTTCATGTTTACAAGATTAAAGTCAACTTTTTAACATCAGAAGAGCTCACATACAATTATGGATTTCCAGTTTCTCGTGAAAAGTTGGAAAGGCTGGCCAGATGGGGCTGGGGTGGAGTGGAGGCTGCCTTTCTGAGTGGGGGAGGGACCGGGGGGGGGCGGGGGGAGCAGGGTGGGTGGGAGCCTGTGCCCGCCTCGGCTGTGGCCCCGCCACAGCTCTGCCTGGCTCACAGCCCGCCTCCTCCACATGCCTCCTAATCCCTCCGCTTCATTCTCCCATCTGTAGGATGGCAATAATCATAGCACCCATTGCTCAGAATCGCTATGGAGATGCAGTGAGTTAATATTTGCAAAGGAGTTAGAACAGTGCCCAGCACAGAGCAGGTGCCTTGAAAGTGTTTGCTAAATAAAGACACGAGTACAATTCTGTGCTGCCTCCTGAGCCTGGCACACTCATTTCTGGGGCGGGTTTGGCCCCCCCTAGGCATTTGCATTTGTAACCACCCACCCATCCAAGTCTTGTTGAGCTCACAGAGACTCCCGCAGGACTAGAGAGAAGCCCACAAAGCAGGGAAGGAGCTCACCGTGGGGGGAACCTCCACTTCCTGGTCTTTAAAGTAGGGACACTGCACCTGATTGTATCTGAGGTCCTTTTATGGCTAAAAGACTACAATTCCTTGACTTCACCCCAGTCAAGAAGGGGTATCCAGACCAGCCATTTTTTTTTTTCAATCGAGCAATCGAGAACACGAGGGCACAATGTTGCCACTTCGGTGACAGCCCCAGTGCTCCCGCTGGCCCCCGTGCCAGCTAGTTCAGACACCTTGAACACACCTGCCCCCCCCCCCCGCATCCCATCCCAACTCGCTCAGACAAAGCCCAGGGGGACCGGGCACCCAGCCGGTGCCCACGAATGCCTGCGGGACAGCTGCATCTCCAGCTGCCACCCCTCTGCCGGACCACGTCTGAAGGCTCAGGAGCCGTGGCCTTTGGAGAGAAGCCCAGTCTGGGATGTCGCCCCACCGTGTCCCCTGGGCCCTCTGAGCCTGTTACTTGAACGAACGTGGGCCCACGGTAGACGCCCCCCTGGCCCAGCCTGGACGTTAACACTGGACACTTCATGATGAAGCAGACACTCTGCTCCAACCTTCTCACCCCTGTTTGAAATATTCTGATTTCCAACCTGTACTTTTGCTTTCTGGAAGGAGGGCAAAATTCATGCGTGCAAATGGAAGAGGAAAACACAGTTCATAGGGCTGCAATTATAGGTCAGTGACTATTCACAGCATGTACGGTTCACGTCAACTGGCTGGCAGCCGGGAAGGTGTCAGGAAGAGGGCTGGGAAGGGAGACCCAGGCTGTGGGGCCTGGGAACCTGGGTCTGGCTTCTGGGTTCCCGCAGCGCAGCCCCCACCGGGAAGCCCTCGGGGCTGGGGAACGTTTGCAGATCTCAGGAAGGCCAAGCCTGGGCAGACAGGACCAGAGCTTGTGCCCGAACATCCCCTGACAGGCACCAAATGTTTGCTCATGCCTGACCTTCCTCGACCGCCACAGATGACTCCTAAAGTAGGCTTCCCTGCTCCCATTTGGTGGATGAGGCAGGTGAGGCTCAGAGTAGGTCAGTGACTAAGCCAATGGGTTGGTGGGAAGAGGAAGCAACTGAAGAAAGGAAGAGAAAGAGAAGGAAAGGTTAGGTCTTGGGATCGCTCCCCCCACCGCGACCCCCTCGGGAGACACTCTGGGCTCGGTCAGGGAAAAGAGTCCCCTCCCCCACCGACTGGCATCAGCCCAGCCTTCGGACCCCAGCCCCCAAATCCCGCCTCTCTGCACCTTCCCTGGGCAGGGTCCAGGCCGTTGCGGTGCCTGGAGCTCAGGCAATTTGGGGGAAGGGCCTCTTTAGGAAAAAGAATATAAAAATCTCTTTTGCCAGCTTTATAGTCATGGTCTTGTGAGCACCCAAGGGGCCGGTGCAAGTGAGGGGCCCCGAGGCTTATGCTCCATCAGCGCCAAGGCCAATCAACTTCTGCGAATCTGGGCACACCACTTATTCACTTTATTAAGCACTGAGTAAGCACCAACTATGTGCCAGGCCCAAAGGCCAACGCTGTGGGCATGCCCCACCCCCTCCCACCCCGCCCAAGGCACCCCAGATCCAGCCAGAGACAGCTGTGGGAGGAGATTTGTTATTAATCAGGGCAGCAGGTGCCATGATAGAAGCAGGTTCAAGGCACAGAGGTGATCAACTATCAGGAAGACTTCCTGGAGGAGGCAGTCTCTGATGTAAGTTCACGCGCCTGGCAGTCTGTGCCCCAAACTCTGAGAGGTCAGAGCCTGGGCTCGGCCCCTCTCTTCTGTCTCTCCCCACTCTGTGTCTAGGAAGGAATAATGATACAATGTTCCCTTTCTACAATGTTCCCTTTCTTATCGTCTGCACTCATACTTAGCTCTTTTTGTCTCCCTGAGTGGAAGCTTCCCAAAAGACATCAGCAAAGCCTCATCTTTCCCAAACCCGCCTCCTTCTGCACGAAGCAGGCTGAGTATTGAGCTCAAAATATGAAGTCACCGGGGCGCCTGGGTGGCTGAGTCGGTTGAGTGTCTGCCTTCAGCTCAGGTCATGATCTCACCGTTTGTGAGTTCAAGCCCCTCATCGGGCTCTCTGCTGTCTGCTCTGTCTGCCCCTCCCCTGCTCGTTCTCTCTCTCTCTCTCTCTCTCACTCAAAAATAAATAAATACAAAAAAATTTTTTAATCAATTAAAAAAAGCAAACAAAAACAAAGTCACCGTCAGGATCAGGATACAGGAAGTAGCCACATTGGGTAAGAAAAGAATTCAGGTGGTTGGGGCCCTCCAGGTCCCTACGATAAGCAAAGGACAGAAGTGTGGTTGAGCCTGTAGAGGCCACTTTTCTACAAGTGGAATCTCAGGAATCTCAGACACCCAGATGTAAACCTCGAAGTCCCTTATCTGGGGGTAGAGAAAAACAGTAGGAATAGGACAGGGCTGAAAAGGTACAGAGCAGCAGGGAATCCTAAAGGTTCTACCTTCGAAACATATCTAGAAGCTCACTCCTTCTCCCCACTCTGGTCCCCGGCTTGGGTTTCTGTAGCAACCATCTCCCTCACTCCACATAGCAGCCGTTTGCTTCTTTTTCCACACTCTGGTCAGATCACGTCCCGCCTCTGCTCAAACCCCCATTTTTCACCCCGAGGAAACGCCAAGGTCCTAGAAGGCCCCACGTGATTTGCCCCTCACCTCCCTGACCTCCACTTCTTCCTCACCTCCCTCCCTCCGCTCCAGCCACCCTGGCCTCTCTGCCCTTTTGCAAGCAAGCCAGGCATCCTTCTGCCTCAGGGCCTTTGCACTGACTGAGTCCTCTGCCTGGAGCTCCCTTCTTTTAGATACCTGCACGGCTCACTCCCCCATCTCCTTCAAGCCTTTGTGCCAATGTCATCTTCTCAATGAGGCCCGCATTCTGGGTAGAGAGATTACGGGTCCCTTTTATTGTTTTCTTTGGGTTTTCTCTAGTTTCCGTAATTATCTTGTGTTGCTTTTGTCATGATTTTGTTTTAAAGTCATTTTTAAAAGCTCACAGTTTGGGGGCGCCGGGGTGGCTCAGTCGGTTGAGCATCCGACTTCGGCTCGGGTCCTGATCTCACAGTTTGTGAGTTCAAGCCCCGCGTCGGGCTCTGTGCTGCCAGCTCAGAGCCTGGAGCCTGCTTCAGATGCTGTGTCTCCCTCTCTCTCTGCCCCTCTCTCACTCGCACTCTGTCTCTCTGTCTCTCAAAAATGAATAAACATTAACAAATATTAAAAAAAAAAAAAGCTCACAGTTTGGGGGCACCTGGGTGGCTCAGTCAGTTAAGCATCCAACTTCGGCTCAGGTCATGGTCTCGCCGTTTGTGGGTTCGAGCCCCGTGTCGGGCTCTGTGCTGACAGCTCGGAGCCTGGAGCCTGCTTTGGATTCTGCGTCCCGCCCCCACCCCACCCCCTCCGCCTCTTCCCTGCTCTCTCTTTCTTTCTCTCTCTCTCAAGAATAAACATTTTTAAAAATTTTTTTTAAAGCTCACACTTTCATTTTCAAATTCTTGACTCAATTCTGTATTTGGTGGAAGATGGAGACACTATTTCAGAAAACAATTCTGGAAGCCTTTATGCGGGGGATTCTCTGGTGACATGTGTTCCTTTTAAAAGCATGCAGCCTCCACCTCTATCTTTAGCAAGAGATCACGGCTGTGCCTCTGGCAGAGGGCGGCTCTGAAAGGTAGGAGATCACTGGGGAAATAAAGTGTCTCAGCCTGGATGTGCAAATTGACCTGGATCATTTTAGTTTTGCATTCACGTCTGCACTTTGTAAATATTTGCCTGGCATCCCGCTGCTCACACCTGCTTGCTGTCCCCTCAAGTTTATGGAAGGCAGCAGGCACCGTCATTTCTCTGTCCCCACCTGGCACTGCTAAGCACTGCCGTGAAAGGAAAACTCTCCAGCGAAAGCCACAGGTGTCTCTGACAGTGCCTAAAACTAATGGCCTGTGGCTGGCCGCTGTGACTAATTCTCTGATTATTGACTTTATGATTTTACGCTTAAAACTTCTTTATAATAACACACAGAAATGTTTAATGGGCTCTATCCAGAGCCATAAAAATTACTTATTGAACAAGCGTTTTAAAACTATTAATCTATTGTTTTCCATTAATAATGGCTCTCCAAAGAACAGGCGACAGCTTAATGTATCCACGGCATTTCTCCTCGAAAAGTGGCCTTTTAATACATAAATGCCGCTCCCAAGGCTTCATGGGTTGGCTGGCCATCGGGCAGCTGGCCCTCCCAGGACAGATTTAGGCTCCACCAGTCCCAGAAAGTGCTTTAAGGATTTCCCTAAAAATCCTTAAGGGGGCCCTGGGAGATTTTCCCGGCCTCTGAGAGAGATCGAAAAGCCTCTCTGCTCGATATCTCTTTCTGTGCAAAAGAGAAGAGGTATTTCTAGGGCCTGTGCTGCGGTGCCCACGGTGGAGGACACAGAGGAAAGCGGGAAATGTGCACATCTCTCTACTCTTGTTCCCTCCAGAAGGTTCCCAGTAATCACCTGTGGTACCCACCCCCTTCCTACGTCCGTTGGCAAGGCCACGGCTGAAAGGCTTCTGTGATCCTATGCCCCTGTGTTCTGCTATTTCGGGTAAGCAGTTCCCTCACCAAGCCTGAGATGGTTTCCCACTTCAGATATGTAAAAATTTCCCCTTTGGGGCGCCTGGGTGGCTCAGTCAGTTAAGCGTCCGACTTTGGCTCAGGTCATGATCCCATGGTTCGTGGGTTCAAGCCCGGAGCCTGCTTCAGATTCTGTGTTTCCTTCTCTCTCTGTCCCTCCCCTGCTCCCACTCTGTCTCTCTCTCTCTCAAAATACATAAACATTAAAAACAAAATAAAAAAAAAAACTTTTGGCCCTTTGGGGTCCTTTGGCCCCACATCTATTTATTTTTCTGGGTGATTTAGATTTTGAAACATATCAGCACCAGATGGGCGTTTCTTCTAGGGCTTCAGGTTGTTTATTCGTTCAACAAACGTTCATTGAGTGTCTACTAAGTACCAGGCCGTGTTCTCGGTTCTGGAGATACAGCAATAAACCGGAAACGTGGGGCCTTGCCTGCCCAGAGCTACCCTCTGTGGGGGGAGCACAGACAACAAAAGGTCATAAAGGATCATTTTGGGGGCTGCCCACCTGGGTAGCTCAGTCAGTTGAGTGTCTGACTCTTGATTTCGGCTCGGGTCATGATCTCGTGGTGTGTGGGATTGGGCCCCGCGTTGGGCTCGACAGGGTAACAGCGTGGGATCCCTGCTCCGGATTCCCTCTCTCCGTCTCTCTCTGTCCCTCCCCTGCGTGTGCGCACTCTTTCTCTCTCAAAATAAATAAGTAAACTTAAAAACGATTATTAAAAAAATCGTAGAAGATCATTGTAAACAGTGGTGAGTTCTGAGGGGCAAATAGGGTGAGGTTGTGACTGCGGGTGGGCGGGGACTATGTTAGACGGAGAATCAAGAAAGCTTCTTGGCAGGTGGCCTTTGAGCGGAGATGTGAGTGACAGGAAGGAACCAGGGGTGAGAAATGGAGGAGGAGCATCCCGGAAAGGGGACAGGGGACACCTGGGATGAGGTATCCGGGCAGGCACCTCTCCCTAGGCGAAGACCTACCCAGCCAACAACCGTTCCCTACCTGGCAAGTGCAGAATTCTGCTCAGCCGTCTGCCTCAAACTCTCCCAATCTCTCCTGGGCATCCACAGGCCATGTAGTCTCAGAGGCACTTGACCTTATCTGTCGAACAAGAAAACACTTCTGAGAAGGAGGGAAGAATTTCTCGGCCCAGCCTCACTTCAGTGGACTGGTTAGGTAGGGGCATGGAGGAGTCATGTTGTCAACCCTGAAGGGGCCCTTTACCCCATGCGGAGGTGTTAGTTCAGAGAAGGTTAGAGGCCAAACGTCTTAGGGTGGAGTTTCTCAGACGTCAGTGTGCCACAAATCACCTGGGGGAGTCTTTTTAAAATCCAGATTCTGATTCCGTAGCATCGAGGTAGGGCCTGGGGTTCGGCAATTCTGTCAAGCTCCCGGGTGATGCTGTGCTACTGGTTCAGAGACCACACTGAGTGGCAAAGTTCCTGGAGGTCATTACGTCCAACCGTGGTGTTTCACGGGGGGAGACAAGCAGAAATGCGACTTAATGGTGAGAGTGCAATGCTGAGGTCAGAGCACCTTGTTTTGTTTTTTTTAATACCTATAATGTATTATCAGATTGGTTTCCATACAACACCCAGTGCTCATCCCAACAGGTTAGGGCACCTTGGTTTGAATCCCACGTCTTTTCTGTGTGTGCGTGTGTGTGTGTGTGTGTGTGTGTGTGTGTGTGCTGGTTGCTTAGTTTCAGTTTCTTCCTGTGAATTGATTGTATGATGACAATGGTGGTGATGATGGAAATGATGGTGATGATGATGGTGACGATGGTGGTGATGAGGTGATGATGATAGTGATGGTGACGATGATGGTTTTGAGAGTGGTGATGGTGGTGATGAGGGTGATGATGGTGGTGATAGTGACAATGATGGTGGTGATGAGGTGATGACGATAGTGATGGTGACAATGATGGCTTTGACAGTGGCAATGATGGTGATGATGGTGACGATGGTGGTGATGATGGTGACGATGGCAAAGATGGTGATAATGATGGTGGTGATGTTGGTGGCAATGATGGTGGTGGTAATGATGGCAATGATGGTTATGGTTTGGGCAAGGATGGTGGTGATGGGGTGATGAGACATGATGGTGGCAGTGATGGTGGTGATGATGGCGACGATGGTGGTGATGATGGTGATGATGGCAAAGATGGTGATGATGATGGTGGTGATGAGGTGAGGATGATGGTGAGGATGGTGATGGTGGTGATGATGGTTTTGATAGTGGTGATGGTGATGATGGTGGCAATGATGGTGGTGATGATGGTGATGATAGTGGTGATGATGGAAATGATGGTGATGATGATGGTGGTGATGATGATGGTGATGATGGTGGTGATGATGGTGATGATAGTGGTGATGATGGAAATGATGGTGATGATGATGGTGGTGATGATGATGGTGATGATGGTGGTGATGATGGTGATGATAGTGGTGATGATGGAAATGATGGTGATGATGATGGTGGTGATGATGATGGTGATGATGGTGGTGATGATGGCAATGACAGCAACAACGATGGTGGTGACAACTTCATAGGGTGGATGCGAAGCTCGAATGCGTGCATACTATGGTCTTTACAGGTGCTCGTTGTAGAGAGTGGTGCCTAAAGGTGACGGCTCTTATGATGATAACTACCGTCACCCAGAGACAAAATGACTTCTCCATGGTCACAGAGCAGTAGAACCGGATGCCCAAACATCCCTACTATAATTTTCCAGCTCATCACGTAGCCAAACAAATTACAGTGTCAGAAATCGAGCCAGTGTTAGAACACACATGACCCTGAATCAACATGGAACCCATCGTAACGTTCCCCTTCTGGTACAGGAGGTACATCTGACTTCTGGCAGGCCTCAGGGCCATTGCTGTCGACACAAGCTCTGTGAGAGTCAGTAGAGAAAATGGGGACTCTGAGCTGAATCTTCACAGCACAGACATGTGATAGCCTGGTACGGTTTAGAAGATATGAGTAGACCCTGTGGAACTTGTTTACCGGTCACTTGACTCCGAAAAGTTGAGTAGGGGCAAGCCAGGGCATCCCTGGAGCTTTGCAACTCAGGTGAGGACTCCAGGTAGAGGGCACAGCATATGCACAGGCTAGAGGTAAGAAGCAGTCTGCAGCATCCTGATGCCACCCCACCCCCAACCAGTCTCCAGATGGCATCCAAGAAAGATCTTGAATATGTGAGATCATGCCAGTCCCTGCAGAGAATGGTTCGACAGCTCCCCACTACCCCTGGGAAAAATCCAAACACTTGCCCAGCCCATGCAGCCCCACCCACTTCTCTGTCCCTTCCATCACCATAGTCCGGCCAAACTCGTCTTTCTCTCCCTCGGGTCCTCTGCCCATACTGTTCCCTCTGCCTTAACACTGTTCCTCATTCTTCACATGGCCAGCTCCCCTTTATCCAGCAGGTCTCAGCTTCAGTGTCGCCCCCCATGGAACACCCTCCCCGACCACCTCCACCTGTTACCTACCCTGGCCTTGTGTTCATTTCCTTCCCGATTTACATCACTGTTGGGAACTATGTTACCTAACGGCTCAGAAGGACTTCTGTGTATTTCTTCCACTTGAGTGAAGGTACGTGCAGATAAGCTTGTCTCCCATTCAAGTGAGGATGAGCTCAAGGGGGGCAAGGGCCGTGTCTGTCCACACTCTGTTCCCGAGGCCCTGCCATTGACCTGTGCCTGACATGTAGTAACTGTTCAGTAAATATTTCACAATAAATAGCTATAGCCGGATCCTAGCATGCTCAAGAAAAGGGGAATGATGGAAATAACGTGGGGTGTTTCATCTGCTTCCCTTCCTCCCACAACACGTAACTGATAAGCTCTATGAGAAAGCCCAGATTATGTCTAACTCATTCACCGTAGCACCGCAAGACTTTGCCCAGTGCAAGGTGCAAGACCCCTGATAAGTAACTGGTAAAGATGTGTTTTGGGGGCACTTGGGTGGCTCAGTTGGTTGAATGTCTGACTTCAGCTCAGGTCATGATCTCACGGTTCGTGGGTTCGAGCCCCGCGTCGGGCTCTGGGCAGACACGCTCGATGTCTGGAGCCTGCTTCCGGTTCTGTGTCTCCCTCTCTCTCTGCCCCTCCCCTGCTCGCGTTCTGTCTCTGCCTCTCTCGAAAATAAAATAAAACATTAAAAAAAAAAAACACGTGTTTTCACCCCGAGTATGCTGGAGTTTTCTGTAATCACACGGGAACAATATCAAGTGTGAGGGTTTGGCCAAGGGAAGTAGAATCTTGTTGGATGTGACACGTTTTCCAAACAGATCCCTGCCCATGCCCCCCTAATGGCACAGAGTCTATAGAGTTCTTAAATTAAATATAGTCTAGATGTGACTTCTCTGACAACTGGAGAAATGGGTAGATGAAAAAAAATCTCATCTCCTGGGTTAATGTGTCTCCCAATGTCAGAGGCATTGAAGCTCCCAGAAGACCACAAGACGCAGTGGTCCCAGAGTTGGGATGTCAGGGCTCAGATGCTGGATCTAGCTATGTGACCCAGACAAGCCATTTAACATCCACAAGACTCCATTTCCTCTCTGCAAAATGGGCACATGTGCAGTAAAGGGTTAACCCTGCCTATGGAAAGGTCTGGCCCTTCGCCCCCAGTTCCCAGGAGGCAAATTCTAAGCCTTTGGAATATTTCACGTGGGAGCCTTGGGCCACACCAGATAGCCTAAGCCTCCATGTGATGTATGGTAGGGCTCCTTGGACCATGTGATGTCAGCTCAACCTTTGGGCTGGAGACTACGTCAGCTATGCCCTAGCGAAAACTCTGGACACCAAGGCTCAGGTGAGCCTCTCTGCGTACCTGTCACACACTGTCGCTGGAAGGTAGTGTGGTTAGCATACCTCCCTGGAAAAGGACAGACAGAAGCTCGGACCTGGATACTTCCGGATTCTGCCCCATGCTCCTCTGCCCTGGGCTGATCTTAATCTGTATCTTTTTGCTATAATGAACCGTAACAGTGAGTAGAGCAACTTTTTTTTTTCCTTTTTAAAATTTTTTTTAATGTTCATTCATTTTTGAGAGACAGAGAGAGACAGGGCGTGAGCGGGGAAGAGGCAGAGAGAGAGGGAGACACAGAATCCAGAGCAGGCTCCAGGCTCCGAGCTGTCAGCACAGAGCCCGACGCGGGGCTCAAACTCACGGACTGTGAGATCATGCCCTGAGCCGAAGTCGGACGCTTAATAGACTGAGCCACCCAGGTGTCCCAAGAGCAACTTTTCAGAGTTTTCTGAGTCCTTTTTGTAAACTGAGGGTGGTCTTGAGGACCCTTGAACTTCGAAGCTGGTGTCAGCTTGTCACCTTGTCAAAGCAAGGGTGGCGTTGGGGACTCTGGAGACTTTCAGGTCAATCCTAGCACCTCCCCCATTGGATATCAAGAAGACATGAGCCGATGCAGGTGAAACCCTTAGCACGGAGCCTGGCCCGGAATACATGTTCAACAGGTATTTGCTCCTCCTCTAGAGTCTTCTAGTTGGTGAGGTGGCTCAGTGTAGACCCTCTGGAGCTCTCCTGCCTGGGCTGAGGTCCTGGCTGTACCCCTCGTTGCCGTGGGACCCGAGACTAGTCACCTTCTCCTCGGGACCTCGGTTCCCTCGTCTAAAAGTCAAGCTGTCATAAGGATGAGTTAATGGACACAGATCCCTGAAGGCAGGCCTGGCACACACATCATGCTCCGTGTGCTGGTTTTTATTATTGAAACAGTGCTAATCTCTGAGTCAGAGGATCCCAGGCCCAACCCTATTTCTGGCACCAGCCAGCCACCGTGACCTCTAGCACTTGACCTCCGGGAGCCCCATTTCCCTGCTGGGAGGATGAGATCATGAAATCCACGCTTCTGCAGAAAGCTTTCTCACTCCCAAAGTTACCCAGTCTCCCCGGGTTGCTTATCAATCTGCTCAGTGGGGAAATGCCGGAAGCTTCATGCGAGCCATAAACACGTGATTTATTTACCTGCCAGAAACATCAAGTGCAGGGCTTGGCCTGGCCTTGTTTAACCTACAGGGGAGGATCCATGGGAACAACATGGGTTGAACACAGATTAGACAGACGGCCCTACAGGAGAGGAAGGACAAGGGAAAGGAATGAGGGGTAGTATACAGCTGCTTTTCTCCTTTCCTTCATTCAACCCGTTATGTTTATTTGTTGGGTTTTTAAAATTTTTTTTCTTAACGTTTATTTATTTTTGAGAGACAGAGAGAGACAGAGCATGAGCTGGGGAGGGGCAGAGAGAGAGAGGGAGACGCAGAATCCGAAGCAGGCTCCAGGCTCTGAGCCGTCAGCACAGAGCCTGACGCGGGGCTTGAACCCACGAACCGTGAGATCATGACCTGAGCCAAAGTCAGTGGCTTAACCGACTGAGCCACCCAGGTGCCCCCCATTATGTTTATTTGAAGCGCCCACCCCATGCAGGGACCAAGACGGGGAAAGACCCACTGAAAACAAGTAAAGAAATACATGAACGAAGTCATTCCAGATGATGATCCAGCTCTGAAGAAAATAAAACAGGGCAACGAGATACAAAGGGTTTGGGGTGAGGAAGGTGAGTGTTAAAAGGTCATTTTCAAAAAAGGTAACATCGTGGCTCTCGTGCAGACAAAAAAGAAAACGAACCCGTGTTAGAGATTTTATTTAACTCATTATTAATGAGGGAACCAGGCAGAAGTTACAACCAGTTCAAAGAAGAAATCAAAGAACAGACACATTTATAGATGGGGAATGTTGAAATGAATTTGCAAATAGATCCGAAACTGGCTTCTTCCTTATTCTGCAGAAGGGGATGGAAGTCAATTGAACCGCCCCGATGCCATTGATTTGCCTGTCCAAAGACAAGAATCACTTGCATTGTCATAGGACATCTACATCTTATAACACTAAAATAGCTCTGAGGCAAGAGCATCAGGGGCATCAGCAGGAAGGGTGTCCTATAAACACTACAGTTTTCTACTGGAGGCATGCGATAACTTTTGGGTTTTGGGGTTTGTTTGTTTTTTTTTTTTTTTTTTGCTTATTCCAAATTGTCTCACGTCAGGTAAAACATCACTGAGAAGTGACATTTGAGCCAAGATGGTCTTCCAAAGAGTTCCATGCAGATATTTGGGGAAGGGCATCACCAGCAGAGGGAACAGTAGGTGTAGAGCGGGGAATGAGTTTGGTGTGTTTAAGCAACTAAAAGATCAGCCGGACTGGAACCAGTGACAGGGGCAAGTGGTGGCCACAAGGTGGGAAGAACAGGCAAGAAGCAGAGCCACAGAGCACAGACTGAGATTTTAAGAATGAAGGGAAGCCCTAGAGAGATCTGAGCAAGGAAGGAACAGGATCTCACTTACGTTTTAAGAGAATCTTTCTGGGGGCTCCTGGGTGGCGCAGCCGGTTAAGCATCCAACTTTGGCTCAGATCATGGTCTCACAGTTCGTGGGTTCGAGCCCCGCGTCGGGCTCTGTGCTGACAGCTCAGAGCCTGGAGCCTGCTTCGGATTCTGTGTCTCCCTCTCCCTCTGGCCCTCCCCCGCTCGCGCTCTGTCTCTCTCTCTTTCTCTCCCTCAAAAATAAACATTTAAATAATTTTAAAATAATAAGTAAAAGAATCTTCCTGGGGACACCTGAGTGGCTCAGTCAGTTAAGCGTCCGACTTCAGCTCAGGTCATGATCTCATAGTTCGTGAGTTCAAGCCCCACGTTGGGCTCTGTGCGGACAGCTCAGAGCCTGGAGCTGCTTCGGATTCTGTGTCTCCCTCTCTCTCTACCTCTCCCCTGCTCATGTTCTGTCTCTCTCCGTCTCTCTCCCAAAAATAAATAAACATTAAAAAAAATTTTTTTTTAAAGAATCTCTCTGGTTGCTGAGGCAGTAGCTATTTAAAAATGACTGTAGGCAAGAGCCTGAACTTCTCAGGAAGATGTTTCCTTTGGGGGAGTGTAGGAAAGGATCTTGGACCCAGAAGCTGGAAAGAAGAAAGACTGACAACAGCAGGAGAAGTAGGAGGGTAGGAGCAGTGAGAGAGCTCCCTCCTCCTGGTGGGAATACATTGGTTCAACCACTTACGGACCCTCATAGAATCTACTAAAACGGAACCTCTCCAGCGTCTGATCTGCAGCAGAAATGCAAGCACATGGGCATCCAAGGACATGCACAAGATTGTTCGCCACAGCATTTATTTCCTGAAACTGGGAACTGCTCAAATGCCCATCAGTAGTAGAGTGGATACCGCGGTCTCTTCATCCGATTCATCCAACGGACTCCTAGGAGGCGATAGAAAGCAGTGAGAGACTGATGAGTGTATACAACACAGATAAACCTCGGAAACATTTTGCCGAGTGAAAGAAACCAGACGTTGAAGCATACGTGCTCTTTGGTGACACGTATCAGAGGTTTAAAAACACACACAACTAGCCCTTGGGTTTGGAAATCTGGACAGTAGTTCCCTTCGGGAAGAAGGCAAGAGGAATCAATGGTTGGAAGGAGCCCAAGAAGGGCTTCCAAGGAGCGAATGTCCTATTTCCTATCCTAGGTTGTGGTTCTGAGAAGGTTCTCTTTGGGACAATGATTTGAGCCATACCATAGAGCTGAGAAAAACAGTGAAAGCTTAGAAGTGGATCCCCCAAACTACGAGGTTTCTTCAGTAGAAAACTGGGTGTTGTCTAGGAATTGGAATTATTTTATTCTATGCAGCTCTCATCATCTTTGAGCTATTTTACAACTCAGTTGTTGACTCTTGGGAATAATGCAAATGATTCTTCTTTTCTTTTTTAAGAGAGAGTGCATGCGCGCAAGCATGAGTGGGGTAGGGGCAGAGAGAGAGAGAGAGAGAGAGAGAGAGAGAGGAAGAGAGAGAATCTTAAGCAGGCTCCATGCCTAGCTTAGAGCCCGACGTGGGGCTTAACCCCATGACCACCATGAGATCATGACCTGAGCTGAAATCAAGAGTCGGACGTGAACACACTCAACCAACTGAGCCACCCAGGTGCTCCTGCAAATAATTCCTGTCCAGAAAAATATACACTGTGTCGGACAGAGTGACAGTTGGCTCTGGACTGTGGATGTTGACCAATGTTGTATCTATGAGGCTGATCTGTCCTGACTGCCTCCAAACCGACGGTAACATGGTACCCACTCCTCATTCGTTAATGAATTGAATAAAATCCCTGACACATGGGGGCGCCTGGGTGGCCCAGTCGGTTAAGCGGCCGACTTCAGCTCAAGTCACGCTCTCGCAGTTCGTGGGTTCGAGCCCCGCATCGGGCTCTGTGCTGGCAGCTCGGAGCCTGGAGCCTGCTTCGGATTCGTGTCTCCCTCTCTCTCTGCCTCTTCCCCGCTCATGCCCTGTCTCTCTCTCTGTCTCTATGTCTCTCTCTCTGCCCCTCCCCCACTTGTGCACACTCTCTCTCTCTCAAAAATCAGTAATTAAACATGTAAAAATTTTAAAAAGTTTGTTTAAATCCCTGACACATGTTTATTTCATATTTGTATGAAAGTCATACTTGCAGCCTTCTTTAAAATTTCTCCTTTAACAAGGTCTCTATCTTTCCCCATAGGAGTGTTAGATTCCCATTAAAAAAAAGTGAATAAAACAAGTTACATTCAAAAGGGCAGGAAACATCACCATGGTTCTGTGCAAGGCAGTTATCCTCCGGTCCTTCAGTTTCTGGGTGGGACAGGGGGCCGGGCTAACTGCCAGGAGTGGGGCTGGCAAAGAATGACAGGTGATGTCCCCAGCCTGGAATCTGAGCAGAGGGCAGAGTCCCTCTCCTAGGAGGCGGGCTGGCCCTGCTCTTCAGGCGACTCCTGAGGCTGAACCTGCTGCGGGCCTTCCTTCGGTTCCCCGCAGGGGGAAGCGCTATTATTATTCGATTAATTCGCAAAACAAAGGCCTGGCTGGGGCAATTGGGCTTGAAGTAAGGTTCTCCCAGGGCGAGCAAATCTGACACCAGGGCAGAGAAAGAAACCGGGGGAAGGAGAGGTGGCTGTCCCTGACATTTAGCAACCATCCTCGCTGGGGGAGATTCCTACCTCTGCCCTTACATAAAGGAAGGCTGCGCAAAATCGAGCTTGCAGGAGGCCACGGGCGCCTCCTTCCCTAGCTGCTCCGATACTCCTCCTCGAGCTTCTGACCCCGCCGAAGATTGACAAACGGTTAAGAGGAAGGTGTGAGTTGTGGGTTTTGCCCCCTCGCTTCTGCAACCCAGCGGAGGCAGCCCCTGACCTTGCCCGTCCCAGCCTTGGAGTGGAACCACATTCCATCCTACAGCTGAGCCCCCTTGTTGGGTGTTCTTGAGAAGCAGGTGGGATCCAGGATCTGCAGGAAGGAGCAAGGGGGACAGCGCCCAGGCCTCCTCCCAGCTGGCCCTTCCCTGCCCGCACCTCCTGTGCCTTCATTGTCATCAGACTTACCAACCTCACCTACCGGAGACCAAAACCCTGCTGCCATTGCCACCCCCCCCCCCTCCCCAGGGAGTGGCAACCATCAACTATTGTTGACAATTCGAGCCCTTGGAGACCTCGCTCCCGATTCCCGGCTCCCCTGAAGGAGCTTTTCAAAGTCTTTCTTTCTTTTTTAATGTTTATTTTTTTATTTTTGAGAGAGAGAGAGAGACAGAGCATGAACGGGGAGGGGCGGAGAGAGAGAGAGGGAGACACAGAATCCGAAGCAGGCTCCAGGCTCCCAGCTGTCAGCACAAAGCCCCAAGCGGGGCTCGAAAGCACAAGCTGTGAGATCATGACCTGAGCAGAAGTCGGAGGCTTAATCGACTGAGCCACTCAGGCGCCCCTCCTTTTTTGTTTTTTTAATGTTTATTTTTTGAGAGAGAAAGAGAGAGAGAGAGAGAGCTCTCGTGCTAGTGGGGGAGGAGCAGAGAGAGAGAGGGATAGAAGATCCCTCCAAATCTTTCTTAAAAGGGGATGTCAGGGGCACCTGGGTGGCTCAGTTGGTTGAGCATCCGACTTCGGCTCAGGTCATGGTCTCGCAGTTCATGAGTTCAAGGCCCACGTTGGGCTCAAGGAAAAAAAAAAAAGGATGTCAGCGGGGGAAAACAGGCAACAATTCTGTTGCAAAGGAAATTGAGATTTTCTCTGTATCCTCACCATTTAGTAGCTCATGACCACAAGCCCATCATTTGAAAACTCCTTGAAATCAAGCATCTTTTGGCCAACTCGAACCCTAATTGGCCTTAAGAACCCCTCCAAGAAACACAAGGAGTGCTGTTTCCTTCGTGTTCTGGGAGGCAGGTGCACCTGAGAAAGCCCGCCCCTTCCCAAAGCACCCCCAGACCTCATCCAGCCTCACACATTTGGGCCCCTCTCCCCACTATGAAAAAGGAGACAAGAGGCCCCAAATGGAGTCATTTGTGCAGCAAAGCAAGACTTAATTCCTCATCTAATTTCTGTTCCCGACCTTCCTCAGAAACCTTTAACCAGCCAGCCTGGAATTTCCTGGCCAGCACTAGGAAATGACAGACAGACCGCCCCTCAGGACGTGGGCCTCGCCTAAATGCCTTCTCTGCTAATGAGTTCCTCTTTTCTGTTCCCTCTCAGCCTTAAAAGCCTTTCCTTTCCTTCCGTTCCACGGGGCTCCTTTGCATTTGCTAGATGGGTGCTGCCGATTTCGTGAATCACTGAATGAGGCCAATGTGATCTTTGGGTTTACTCAGATGAATTTTGGTTTTTTTTAACACCACTTAGACGGGAGGCTTCAGGCCTCTGATGGAAAATATTTGGCCTCTGTTCCAACGCCTGTGGGGATTTTCAGCACTCCCCTGGCTTTTCCCAATTCCCACAGGGACTAAGGAAGACCTTTCTGGATGACCTAGTTAAGAGACACTTCACAGACAACTGCTGGGGACCCTCCAATCCTCAGGCTTGGCCACTCTCTTCTGCCCTGGATGGATTTAAGAAACAGAGCCAAGAGCACAAAGGTCAGCCTCTTCTTTTCCCCTCCAGTGCAGATCTCAAGGGTCACTGTGGTACCAGAAAGCACAGGTGGATGCCACCGTACCTCAACCCTTCCCTGCCCGCTTTGGTGACATCAGCTGCTTCAGCCCTGGGAGCCCCAAGTGAAAGATGCTAAGACTCCCCGGAAAGGCAAGGCCTCCACCTCAGCTTGAAGGAGAAGGTTGTGCAGGGAGGAGAAAAAATTCCCTCTACCTCTTAGGGTCCCTGGCCACACTAGGGTCCACACATCAAACCACCGACAGAGACGGATTGTAGGAGAAAACACACACGTTAATATAAGTTTTACGGGACACGGGAGTCTTCCTAAGGAAATGAAGACCTGGAAAAAATGGTTACACCTGAGAGTTTGTATGCTAGGTTGGATGAAGGGAGGGCAGTCGTGGAAAGATGTTACAGGCAAAGGGGTGTGCACGCAAGATAGAGAACTGGGGGAGACCTGGCAAGGCCCGTTCGCTCAGATCCCTCTCAGTGTCCCTCTGTCTCAGGGGTAGGGATGTTCTTTTTCTCCAGGCATACAGAGGACCCCTCTCTCTCGAAGCTTCTGTGACCTGCTTCAGGGGAAGTTCAGAGTGCCTCCTGCCTCTACCATTTTCTCACTCCTTTACGGTATTCGATACGCCAGAGCGCCACGTTTTAGGGGAGCATGATGTCCTGAGCCCTGTCAGCTGTCTCCAGGCCAAATGAAGAAAAGAAACTCAGAAGCCACGTATAACTTGAGGAACAGTCGTGTTCTCTTGACCCAGCTTCCCAGAAACCTCCCCAGGGCCCTTCCCGGTGGAGGTCAGAGGTCGCTGAGAGCAGACACACAAGCCAGCTGAGGCTTAGAGGGTTTCGGAGAGAATGAATGGAGAATTTCTGAATAAAGCAGCTGAGGCGAGAGAAATCATGAACAGAGGAGGGAAATGAACTGACTTGAGGTTTTTAAGGGGTCACTGTGGCTGCCGGGTTGAGAATGACCTAGAAGTGGGGGAGGGAAGAGGGAAGGAGACCAGCTGAGAACATCCTAACACCCCCCCCCCATCCAGGAGACAGGTGTTTCCCCCTCCCCAACCCCGAATACACCTGGTCCTTCCTGCCTCAATCTATGCTCTGCTCTCCCACCCCCACCCCCCGCCTTTGGCAAGACTCACTCAGCGGAGTGAGTGTTCTCCAAGCTTTCCAAGACTAACAGGGTGTGCCTGGATCTTGTTGTTGGATCTTTTTTTTTTTTTTTAAGTTTATTTATTTTGAGACAGAGAGAGTGTGAGCAAGCAGGGAGGGACAGAGAAAGAAAGAGAGAGAGAATCCCAAACAGGCTCTGCTCCGGCAACTCGGAGCCCAATGCGGGGCTCGAACTCACAAACTGTGAGATCACGACCCGAGCTGAAACCGAGATTTGGACGCTTAACCGCCTGAGCCACCCAGGCGCCCCCTGTTGTTGGATAGTTTTAAGCATGTGATGCTTTAGCCCCAAAAAGCAAGGCTGCAAACAAGACTGGGAAGAAGAAGAAGGAGAAGGAGAAGGAGAAGGAGAACAACCAGACCAGAAGTTGGGAGACGCATCCTGGTCCCAGTTCTGCTGCCGATGAGCTTGGGCAAATCCTTTCCACATCTGCTGTCACGGGCTGAGCTGTGTCCTTCTGAAATCCATAGGTTGGGGTCCTAATCCTCAGTGCCTCAGAACGTAACCTTATTCAGAGGTGAGGCCTTTCCGGAAGTCATTAAGTTCAAATGAGGTCGCTAGGGTGGGCCCTGATCTAGTCTGACTGGTGTCCTTTTACGAGGAATTAGGAACCAGACACACGCGGAGGAAAGATCGCGTGAAGACACAGGGAGAAGACGACCCACAAGCTCGGGAGAGAGGCCTCAGGCGAAAGCAACTTTCCGGACCCCCTGATCCCAGACCTCCAGCCTCCGGACTGTAAGAAAATCCACTTCTGCTGTTGAAGCCGCCTAGTCTGTGGTACGTTGTCATGGCTGCCCCAGCAGACAAGTGCACCTGTAAAGTGACGACTTAGGACCCTTTGGCTCCTGATGTCCCTTGCAAGTCAAAAATATGTGTCTCGATTCTAACTGTGCCCATTTCATCTGTACCTGTAGCTTCTCCCCGCCCCCTCCCCCACACCCCAGGAGTTGGCATCGTTGAAAAGTCCAGGACCTGGGGCGCCTGGGTGGCGCAGTCGGTTAAGCGTCCGACTTCAGCCAGGTCACGATCTCGCGGTCCGTGAGTTCGAGCCCCGCGTCAGGCTCTGGGCTGATGGCCCAGAGCCTGGAGCCTGTTTCCGATTCTGTGTCTCCCTCTCTCTCTGCCCCTCCCCCGTTCATGCTCTGTCTCTCTCTGTCCCAAAAATAAATAAACGTTGAAAAAAAAAATTAAAAAAAAAAAAAAAAAGAAAAGTCCAGGACCTTCAAATCCCAGCAGAGTGCTGGGCACGCCGTAGCTTTCAAAAAACACTGAATGAATGAAGAAAAGTAGCAAGAGGGCAGAAATAGTAGGGAGGGAAGCAAAATAGAGGGGACCTTTGGCAGACATTTGACAGGGCCTGGCACATAGTAGGCACTTGTCAAACGGGGACCCGCAAATCCTCAGGCGTGGCCACTCTCTTCTGCCCTGGACGGATTTATCCAGAAACAGAACCAAGAGCACAAAGGTTAGACTCTTCTTTTCCCCTCCAGTGCAGATGTCAAACCCCATTCCTCCTACACACACGTACCCCTACACACATAGCTGCACACTCCTCTGCACACCCTTACACAAATCTGCCATGTACCCTTCACGCACACCCTCACACACACAAACGCACAGAAAAGTCTCCTGTCTTGGAGAGGCTTAGATTCACCCGGCTCTTTTCAGTGGGGCTCAAATTGCATTTCTCCATTTGGGAAAAGTCACATTTTCAAAACTGCTTTTACTCGATACACCGGAAGCCCCGGGATTGGCTGAACCACAGCCCCTGCGCGGTTTCACCACAGTTTTATTTACGAACACCCTCCCTCTCTTGCAAATGAGAAATTGCGAAATCCTTTTAAAACTAAGGGCCCTTCTACCTACTAACTAAGCCGGTTTTTCAAAAGCAGAAACCACTGACCCACTCATGGGTTTCTTTTGATATTTAGAGGTCAAAGATTAATAAAATATATTTAACTCCCATTGCCAAGCTTCCAAGGCATTTTAAATGTGCCCATCTCAGTGAGATCTGGCCATCATCGTTACCACTTTATAGATGTGGAAACTGACATTTAACCAATTATCAGGCTTGCTGAAAAGCTCCCTGATTAGTCCCTTAGAAAACACACACAGCACCCTGGGAACCAGGAAATGAATGGTCAACTAGTTGTGATGCAGAAACAGAACTTTCTTCTTTGCTCTATTAGAAGGAGTGATTTAATTCATTCTAGGAAACAGTTAGTTCCCTCTCCTCCTGGAACAGAATGCAAATCTTTGACTCTCCTTCCCTCTCCAAGGGGGGAGCCCGTTTTCTGCTGCTGGAAATCATCATTTATTGAGTACCTCCAGAGCCAGGCCCCGTTCTGAGACCTAGAGCATCTAATTTGGGGATTCTTACCCCAGGGTCCACCCCAAGGCATATACAGAATCTGGGGGTTCTTGAATTTGGGTGGGGAAAAAAATTACTTCTTTTTTTTTTTTTAATTTTTTTTTTCAACGTTTATTTATTTTTTTTGGGACAGAGAGAGACAGAGCATGAACAGGGGAGGGGCAGAGAGAGAGGGAGACACAGAATCGGAAACAGGCTCCAGGCTCTGAGCCATCAGCCCAGAGCCCGACGCGGGGCTCGAACTCACGGACCGCGAGATCGTGACCTGGCTGAAGTCGGACGCTTAACCGACTGCGCCACCCAGGCGCCCCAAAAATTACTTCTTTATTTTCACTAACTTCTAACTGGAATTTAGCATTTGCTTCTGTTATGAAGGTAGGCAATAAGCCAGAGCGTTGTTGTAACTCTGTCCCCAACAGAAATCCCCAATAGTTTGTTTTGTTTTATTTTGAAGTAGGCTTCACGCTCTTTGAGAAGCCCAGCACGGGGCTTGAACTCACGACCCTGAGATCAAGACCTGAGCTGAGATCAAGAGTTGGATGTTTGACTGAGCCCACCCAGCACACCTATATGCTTTTTTTTAAATGTTTATGTATTTTTGAGAGAGAGAGAGAGCGTGAGCTGGGGAGGGACAGAGAGAGAGAGGGAGACACAGAATCCGAAGCAGGCTCCAGCACAGAGCCCGACACGGGACTCAAACTCACAAACCACGAGATCATGACCTGAGTTGACTGAGACACCCAGGCGCCCCCACTATGTGCTTTTTAAAATGTTATTTAGAGAAAGGGTCCATAGGTTTCACCAACCATAGAAGGGATCCATATGTAACACACAAAAGATGAAGAAGCCCCATGAGACAGACATTAGAAAGATGGGCTCAGAGAAGTTAAAACACTTGCCCAAGGTCACCCAGCGGGGATTCGAGCCCAGCTCAGTCAGACACCAGAGCCTGTTAATATGGTATGACTTCCCTTTCAGTGAGACGACTTCAACTCTGGTTTCAATGGGCATTCAGGGTCTTTCCGGATGGGCCCTGAAGGGAACAAACATATCTTACATCCCAGCACAGAAGCCCCAGGCATGGGTCCGCGTTTGTAGGAAGAAGGTCAAGCCTGTTCTCCACTCCCACTTCTTGGGCAGTACCCATTGGGTCTGGGTCTTTACTCGGCCTCTTTCAGAACCCCTAGTGAGGATCCCAAGACAAGGAGCCCCAAAGGGACCCCTGGATGCCTCCTACGGCACCCGAGCCCCCCGATCTGGGACAGTGGGGAGTGAGCATCCGATTATAGCCCCAAGCCTGTGAGCATATGGCTGGAATACCCTTCTTCTTTTTTTCTCTTTTCAAAAATTTTTTAATGTTTATTTTTTATTTATTAAAAAAATTTTTTTAATGTTTATTTTGACAGAGAGAGAGAGAGAGACAGAGCATGAGTGGAGGAGGGTCAGAGAGAGAGGGAGACACAGAATCCGAAGCAGGCTCCGGGCTCCCAGCTGTCATCACAGAGCCCAACACAGGGCTCGAACTCACAGGCTGCGAGATCATGACCTGAGCTGAAGTTGACGCTCAACCGACTGAGCCACCCAGGCGCCCCAATGTTTATTTATTTTTGAGACAATGCGAGAAACAGAGTGCAAGCAGCGGAGGGGCAGAGAGAGGGAGACACAGAATCTGAAGCGGGCTCCGGGCTCTGAACTGTCAGCCCAGAGCCTGATGCGGGGCTCGAACTCACGAACCGTGAGGTCATGACCTGAGCCGAAGTCGGACGCTTAACTGACTGAGCCACTCAGGCACCCCTGGAATACCCTTCTTACGTGACAGCTGGACGAGAGCAGTGATCCCAAACCCCACATGAAGCCATGCTGTCCAACAATCGTGTTTTACTCCCGACCTAAACTTTCGGGTCCTGTAATGCCTTTCGTCTAGCAACATCTCCCTCAGAAAAAAGCCAAGTACCCAGATTATTCACACTGTCATGGGAGATCCTCTGGAAAATGCTAAACTCTCTGACATCACCGCATAATGACACTTTTTCCCTTTCTCAGGAGCACTGACAGGGTTAGAAATAGTAGCTAATACTGACTGGCACCTTTTATGTGCCAAGCACTTTGCTTCTCCAGCAACCCCATGCGGCAGTGACCATCACTAACCCCACTTTACAGAGCAGGAAATAGAGGCCCAGAGCATTTTGTGATTGGCCAGAAGTCACAGGGCTGGTGAGAGGTTTGCACTTTGACCCCAAGCGGTCCACATGAAGCACTCCATGCCAAGACCTGTATGTCCCCTTTCTAGAACACAAGCCTCAAGCTGCGACTTCCTCGGGGAGGAAGGCACCTAAACGCCTGGGAGTTTCTCTGTTAAAAGATTTTTTTCCCCCACTCTGTTTAGAAAATATGCCAGTTGCAGAAGAAGAAGATACATTCGTTGGATTTCAAGAAGCAAATGAACAGGAGTCGAGAGCCCAGATTCTAGAAATACTCAAATTCACTAGAGATCAGAGAAATGCAAATGAAAACGACATTAGGAGAGAGCATTTTATACTCATCAAAATGGCAAAAATTAGGAAGGTGGAAATTAAGGGTGGAGTGTTGGCAACGCTGTGCAGAGTCAGGAGATCAAAATGCTGAGAGCCACAACCAGTCAGGGGTGGAGTTCACGTCCTACCCCGGCATTTCTTTTTTTTCTTCTTCTTCTTCTTTATTTACTTATTTTGAGAGGAGGGATGGGCAGAGAGAGGGAGAGAGAGAGAATCCCAAGCAGGCTCTGTGCTGTTAGTGCAGAGCCCGGCGCAGGGCTCGATCTCACGAACCGCGAGATCATGACCTGAGCTGAAATCAAGAGTCGGACACTCAACCGACTGAGCCGCCCAGGCGCCCCGCCCCCGCCTTGGCATTTCTGCGCCGGTCTCTTCATCTGGCAAACGGAGGTGACATTGCCTACTTCACACCCTCGCGTTGTGAGGGTCCCAACGCTGTTGACACCAGGTGCTGAGAAGGGCACCCGAGCGGGGTAAGGGCCCCATGAATACAGCACTGGCCACCGTAAGCTCCCAGAGGGCAAGGACTTTTCTCTGCTCGTTTGCTGTATACCCACTGCCCAGAATAATCGCCTGTTCTGTAAGTGAAGTGCTCGGTTAATATTTGTTGCATAAATGATGCGTGTGACTGGTCTAGCGAGAGGAATAGCTTGATGGGATGTCAAATAGTGAAAAGAGAAAAACAAAAGGAAAATCTCGGAAATTGTTAACAGCACAGAAGAAAGGAAAATGAAGTGTGCGGCCACGGCATGAGCCAACTGTCTCACCTCGATGTAGCTCAGGGAGGTTTGTGACGGGGAAGCCAGGGGGCAAGCCAGAGGCTCACGGGGGAATGAATCAGTAAGATGAGGGGGTCACACGACAGAAGACCGCAGCAGTTAGAAGCCGTCACTCAGAGCACGGCTTGGCAAGCCTTTTTGTAAAAGGCCGGATAGTAAATATCTTGGGCTTTTCAGAGCATAGAGTCTCTGTTGCTTTAGGCTTTAGTTGATATACAAATGGACGGGTGGACACTGAAATGCGAATTTCATGTAGTTTGTGTATGTCACAAAACACTATTCTTCGTTTGATTTTTTTCTTTCCTCGACCACTTAAGAACCTTAGTTTGCAAGCTATACCGAAACTGTCGTGGCCCAGATCTGGCCCTAGTTTGCTGAGAGTTGTGTATCCAACGACACAGCAAATTCTAAAAAATGCAATGAACAAAGCCAGTGACCTCAGGCAGGATGACAGCTGGAGAGAGATGACCACACATCCTGTTTTTCCAGGGATAGACTAGTTTGCCCCAAGTCGTCCTAGAAATTAACAGCCTCTTTTTCACGCTCAAAAGTCCCAGATGGGATGATGAATTACATGCATGCCTCCACTCCATTAAATCCTCATTTGTTTTGGGGTGCTTGGGTGGCTCGGTCATTTGAGCAGCCGACTTCGGCTCAGGTCACGATCTCATGGTTCGTGAGTTCGAGCCCCTTATCGGTCTCTGTGCTGACAGCTCAGAGCCTGGAACCCGCTTTGGATTCTGTGTCTCCCTCTCTCTCTCTGTCTCTGTCTCACTACCTCTCTCTCTCTCTGAAAAATAAACATTTAAAAATTTTAAAAATTAAAAAAACCACATTGTTTGTTTTATATAAGTTAAAATATATGTTAAATCGCTGTACCCTAACATCTCAAGCAGGGGTCAGCAATTATTTTCCCTGTAAAGGGCTGGATAGTATATATTTTAGGCCTTGTGCCATAAAGCCGATGCAGCATGAGAACAGCTATAGACAAGATATAAATGAACGAATGTGAGCGTGTACCCCTAAAACTTACTGATGGACAATTTGCGTATCATAAAATATTCTTCTTCTTTTGATTTTGTTTCAACGAATTAAATATGTGAAAACCATTTTTAGCTTGTGTCTTACAAAATCTGGCAACAGGCTGTAGTTTGCTGACCCTTGGTCAGGAATAACACCTCGCACCTGGTAGGCACTGCATAAATGGCTTGCTTTGCTGAGTACACTCACTGAACAACCATGCATGTCCTTCAAGGACCGGTGCATGATTTAAGGTGCAGGCGGCAAACACCAGTGTGAATGTCCTGGGGCAGGGTGAGAGGGGCTAGGGATTAGGAATACGTGGGGAAAATAAATAAGAGAAATGGGGAAGAAATGGGGAAGAAGTGAGATGCGGGACAATGGTGGATCATGAACTGAGAAGGTTGGTAAACCCAGCTCCACTTCTAAGGCCCAGTAAGAAAAAGAGGAAAAGAAAAAGAAGTGAGGGGTCCGGAGCCGGACAACCTAGAGTTGAAACCCTGGTGCTGCCTTGACTATCTGGTGATCTTGAATAAGTTTAACCTCTCAGCGGCTCTTTGCAACTCAAATACAACTAAATACAGTACGTACTTCCTAGAGACGTTGGAAGGATTCCATGAACCCACGCACATAAAGTGCTCAGAACAGTGTCAGGCACTTAGTAAAGGGTCAATAAATGTTATGATGTTGTGGTTGTTTTCTATAAAGACTAGAGAAAAGGGGTGCCTGCGTGGCTCAGTCGGTTAAGCATCTGATGCTTGGTTTCAGCTCAGGTCGTGATCTCACGGTCGCGGGATCGGGCTTCACGTCGGGGCTCTGCGCTGGCAGTGAGGTGCCTGCTTAGGATTCTCTCTCCCTCTCCCTGCCCCTCCCCCTGCTTGTGCTCTCTTTCTCTCTCTCAAAATAAATAAACTTTAGAAGAAGAAAAAGAAGAAGAAGAAGAAGAAGAAGAAGAAGAAGAAGAAGAAGAGAAAAACTTGTTCCAGAGGATGGACAAAATGGGAGTCAGAACAAAAATCCCCTGCGAAATACTCCAGAAGTTCCCAGAAGTTGGGCTGGGGACTCTGAGCAAAGACTCTGTGGAGGAAACCTCTAACATGAAAGACAAGACCAAAACAAACAAACAGAAAATAATTATCCTGATGAAACAGACATAATGCTGAGTGCACGAAAACATCAAGGAAACTATCATTAGCGTCTTCCGAGAGTTAAATAAAAACGTCAGTTCTGTGCAACAACAGTTGCTGTCATTGAGGAGCAATCAAACAATGAGAAAGATCTTTTGGAAAACAGAAATATAGATGCTGAACATTTTTTTTTTTTTTGAGCCAATAGAAGGATTGAAGGTAGGGTTGGAGAAATTCCACAGAAGGTAGAACAAAAAGGAAAATTTGCACAATAGAAGAAGAAATACTTTTTTTTTTTTTTTTTTTAATTTTTTTTTTCAACGTTTATTTATTTTTGGGACAGAGAGAGACAGAGCATGAACGGGGGAGGGGCAGAGAGAGAGGGAGACACAGAATCGGAAACAGGCTCCAGGCTCTGAGCCATCAGCCCAGAGCCTGACGCGGGGCTCGAACTCACGGACCGCGAGATCGTGACCTGGCTGAAGTCGGACGCTTAACTGACTGCGCCACCCAGGCGCCCCGAAGAAATACTTTTTTAATGGTGGGACATTGCAGGAGATTCGATAGCTAGCTAATAGAAATTCCAGAAAAGAGAACCAAGAAAGGAGTAGGGAAGTAATTGTCAAAGTAATACTACAACAAACGTTTCCAGGACTGAAGAACAAGAGAATCTAGAACGAAAAGATCTCCATGTGCCCAGAACAGTGAACAAAAAAAAAGATCTCCAGGAAAACAAAGTCACCATCTTGAATTTCAGGCTACGAATAATGAGAAGATTGTGAATGATTCCAGAAAGAACACACAGAGTACGTGAATAACCAAGAATGCAATAGACTGCTCAAAAGCAACAAGAGAAGCTGGAGGGCGGTGGGGAAAATGTCTTCAAACATGTCAACCTAAAATTAAAATGTCTTTCAACCTAAAATCCTGTTGCAACTGACTACCAGTCAAGTGTGAACATGGAATAAAGCCATTTTCAAACATGTAAGGAAGTCCCAGGATGACAGCTGAAACAAGGTCCAGAAAGGAGGGCTGAAGTCTCCAAGAGATTTTTAAAAATGTAAATTATCTGATAGATTTGACTGTAAGGAAAACCTTGAGAAGTTTATACATCTTTTGGAGAGTGTAGGGGGAGATTTGGATGTTCAAAGAGTACAAAACAAATGAAAAAAACCCAGGCAATTATTAACGCCAGGGAAAAGAAAAAGTTGCACAAGAAAGGATACTTCTTGGCTCAGTATTGAATGAAATGTATTTAGTTATAATAAGGAAAACATTGAATGTGTACTTAACTAAAAATTGTGAGGGCGCCTGGGTGGCTCAGTCGGTTAAGCATCCGACTTCGGCTCAGGTCACGATCTCACAGTTCTTGAGTTCGAGCCCCGCGTCTGCTATCAGCGCAGAGCCTGCTTCAGATCCTCTGTCCCCCACCCCCGCCCTTCCCCCACTCATTCTCTTTCTCATTCTCTCTCAAAAATAAATAAACATTAAAAATCAATCAATCAGGGGAGCCTGGGTGGCTCAGTCGGTTAAGTGTCTGACTTCGGCTCAGGTCATGATCTCACAGTTCGTAAGTTTGAGCCCCGCATCAGGCTCTGTGCTGACAGCTCAGAGCCTGGAGCCTGCTTCACATTCTGTGTCTCCCTCTCTCTCTCTGCCCCTTCCCTGCTCATGCTGTGTCTCTCTCTGTCTCAAAAATAAATAAACATTAAAAAAAATTTTTTTAAAAATCAATCAATAAAAATTAAATTGTGATATTTTAAGAGGATGGAGGAAATGATAAAGGAGTGTGTGTGAGATGAAAACCTTCACTGATAGTAATAGGAAATCAACAAGATCATCTCTAAAGTGGATACATCAAAGTATTGTGGAATAGATTTATTATTTACGTATGTATAAGTATAAATATGGGGAAAATCAGTTTTTTGTTTTGGGTATTTTTGCACTAATTGGCTGTTCACAAAAAAATAATTTAGAAAGTCTAAGACCTCAGTCAAACAGGGGAGGCACATCTTGACTTTGGCAGGTTCTAAGATACTGAAATTAAAAGGAAAGTAAATCGTAATGAAACTAAAATAGCTGGCAACAATATTGTTATTTTACCTTTCAGAAATGCTCCTGACAACCAAAGTAGCAATGAGTACACCTAAGGTCCAAATTCTAGTTTCTAAATGCCTTTTCTCACAAAAAGGAATCAGGGCTCTTTAGAGGAATTCATTCATTCCAGGTGAACCTGGAACATCTTGTACCAGAAACAAGAGCATGCATAAAGACTAATGGAGACACATTAAAAGGACCCGAAGCTAGTTTAAAGGGTTTCCCCGGCCATCATCAGGACAATCTGATCATTAAAACCACTAATGACTGTAACTTATCGTAAAACATTGAATAAATAAAATCCAAGAGTTCATAGTGACTATCAAAAGAGAGAGAGAGAGAGGTGGGGGGCACCTGACTGGTTCTGTTGGTGGAGCATGTGACTCTTGACCTCAGAATTGTGAGTTCAAGCCCCACATTGAATGCAGAGATTACTTAAAAAATAAAATCTTTAGGGGTGCCTGGGTGGTTCAAACAGTCAATCGTCTGACTTCTTATAGCTTGTGAGTTCAAGCCCCAAGTCAGGCTCTGTGCTGATGGCTCAGAGCCTGGAGCCTGCTTCGGATTCTGTGTCTCCCTCTCTCTCTGCCCCTCCCCTGCTCATGCTCTGTTTCTCTCTGTCTCAAAAATAAATAAAAACATTTAGAAAAAAATTTTTTTTTAATTTGCCTTTTTGCAACCCCAACAAGGTGACTGAATCAGGCAACTATCACCAGTGGATGCAAAACCATGAAGTGGAAGGTTGTAGGCAAATGGGATATTTGCCTGTGTCAAAGTATCACCCAGAGATTACTTGCAAATTGCAAAGACGGAAAATATGTTTTTCCGGGAGGGATGTGGTGGTCATGCTCTTAACCAAGAGATCAAATTTAGCATCACCGAAAATAAGACAACCAGGCATAATGTGTTCCTGATGGGGCGCAATGGAACATACGTAGCTTTACTCACAAAGTGTTCAGGTCATTATGTCTAACCTAAATGTGATCTCAGGAAAAGTAGGGGAGAGAGGAATGAGCTAAGTAATGCCATGAGGAACCAATCTAATGAATCCAAAATGCACCACCTTCTACAAACTATCTGGCCAGATATCTTCCAAAAGTCAGTATCTTGGATGGGGAGATTATTCTAGATTTAAAATGACTAAAGAATGGGGCGCCTGGGTGGCTCAGTGGGTTAAGCATCTGACTTCAGCTCAGGTCATGATCTCGCTGTTCATGTTTTCGAGCCCCGCGTTGGGCTCTGTGCTGACAGCTCAGAGCCTGGAGCCTGCTTGGCACTCTGTGTCTCCCTCTCTCTCTGCCCCTCCCCTCCCAAAGATGAACATTAAAAAAAATTAAAAAGACTAACGAACACAATAACCAAATGCAATGCATGCAACTTAACTGGATCCTGATTCAAGAAAACAACTGTAAAAGATATTTGGGGGAATAATTGTGGAAATTTGAATACGGACTGGATACAAGGTGCTATTAGGAAATCATTGTCAATTTTCTTGGGTGTGATAGCAGCATTGTGATTATGTAGAAAAATGTCCTTGTTCTTAGGTGATGCAGGTTGAAGTATTTAAGAGTGAAATGTCACAACAACTTTAACCTACTTTGAAATGGTCCAGCAAAAAATGGAGAGCTAGCTAGCTAGCTAAACAAATAGGCTGGGGCGCCTGGGTGGCGCAGTCGGTTAAGCGTCCGACTTCAGCCAGGTCACGATCTCGCGGTCCAGGAGTTCGAGCCCCACGTCAGGCTCTGGGCTGATGGCTCAGAGCCTGGAGCCTGTTTCCGATTCTGTGTCTCCCTCTCTCTCTGCCCCTCCCCCGTTCATGCTCTGTCTCTCTCTGTCCCAAAATTAAATAAACGTTGGAAAAAAAAAACAAAAAACAAATAGGGCAAAATGGTAATGATCCTTGCATCTGGGCGGTGACTATGCTAATACTCATTGTAAGTTTGCTTCAATTATTTCTAGTTTGACATTTTTTGAAAGAAAATTTTTCTTAAATGTTTATCTAGTTAAATTGAGAGAGAGAGAGAGAGAGAGAGAGCATGTGGGTGAGCAGGGGAGGGGCGGAGAGAGAGAGGGAGAGAGAGAATCCCAATTAGGCTCTGCGCTGTCAGCACAGAGCCTGACACAGGGCTCAAACTCACGAGCCAGGAGATCATGACCTGAGCTGAAATCAAGAGTCAGATGCTCAAGTGACGGAGCCACCCGGGCGCCCCTATTCTCACAACTTTATCGTAAGTTTTCAATTATTTCAGAGGGGGCAACTGGATGGCTCAGTCGGAGGAGCATGAACTCTTGATGTCCAGGTCGTGAGTTCGAGCCCCATGTGGGGTGTAGAGATTCCATCCATGTACACTTAAACAAAATATTTTGGAGTAAAAAATTTTAGAAAAATCTAAGTCAGACCTAGACCAGTTGGAGGTGTGGCTTCCAATTTAGGGACCTAAAAACACCAGGACTAAGAAAAGTAAACCTTGACAAAGTTGCCCTTATTTAAATACTTGTATTATCTTAGTTCTTTCAGCGTTCAGGAATGTATGTACACTTTCTGGAGCTGGCAGAGCTGGGAATCTAGGGGAGACACAGCCAAGTGACTAGAGTGTAAACTGGGGCCCTTTCCCAGACATTCTGGTTCTCCGCCTAGTGTCCTTTCTTTCCAGTTGAGATTCCTCATCCTTGTGCTTGGAAGCTAGCACCCCAAAGAGCTATTGGGGAGCCCCTCGGTCCCTCAGCATCTGCCTAGCACTGGCACCCGTGTCCTTTATGTCCTTTGGGATTGTTTTCCAACTACTCTCTGTCCCAGCCCCCACCTGGATTGTAGACCACTCCATGCAGGCTGTGGCTGGCTTTCATTTTTCTCGTGTGTCTTTACACTGTAATTTTGGCACAGTGCTGGATGAGCCGTGAGAGCTCGGTATATCCTTTCTGATCCATTATCTTCAGAAAGCATTTAATAAATGCTCAGAAGAGAGGAGATGGGTAAGAACAGGAATGTCTGGCCTTCTAACAAATCCTCAGGCTTAATGTGTGCAGGATATGAACAAACAAACAAACCAAGAGAACTTACGAAACACATTTCAGGGTGCCTGGGTGGCTCAGGTGGTTAAGCCTCTGACTCCTGGTTTCGGCTCAGGTCATGATCCCATGGTTGATGAGTTCAAACCCCACGTCGGGCCCCGCACTGATGGTGCTGGAGCCTGCTTGGGCTTCTCCCTCTCCCTCTCTCTCTGCCCCTCCCACACTCTCTCAGACTAAATAAATAAAATAAAATAAAACACACACACATTTCAAACAAGTAGAATGTTTGATATGATCGTCGCTGTAAAGCTGAAGCCCAGAGATGAATTGCAATTAAGAGCAGAAGGATTCCACACTGTCCAGCCTCCCTCTGGCCTTATCGATTCTCTTCCTGAAGGAGCATTTGCCCTCTTCAAGACGGTGTTCACTGGTCTTCTCAACTGGCCGCGAAACTTCTGGGGGGAGGGACGGCTTTTGTGGTTTTGTCCCTGCTTGACTTTTCTCCAGTTTCTGCACGCCCTGCTCCACCCACCTATGGCTGGCATCCAGGGCCCACAGAGCTGCCCACACTAAATGCCTCAGTCTCAATCATGGCACAGAGAGTGGGCCAGGCTGGAGGATGGAACACAGCTTCAGGGTCTGACAGAAGGGGGGAGAGCAATTTACGGCCTGGATGACATATATGGGCAAGTGTGTGACCTCAGGCAAGTCACATGGCCTCCGAGCCTCAGTTTCTTCTTCTGCAAAATGGGAATAATAAAACTAACTTCTCTCCCCAAATGGCTGGGTGGATGAGTTTAGATGACTCAGGCCTCTGCGCTTTATCTGGTGCTGCAAAACGTTAGTGACCATCAGGAGCCACATGCCCAGCTCTGCCATCCTGTGTGTAGGGCCGCCTCTGGGTGTCTGTCTGCCCCCACCCTCTCTTCCCTTATCCCTGCAAATTGATTCACGCATAATCTGATTAATATGAACAGCAGGCATCAGGACTGGCAGGTCTTGACATTTACTCCCTAGGAAGCTTCAAGGGGGTGGCGGTGGAGCCAGACTGCCTGGGTTCAAATCCCAGTTCCACCAGTTACTGGCCCTGTGAGCTTGGGCAAGGTGTGTCCTAATGTAGACAAAGTACAGTATTAACATCGGAGGCCTGGAGCTGGAATATTTTAGCATTAGGGTTAGAGTTCAAATCCCAGGTCCACCATTTACTACCCGACGGACTCTATGCAAGACAGTTAATTTCTCTGTGCCTCAGTTTCCTCCTCATCGGTACAGGCGAATAGAATCAATAGTACCTACCACACACAAGACTGTAGGGGCAATCGGATATGTGAGTACGTGGAAAACACCTGGCACATAGTAGGCTCCATCATTTGACTATTTCAAACAAGGTCATTCTTTTCAGGTGTGGAGATCGGCTAGGGGAGGGAGGAGTGGATGCACTCGGCTGGCTTTTTAGACAAAGGGGGCTGGGCTCCCGGGCTCGCTCAGGCCTCCAGAAGGTCAACCGGACCCGGGATCCAGCTCCCAGCTCCGGTCTGGCCCCGCCCCGCCCCGCCCCGCCCCACCTGGCGTCTCCCGGCCCCGCCCCGCCACTCCTAGCCCTGCCCCTGCGCTAGTCTCGCGCACTTTGAAAGTGCGCGAGCTCGGCCGAGACCCGGGGCCGACGGTTGGCCGGGCGAAGCCATTTGTTACGCTACGTGGGGGGAGCTAACAGCCTACGCCTCCATATTTTTGTCAACTTTTAGCCTTTCAGTCTCAGGTGCTGGTTTTACTGTCGCCTTTAAGTCCGTTCTGTTTGCACAGCCTCCCGGAAGGGAGCCGTGCCGCTCTGGGGAGAAGGTCGTTGTGCCTCGGTGCGGCGTCCTTCCCCTCCCGACGGGGAGCCGGTGGGAGAGGACGGCGGCCGGCGGGGGGAGGAGGCGGCCCTAGCGCCATTTTGTGGGAGCGAAGCGGTAGCTGGGCTGCTCCTGGAACCGTCGCTGCTTCGGGTTCCCTGTCGGGCTTCCTAGCAGCAGCCTAACGGGTGAGTCGCGGCCGCTTCTCACCGAGGACGCCCTGGGGGTCTCGGCCTCCGCACGCCGCGGCCCGAGGCGGACGCAGCGGCTTCCGCCCCCGCCCCGGGAAGGGAGCCGTGGGGCCGGGTCCGCCTGGTCCTGCCCGAGCGGGCTCGCGCGGGCGCGACGTTAGGGGCCTGGCGCTGGGTGGCAGCCGGCGCCGAAGCCGGGACGCTGGGCCTGCGGTGCCGTGCAGCCCGGGGCGGAGCTTCCGGGCCCTGGCAGGGCTCTGTGCTTTCGTCGCTTCGCAAAGCGCCGGGGGACGCCGCCAGCCTGGGCCCTGTGCCCCTGCGTCTGGTCCTCGGGCCGCGCCGAAAAACCCCTCCCTCGGCCGCCACGCGCTGGCTTGTGGGAGGTGGCGGCCCGCGTCGCGAAGGACCTGTTGTCGCTGTCCTTGCCCGAGTGTGGGGAGCCCCCCGGAAGTCCCACAGTGAGGAACAGGGAGGAACTTTTCTTCCTGCTCTCTTCACCTGGCTCGCTGCTGCTGTTTCTCAAGACACAGCTTCTGCATCTGGTTCTTAGGGACATCAGCTTTCATTCCCACACACGTCTCAGCCCCCAGGATGATTATTTACTTCTTTCTGGCAGCGTATATCAGGGTCGTAGTAAATAACTGCTTGTTTGGTATCCTCTCCGGATGTTCCCCCGCCCCCAGTAACCACCTTGCCACCTGCGACTGACTTTCAGTTGAGCTTCTGATGCCTAGTAGGCACGGGCAAGTGTTTATAGCAGGACTGAAATAGCAAGGCATCGTGTTTTGTTAGGAATCACTGGCCTTGCCTTTGCCTCTTTTCGGTGGTAACCCGCACGTATAAGAGCCCAAACAGCAGAGATGTCCCCGGAACATGGAGGTGGTGGTGGTGTTAACCAGGTGATGATAAGGAAACAATTACTCTGGCTCGAGTGTCGGTCATTAATGGTTCTTTTTCCTTTAAGAAAACTAAGAGAAGATGTCTGAATATATTCGGGTAACCGAAGATGAGAACGACGAGCCCATTGAAATACCATCAGAAGACGACGGGACCGTGCTGCTGTCCACGGTTACAGCCCAGTTTCCAGGGGCCTGTGGGCTGCGCTACAGGAATCCAGTGTCTCAGTGTATGAGAGGCGTCCGGTTGGTGGAAGGAATTCTGCATGCTCCCGAAGCCGGCTGGGGAAATCTGGTATATGTTGTCAACTATCCCAAAGGTTCGTTGCCGTTTGGCTTTGCAACGCTCAAGCGTTTGTTTCTCATTCTAAGTCCGATCATGGCCTCGTTTCACGGCGAAACATCTCCTATAACCCAAGTATTTCTTTAAATGTTACTGTTAGCTGCTAGTCCTAATTAGTGAAAATTGGAAATACAGAATTTTTTTGAGAGAGAAAACTATGTATTATGTGAACAGATGCTGCCAAGTTAATGCCAAATTTAAGGAACCGCTGAGAATGCTTTGCAGTAATCAGCCTCTTGTAAATAGATTCTTTTCAGGTGCCCTGATGTTTTGCTTTGGTTTTTGGTCCTTGCAGGCTTCCATCAGTCATTCAGTTGATCTGATGTTTTTGCCCCCTTAAATCGATTGCTGTAACCCAAATCTGAATTAGTGCAACTATAATTTGGGGTTTTGGTCTTATTCTCACTGCTCCTTATCACTGATGTTCTAAATCTAAAAAAAGGAAATGTGAAGGAATGGTGCCAAGGAAGTAGGTACATTTCAGCAGAAGGAATTCGCTGTAGTTGATCTCTTTTGTTAAAACGCCATACCAACAAAGTATCATTTTTAACGCGATACCAACAAAGTATCATTTTTGATTAGTATGCAAGACTTTGACTTACACTTTGAGAACGTTTTTAACAGCAACTTGGGGTTTTTTTTTGTTTGTTTTTTGTTTTTCATATGCGGTTTTTCGAGCCATTGGCTATAGATTAATATTTACCCAAATTTAAAATGTCATGTAAGGGCACCTGGGTGGCTCAATTGGTTAAGTTCTTGATTTTGCCTCAGGTCATCATATTGCAGTTCTCAAGATTGAGCCTCGTGTCGGGCTCTGCGCTGACAGTGAGGGGCCTGCTTGAGATAGGCCCTCCCTCCCTCTCCCCTCCCCCTGCTCGCTCTCAAAATAAACAAACATTAAAAAATAAAATGCCATTTAGATGATAACATGTCAATACAGGTTCATCGGTTGTAACAAATGTCCCACACTGGTTTGGGGGGTTATTGATAATGGGGAGAAGCTATCCATGTGTGAAGGTAAAGGGGGTATGTGGGAAGTCTCTACCATCCTTTCAGTTTTGCTGGGAACCTGAAGCTGCTCTAAAAAAGAGTCTTTCTAAAAATCTCACTTAGTTCCTTTCCTCTTCCGAATAGTGAGGATTTTTGTTTGCTTTAATGTTAGTTTATTTTTGAGAGAGCAAGAGCGAGAGTGGGGGAGAGGCAGAAAGGGAGACACAATCCCAGAAGCAGGCTCCAAGCTGTCAGCACAGAGCCCGACAACATGTGGCTCTAACTCACAAACTGAGATCATGACCTGAGCCAAAGTCAGACGCCTAACCGCCTGAGCCGCCCAGGTGCCCCCCAAATACTGGTCTTGAAAAATAACCTAAGATTTTGGTTTTTGTTACAAAATCAATGTGAGTTCACTGTTGAAAGTTTATAAAAGAAAGAAAAAGAAAATTGAAATTACCCTTAAAATCCACAGCTGGAGATAAAAGTTGATTGTGTTTTGGTCCGTAACTTTTAACTTACAGGCATTAAGGTAAGCAGATATGTTTAGTAGGCATAAAGATATTACAGCACTGTTTTTTAACCTGTTTTTTTTCCTTCTTAATGTGTTTTAAAGTCCAAAATGAAGTAGAGTTAGTTTTGTTTTGATGTGCCTTTTGAGAGGAGAGAACAAACCATTGTAATCTTGAGATCCTGCAAAACCAGAGGTGGGAGGGAGTCCCTGCATTCGCACCAGAAAAGCCCTTCAGCCACTTATTCAGTCCCTCCTTCTGTCTTTGAGAGCTGATGTCACTCCTTGCCAAAAGTTTTCAGTATCTTACTGTTCTTAGAATCTTTTTGCTTGTCGTTGTTAGGTGTAGGAGTTAATACGTCCTAAGAAGTGTTAAATGGGGAGTTCACTGAGAGATTTCTGCTCATTTTGTTCAGATAACAAAAGAAAAATGGACGAGACGGATGCTTCTTCAGCAGTCAAAGTGAAAAGAGCTGTCCAGAAAACATCTGATTTAATAGTGTTGGGTCTCCCGTGGAAAACGACTGAACAGGATCTAAAAGAATATTTTAGTACCTTTGGAGAGGTTCTTATGGTTCAGGTGAACTTTGATTTCATTTGACAGTTTTTCTTCTCCAGTGAATTCTTTTCCCCGAATTCCTGCAGTTTAGTGACACTGCCCTTCATGTTCAGCAGATAGTATCTTTAACATTTGTTACATGTATGCATAGGGGATGCCGAAATGGTTCGGGTGCCTGGCGGGGTTAGTTGGTGGAGTGTGTGACTCTTGATGTCAGGCCCCATGTTGGGTCTAGAGCTCACTTAAAAAATTTGGGTTATACTCTTTCCCTTTGTGTATATATTCTATATTAACGTAGATTGTTGGGAGATTAAAAAAAACTTTTTTTTTAAGTTTATTTACTTTGAGAAGAGAGCGTGAGTAGGGGAGGGAAAGAGAGGGAGAGAGAACCCCACGCAGGTGTGGACCCTGATGCAGGGGTTAAACTCAGGACCCTGAGATCATGATCTAAACTGAAATCAAAAGCCAGGCAACCAATTGAGCCACCCTGGGTCCCTAAAAAAACACCTATTTTTTTTTTTAAAAGGGGGAGCCACCTGGCTGGCTCAGTTGGAGGAGCGTGCAGCTCTTGATTTCCATGCCGTGAGTTCAAGTCCCATGTTGGGTGTAGAGATTACTAAAATAACTTTTAAAGAAAGATAAAAAACACATTTCCTGTTTTTCCAATTTAAGAATGTAAACATTAGAGGGGTGCCTAGGTGACTTAGTTGGTTAGGCATCTGACTTCAGCTCAGGTCATGATCTCACTGTTCGTGAGTTTGAGCCCTGCATTGTTCTCTCGCCGTCAGGACAGAGCTGGCTTCAGATCCTCTGTCTCCCTCTCTCTCTCTGCCCCTCTCCCACTCTCTGTGCAGGCACGTGTTCTCTCTCTTCCTCTCTGTCTCAAAAATAAGTAGTTTAAAAAAAAATGTAAATGTTAGATCTAATTTATCTTTGCATTATAAACCAAGTTGTTAAAATTCTGTTTCATAACATGATTATTAACATGATCTGGATTCAACATTTACTCTCCTGTTGTTTTTACTTCAAGAATAACTTGGTTTAAATTTTAATTAAGCAACTCCATCCGAGTGAAGCCATTCAAATTACCAAGGAACTCTGATTTGGGTGTGTGTGTGTGTGTGAGATTTTAGTAAATTTCAGTGATTTTTTTTTTTTTCCCCCTAGGTCAAGAAAGATCTCAAAACTGGTCATTCAAAGGGGTTTGGTTTTGTTCGTTTTACGGAATATGAAACCCAGGTGAAAGTAATGTCACAGCGACATATGATAGACGGACGATGGTGTGACTGTAAACTTCCTAATTCTAAGGTACTTTACTCCTTTTTCCTCTGCTTTGGGAATTTCCTCTGCTTTGGGAATTTTTGTCAAATTTTGACAAAACTCCCTTAGAAGACACTGTAGAATAATAGTAAATGTACTTGGAAAAGGTAGTGGCGGGTATATTCCTGAAACATTTTGTCTCGTTAAAGCCTTAGGACCTTGATGCATGCTGAATGTTTTATGTTTGTTTGAAATACTTAGTTTATTACCTCTCTTACTAAAACTTCGTTCATTTTATTCTTTTTTTTTTTTCTTTGTTATTTCTGGTGAGTGAACAGTTTCTTACGTGGTTACGTGTTAAAGCACAAGGACAGTGAGAACACATTAATCTTGTCACAAAGGCCTAATTTGTTCCTAGCAAGCAAGACTTATTTGGAGAGTTACCATCTTTGCTAGGGCGTTCCTCAGTCATTGACTTTCCTTAATCCAAATAAACCTTTTTGAACTTGAAACCTTAAGACTTTGGAGGCACCTAGCTGGCTCAGTCTGTAGAGCGTGCAACTCTGGATCTTGTTGTGCATCTGGGCCTCGTGTTGGGTGTAGCGATTACTTAAAAATGAAATCTTTAAAAAATAAAATGTTACTCTTCGCTGAAGCATTAAAGAGAAGTGCTAATACAGAAGAATGTGTCTCCTTTTTAAGGACTAATCGCATATAAAAGGCAGATCGCTGTCGTTACATCCTCTATCATAATGCTCTTTTCATAGCTCATAAAATATTTCTCATGTTTTTCTTTCCTTTCGATTTGACCAGCAAAGCCCAGATGAGCCTTTGAGAAGCAGGAAGGTGTTCGTTGGGCGCTGTACAGAGGACATGACCGCCGATGAGCTGCAGCAGTTTTTTTGCCAGTATGGAGAAGTGGTAGACGTCTTCATTCCCAAACCGTTCAGGGCTTTTGCCTTCGTTACGTTTGCAGACGACCAGGTACTTTTCTCTTTAATGATAGTCCTCTGACTGGGTACTTTGTCGTGAGGATTTCCCATCCCGCTGATTGCCGTCCTCACCTGAGCTTTCTCACCTTGTAAGCTTTGGGATATGTGTGGGTCTAGATAGGCGTCATAAACCCTTTAGGTATTTTTTCAGGATGTGGCACTTAAGTGGGAGTGTTTTCTCTCTTTTGAAAATAAGCTGAAAAAGTCCGTGCTGCTGTTACTACAGCTAAATTCCATTTTACGGGTTTAAATGAAATGAGCTTATTTTTCCTCCCGCGTAGACACTGGCTTGAAATCTAAGTTTGATTGCTACTCTGGTGCATGAGTCAATGGTTTAATTTCCTTTATTTACATCCCCTATTTCTTATAGGTTGCCCAGTCTCTTTGTGGAGAGGACTTGATCATTAAAGGAATCAGCGTCCATATATCCAATGCTGAACCTAAGCACAATAGCAATAGACAGTTAGAAAGAAGTGGAAGATTTGGTGGTAATCCAGGTGGCTTTGGGAATCAGGGTGGTTTTGGTAACAGTCGAGGGGGTGGGGCTGGTTTGGGAAACAATCAAGGTAGTAATATGGGTGGGGGGATGAACTTTGGCGCTTTTAGCATTAATCCGGCAATGATGGCGGCTGCCCAGGCGGCACTGCAGAGCAGCTGGGGCATGATGGGCATGTTAGCCAGTCAGCAGAACCAGTCAGGCCCATCGGGTAATAACCAAAGCCAAGGCAACATGCAGAGGGAGCCAAATCAGGCCTTTGGTTCTGGAAATAACTCCTATAGTGGTTCTAATTCAGGTGCAGCGATCGGTTGGGGATCCGCATCAAATGCAGGGTCAGGCAGCGGTTTTAATGGAGGCTTTGGCTCAAGCATGGATTCTAAATCTTCTGGCTGGGGAATGTAGACGGTGGGGTTGGTATAGACTGGTGGGAATTCAAATTTTTCTAAACACATGGTAAGTATATTGTAAAATACATATGTACTGAGAATTTTCAGAATTGGTCTGTTCAGTGTGGAGTATATTCAGCAGTATTTTTGACATTTTTCTTTAGAAAAAGAGGAAAAGCTAAAGGAATTTTATAAGTTTTGTTACATAAAGGGTTGAAATATTGAGTGTTTGAAAGTGAACTGCTGTTTGCCTGATTGGTTAAAAAAAAAAACAAAAAACCCAACACACTACAATTGATATCAAAAGGTTTCTCCTGTAATATTTTATCCCTGGACTTGTCAAATGAATTCTTTGCATGTTCAAAATGGAAACCATTGATTAGAACTACATTCTTTTCTCCTTGTTTTAATTTGAACCCCACCATATGAATTTTTTTCCGTAGGAAAATCTCCTTTTTTGGAGATCATGGTGTCAGAGTGTTTGGTTCTTTTGTTTTCGTTTTTGTTTTTTTTAACACTTGTCTCCCTTCATGTGCAAAAGTACAATATGAAGCCTTCATTTAATCTCTGCAGTTCATCTCATTTCAAATGTTTATGGAAGAAGCACTTCATTGAAAGTAGTGCTGTAAATATTCTGCCATAGGAATACTTCCGTCTACATGCTCTCTCATTCAAGACTTCGTCATCACACTGCACAGGCTGCGTCTTTGACGGTGGGTGTCCCATTTTTATCCGCTACTCTTTATTTCATGGAGTCGTATCAACGCTATGAACGCAAGGCTGTGATATGGAACCAGAAGGCTGTTTGAACTTTTGAAACCTTGTGTGGGATTGATGGTGGTGCCGAGGCATGAAAGGCTAGTATGAGCGAGGAAAGGAGAGAGCGCGTGCAGAGACTTGGTGGTGCATAATGGATATTTTTTAACTTGGCGAGATGTGTCTCTCAATCCTGTGGCTTTGGTGCGAGAGTGTGCAGAGAGCAATGATAGCAAATAACGTACGAATGTTTTTTGCATTCAAAGGACATCCACATCTGTTGGAAGACTTTAAGTGAGTTTTGTTCTTAGATAACCCCGTTAGTTGGATGTGTTAAGTGAAACGATACTTGTATTTCCCCTCCCCTTTTGTCAACTGCTGTGAATGCTGTATGGTGTGTGTTCTCTTCTGTTCCTGATCTGTAAGTGTGGTCCTGTGAACTGAAGCTGGTGGGTTGAGAACATGGACTGAGCTTGTGGTGTGCTTTGCAGGAGTACTTGGAAGCAGAGTTCACCAGTGAGCTCGGGGTGTCGCCACGAAGGGTGGAAGTTCTAATGTCTGTCAGCTACCCATAAGAATGCTGTTTGATGCAGTTCTGTGTCCTGTGCTTGGATGCTTTTTATAAGAGTTGTCAATGTTGGAAATTCTTAAATAAAACTGATTTAAATAATATGTGTCTTTGTTTTGCAGCCCTGAATGCAAAGAATTCATAGCAGTTAATTCCCCTTTTTTGACCCTTTTGAGATGGAACTTTCATAAAGTTTCTTGGCAGTAGTTTATTTTGCTTCAAATAAACTTATTTGAAAAGTTGTCTCAAGTCAAATGGATTCATCACCTGTCATGCATTGACACCTGATACCCAGACTTAATTGCTATTTGTTCTTGCATTGTCCAAAGTGAAAAGTTTTTTTTTTGTTTTTTTTTTCTTTTGAAACCTAGTTTTTAATAAGTCTGGGTGACCGCACCTAAAATGGTAAGCAGTACCCTCCAGTTTTTTTATTAGTGCCTCTGTGCATTTGGGTGATGTTCTATTTACATGGCCTGTATGAATCTCCATTGGGAATCATGCCTTCTAAAAATATTCTTATTTGGGGGGAGTGGGAAAAACGATTATTTTCAAATGCTTTGTAGCAAAGCATAGCAGTTGGAAAGGAGGGCATTTCAGCACCTTTCTAGTTTGGGATTTGAAAAGTGGAATTAATTGCAGTAGGGATAAAGTAGAAGAAACCACAAATTTATCTTGTGCCTGAAATCCATTACAAAGCCTGATAGCTTTAAGAACTAGCAGGGTGGGATGTCTGTCTGAAAGTGTTAAGTGAAATGGGCTTTGTCCTCCACAGGTGGGGGAATAGAGTAACGTTGAATGAAATCGTTGACAGAAAACTCAGATTAGACTCTCACGGCGCATTGTGCAGTATGTAAAAGCAATAATCTATGATTCTCTGTTGTACTTTTTATGTAACTGCTGTGAGAGTTGAGCTTGTTTTCTGATGGAAGAATGTTAACATTTTTGTGTCGGTAGTTTACCTGATGCCCTTATCTAATTAGATAATAACTAGGTTTGTCATTTTTCAAGTTACGTGTTTTAAGCTTTTAGAAATGAAGTCGTCCTTTAGACTTGTGATCGCCACGTTGTTTCGTTACTCAGTTTCCTCTGTAAAAGGATCTTGCATTGTTTTAATTTTTTTCTGCATCTCAATTGCATGATTTCCAAACCCTGTACCATCTGAATTTTGCATTTTAGCACTTGCACTGTTACTCAGCAGCAGTAACATGGTAACACTTAAAATGGTATTCGGGGACCTCCAAAGACTAAACTGACAAGCCTTCAAGGAGCCCAGGGGTAAGTTCACTTGTCAATGGCATGGTTTTAATCCCTTACTTGCACTTGTTGTGAATCTAGTTTCCGGTCTTAGAAGGCTTTCAATGTGCAGCAGCCTTCTGTTATCAATGTTTGTGGTACTAGTAGCTGTGGGTATTTAATTCTACCCTTAAAATTTAAAAAAAGAAAAAAAGAAAGAAAAAAATGAAGTCTAGAAGTAAAACTATTTGGCAAAGATTTGTTTTTAAAATTAAAAGTCTTATTTGGTCATCTCAATGCATTCATTCTTAAAACTTTTTTGAACCAGTTGAATAAAAAATTTGTTGCCACCACAGTTTAGTGTCTGGAGTCTTACTGGAAAAATTCAATTTCTTTTTTCTATGTGACAAAGGTGATGGAAAGTTACTTTGGAAAAGTCTCGAAGTTCCCCTTTAATATGCACAAGAGGAATCAGGCAGAAACTCAAAATGAATTTTTACATGAGTGGTAAATATTTGGCTAGAATGAAACTCTTTGTTAAATGTTAGCTATTAAAACTTTAAGGAGGAATAGCCAGCGGAAATGACCTGAGATCTTTAAGGTTAGGTGAGCTTAAATTGTGTCCTTAGGGAAAGTATCTTAACCGCTTGATAATTCCAAAGATGTATGTGATAATTAGAATAATTTGTTCTTGAGTGCCAGGAGAGTAGCTCTTCATTGTGTAGGAGTTCTATACTCAGCTCTTGTGATTTGTGATCTGTTGTTTTAAGTATGCCCAAGGATTTTTGTGTTCATTGTGAGAATTAAAAAAAACTACAGACTTACCTATGCTATGGCCACTTAGTTCTGATGTCGTAGTTCTTCTTAAGGAATTGCCACATTTGATTCAGCTGTCTTCTGAATTCGAACATTATTTAGGTTATTATTTCCAAGTGCCGGGAACATCCTCACAGCTGAATTTAATTCTTAGCGTTGGCGTTACTAGGTCAAAGACTGCATGCTTTCAGGGCTTTTCAGATACATTGCCAAGTTGTCCTTTAGAAAACCTGTGTTGTCTTTGACAATGTGAAATAGTGCTGTTCTGTGTTTTTCTTGTCTGCTAGTTGGATAAGTGAAAAATTATATCTCACCAGTTGATGGCATGGGTTTTGCACATGGGAATCAGTCAGTACCTAACCTGAAGTATTGATGTTTCCGTTTTATCTACAAAATCACGATTCAAGGTTATCCCTGAACCAGTACTGCTATAATATATAAAGCTCTGTTAGAGATCAAGAACACGTCCCCAGACAATGGAAGAGTTGTCAGAGAACATGAACGGGCAGTTTATAGAAATGCAGATATCTGGTGCAGATACTGGACTTTGTAAGTCATGAAATGCAGATTTAACTGGTGATTTTCTGTGGGATTGGCACGGGTGATCTCACTTGCCTATGTCCCCTCGAATCCGGCAGGAAGCGGTGAGAAGCCCCAAGGGAGGGGCACCTGTGGTGGCCTTCTTCCCCGCAGTTTGCTTTTGGTTTTGGCGGTAGGGCAGTAACTGCCATGTTAATGTCTCTCGGGTCACGTTGCTGCTACGGTCTTTAAAGGGGTTTCTAAAAAGAATCCTTTTCTGATTGAAGACACAACGAATTAAAAGTTATTAATTATGTTCTTGATCCAGGGAATATAGTTAACAACTTTTGTGTAGACCCCATACTGGTTTGCTTCCCCACAATTCATGGAACCCCAGGACACTATTCCTCCCACAAACCATGTCTGTGTCTCGTTATCTAGAAACACTAATGCCCCTCCACTGTCCCCTTTGCAGCTGTCCTTGCCCCCGCCTTCTAAGCCAGCGCAAAGCATGTTTTCTGTCACCCTTCCCCCTGGATAGGGATGCTTTTCATACGCAGCAGTACATTTCTGATGATCGACAGTTGGAATGTCAACAAACATTAGACTTCTGGCAAGAAAACCCCTTTGGGTTAATCCCCATCCAGACACGGTTCCAATGTCATTTGTCCTCATGAAGGATTCGGCTTCTTTCCGTGGCAAACAGATAGGCAGGATGTTGCTATTGATTACAACTCTGTTCTTCAACTTAATCAGTGCTATGTCGTTATCAAAGCCAGCATCATGAGTATAGCCTTCGTGTATAAAAATGGCCTCGGCCCAGGCTTGTGTATAATGAGCTGACAGTCTCTTCAGGGCACCCATTCTGATCTCTAAGGAGGAGGCATCTTCTTTTTGCTCATATACAGCGTGAGCAGCTGTGAGGATCCAGTTGTCCTGTAGGAGTGCGCCTGCTGCCGTAGTTCGACCTAGTAATAGGACTTGCCAGGGAAAATCGCCAAGCTTTGCGTTTTGCCCTCCATATATACGCCCTCTTACGGTGCGAGTTGATATTCCACAAACTGGGGAAAGAAGCAGATACATAGAGCCTTTATAGAAACCCAGTGGTGTTTTTTTCTGTAATCTTTCCCACTTTGGAATTGTATCTATTTAATATCATCCAAAAATATCGGGTGAATTGGTGGGTGTCCACCCACACGGGCAAGTGAGACTGCTTTAAAACGGCACAGTTTGAACCTGAGGAAACCTTTTGGTATTAGCATTAGCTCCGCAGAAAATGAGGTGTATGAAAATTAGCTTTTAGAAACTAATTTGTTTTGCTGAAATAATCTGGCCTACACGATAGGGAGTATTAATAGGGCAGACGGGAATTGTCTGGGCTGATGTACTGGGGTGATGTGATTACAAATCCAGTGAAAGGAAATAACCTTTTCATTGCTTCTGTTTTCCTGCTTGTAAAATGGGGTATTTACCCTGTAGTTCTGGGAAAGCAGGAACTAAGGTCACTGTTGCAGGATTTGCAAAATCACTTTCGCCTTTGAACATTTAAACGTTTTGCAAATCAGAATGTTGGCAGTTGTAGCCAGGAACCTTCAGGTTCGGAAATTACTATTTTAGTCTAGTTGGTTCTTCCAAACTAAATTTTCCTGTGTGTATTGCTAACTAAATACACTCATTAATGTAGCAAATATGTCTCCTGTTGTGGCAGAATACTTGCACTAAAACGTACAAATGTTGTGTCAGCTAAGATGTAGTTTTTTTAAGAAAACGAATTTAAGCCAGATAACGCAGGAGTAATGAATACATTATTACCTTTCTGATTTTTTTTTTTTTTTTTTTTTTTTATTTTTTTTTTTTTAAATTTTTTTTTTTTCAACGTTTATTTATTTTTTGGGACAGAGAGAGACAGAGCATGAACGGGGGAGGGGCAGAGAGAGAGGGAGACACAGAATCGGAAACAGGCTCCAGGCTCTGAGCCATCAGCCCAGAGCCCGACGCGGGGCTCGAACTCACAGACCGCGAGATCGTGACCTGGTTGAAGTCGGACGCTTAACCGACTGCGCCACCCAGGCGCCCCAATACCTTTCTGATTTTTTTTTTAATCGCTGTACTCAACTACATCTTCAGAGCCAACTCTGGCAAAAAAAAATTTTTTTTGGGGTACTATTCAAAAGGCAGGTTGCATTAATGTTTAAAAACTAGATGTCGTTGAAAACAGTTGCTTAGGGAAATGAGTTATTAGCTTTGGGTTTTAATAGTTTTACAGAGAAGAAAAAGTTAACTCCACAGCAGGACTTGTGTTTATAAATGTAAATGGTTCAAGATAATTCTTAAAATCGTTTAATTTTTTACGCTCGCCTAGTTGTGAAGTCAAAAATAATCCAATGACTGACGTGCAGTCGGCACCTAGCAGCCCCTCCGCATGGGAAGGGGAGAGTGAGGACGTATTCTCTGGAAATAATAACTTGGTGTAAGAGCCAAGTGCTGAGGTTCCATTTCTGCCCAACACCAGCCAGAGCTCCGCTCGCTCCCCCCAGCTGTGCTTTCCATCAATTACGCGTCTCTTGTGTAAATGTATCCATTACCAGGCTCACAGACTGGGAGCGATTTTTCTCCTTTGGAGCTCGTCCAGAATCCATCAGCCCCACACACATATTTACCTGCAAATCATTGGAAAAGCAAAAATGTTTAACTGCATGGAGAAGGTGGTTGTCATTTGCTTGAATAGCCCCTTGAAGAATGTTGATTCTGGAGCATCATCGGGAAAGAGAGGTGTCTGAATAACCATTTTACATGATTTCATAAATAGGAGGTCTCTGCATTAACCATGTTTGCTTGCAAAGTGGAAACCTTTTAGATGTGTAACTTGAATATGTATCAAGATCTCAAGTGCTTAATGATAAGGTTTTGACTTGTTAAATTAAACCATTTGGAATATATTGTGTGTTTGTAGTAGTCATTTACTAGATAAGATCTGTTTTCAGATTCTTGCAAATTGACATTAAAGTCACTTGAGCTGTAATACTTCACTTAGCGGGTGGGAGTAGTGCCTTTTAATCTTCCCTGCAGCCTTAGCCAAAAATGTTGGCTAAAGTTTATTTTCAGATCCTGAGGGTTTAGGTTCCAAATCACTCACCCCCAACTTTGAGCACTTTGCTTACCATCCTCCGATCTCATCGTGTAGAAGATCTCGTTACAGCGATATTGAATCTCCGCCTTGTATGTGGTCACTTCAGGACCTGTGACGTACTGCACTTGGCCGTTGGGTAGATCTTCTGGCGGGCCGCAATCCACAACTGGTAAAGGGAGAGGGAGGAGTCAGGTCGCACTAACCTGATTTGTGTCCAGCGCTGACCGCGAAAGGCCAGACGGGCAGGTGGCTGTGCTGCCGGGCGCTGTAGCCCGAAGCTCCCCCTGTGTGGGAACAACGCTGACCCTCTTCCCTGAAAATGGAGAGGTCGGCCTTACTGTGATCGCAAAGCATCGCCTTCCTCCCGTTCCGACCCGAACGGCTAGGTTGCGGTGAGGCCCCTGGGGTGGGAGCCGCACGGTGCTTTCCAGAAGGAAGGGGTTTGAAGCCACCTGGGACTCCTTAGTGCCCGTGCCCTAACTTCTGACGGAAAGTTCTGGGGCAAAAGGGCCTCAAGGAAGGAAGAACGCGTCCCTGGAGAGCAGTACTCCGTTTGCAGTTTGGCCCTGAGAGTCAACAATAGGACGCAGAGGACTTGGGTTTGTGCTAAGGCTCCTTGTCCCAAACTAACTTTTTAGGAGATCTGGAAGTCCTAGTACCTTGAATTTGCATTAGAATGCTCACCCGTTAGGACACGAGTGTGAACGATCTACCCAGGTTCGATCTACCCAGGTTCGGAGATGAAGTGATAGCAGGCCAGAAGCCCTACTTCACGCAGGAGGTCGAAAACTCGACGACTCACACTGGACGTTCTTTCTCCGAATATTCAGAGCTTACACTGAGATAGCAACTTAGCCGTGAGCCTGGTTCTGTGCCGAGTGCTCCTCTGATTCTCCGCAGAGAGGTGCCCACGGCTACCTGGCTTCATTAAAGTGGCCGCGCTGGGGTTCGGAGCCGGACTCCCAGCTCCCAACGCTCCCGTGGTGCCGGCTCGCCTGCTTTGGAACTAAGCATTGGTAGTCTCGGTGGTGGGGCTGAAGCTACGAAGTGAAAGTGTTTCAATTGCCTGTGAATTCTGTGGGAACCCTTGCACAAAATGTGCACAAATACATTTACAGGGGCGCTGACCACAGCAGTGGATGTATTCGGAAAGACCTGGGGACAGCACACATGCCGTGGCGGGGATGCCACGCAGCCACTAACGAGGGCGCGATTCTCCTAACCCTTGGGTTGACGTGGAAAGAGAGCCCAACAACACGGGGGAATCCGTGCGATCAGACCGAGTCTCCTTTTGCTTAAAGAGTGTGGACTAGTGAGATACGTTAGGATACACACACAGCATGGGAGCTAAAGCACGCGAAGGCACGGACCTCCAAACTCTCAGGGGTAGTTTGGGGATGTGGGCAAAAGAGGCTCTCGCTGTAGGTTTCTGTAAACTTAGTTTTTAGACTTAACTTGCATTTTATCCCTGGGAAAACAACTTACGATGTGATTCTTAACTCACAGGTACACCCTCGCTCCAGTTTGGTGTGTATGTGTCCGCGCAGTGACCCCCGTCCCTACAATATGGTGGCCTGTACCTGTGCACACGTGTGAGAGCGTGTGTGACCGCGGGCGTGTTCTAACAGTGGGATCGCGGGCCTTAAAGTGCCATTTTCTCTTTCCCATCCTGCACGGAGATTTCATACTTGGAAAAAACAGTTTTAAAGATTACGCTTGTTCAAAGGCGATACTTTTCCTAGTGGCTTGGTTCCCATTTAACCTGTAAGAGCGCCCGGAGAGGCCGGGGAGGAGGAGCAGGTTTGGAACCCGGTCCCCGAGAAGCGGACCATTTCAGAAGAGACCGGAAGCAGGCACGGGCGGCAGGAGCCGCGCGGGGATCTGGGGTCACGGGGCCTTACTGCTGCACTGCGGCATCGGCTTGTCCCAGGATCCGTCTTTCTGGCACACGGCAGCAAATGACTTGAGGGGCAGATGACCCTAAAGAAGCCGGAAAGGGTTGCGTTACTCGTTTGTATCGGGACCCCACTCCCCGAAGCTCCGCTCCCGCAGCAGTGCCTGGGTGGGGGCTTGGGGGGGGAGGTTCGGGGGGAGGGGGGTGCCGCACCCACGTGACCGGCCACACCCCCGACTCTGCCTCGGTGCCCATGCGCGCTGGCGGCCGACAGCTCTGCCCGTTGTGTCGCCGATGCCGCAGACCTCCTCTCCCTCTCTAAGAGAGGTGTTGGCGCTGCAGGGATCAAATGGTGACCTCTGCGGCAACTGCGGAATACTTTTCGCTCTCCACTGCAATCCAGGAACACAACACATCCAGTGCCTGCTGCTTTTTCACCAGTTCTTTACATAAAGGGCCAAAGGGCGGTGGCCAAACTTTGGGGAAGGCCAGCCGGCTCCCGCGTGGAGCGAATGTGCCCGGAGTTTTCTAGCCTTGTGGCCATCAGCTGGGGGGACAGTTACTAAAAATACTTTCCTAGGCCTCGCCTGTGCGTTCTCAGTGATTGCTAGAATGGTTTGCAGAGAACGTGTCTGACTTACTGAAACGTTATTTTAAAGTTGGAAGTGAAAGATCACTTGGGCAGAGCAGAAGAAGCCTTTATGCTTTCAAGGGAGCAGGAGGGTTTTTTGTTCGTTCTTTTTCCCTTCCACACCCCCCCCCCCGCCCCCCAGCAGAAACTGAAGAGGTTTGCTGTCCAAGGAGCTGCGGGCCAAGACCCTGGCCGGGAACTTTGCAAGGTGGGAAAAGTGCCGGGTTTTGTTTTGCTTCGTTTTGGACTCACTCCTCCGCAGGACTGGACTGAATAGCTAACTATCGTTTCCGTGTTATTACTTTGTACCGCTGGGATTCAGTGACAATTTTGAAGAACATAAAGAGGACGTGTTAATCTCTTACCTGTGCCCCTGAAGCAACACAGTAAGCATTTTTAAAAAAATTATCCTCCCTCACCCTTCACAGAGGTCACTATTTATAACTTTGCAGAATGTACCGTTTCCTAGTGCCGCTTAATCTTTGGTGCGCCCGGGACTTGTGGCACGGAAAGGTCGTCACGTGACCGGGGGCGGGGCCTAATTTAATGCCAGGTGGTAGCCCGGGCCTCTCGAGCTGCCTTAGGGTGTGAACAGGGAAAAAATCCCTTTTAATCACCAGCTTCGGAGAAGAAAAGGGCTTCTTCTTTTTTTTCTTTCTTTCTTTCTTTTAAAAGTTTATTTTGCTTATTTTGAGAGAGAGGGTGGGAGGGGCAGAGACAGAGAGGGAGAGAGAGAAACCCAAGCATGCTCAGCATGGAGCCCGCTGTGGGGCTCAAACCCAGAAACCGTGAGATCACCGCCTGAACCGAAATCAACAATCCGTGGCTTAACTGACTGAGCCGCCCCAGGTGCCCCTTAGAGCTTTTTGCATAAAGAACGAAAGAATCCTCCATAGACCTCTCTCTTCTAGGCCAGCTTATCTCTTTGAATGTTAGCGGCTAATCGTGGGCCAAAGAAAGCCCCGTGCTGACCACAGCTATTTTGCCACTTGCACCCATCTGCCCATACGAATATGTAGCCACGTAAAAACCGGTCATGGTCCTGCTGCGCTTGGAGCTCTGTGTTACCTTACCTGCAGGAGCTCGTACCCAGTCTCGCAGAAGACGGCGAAGCGGTCTTTCAGGACGTACTGGGCTTGCACAGGCGCGAGGCGGCCATTAGGTGGAGCCACCGGACCAGGGCAAGGCCGAGCTGCGCGGGGAGGTGGGGGGGGGGGGTTGGAAACCGGGTTTAGGGGTGTTGATGCGGCCTCTCGAAGGCCAGTCTGAATGCAGCCATTTCAAGGTCTTGATTTTATAGCCGGAACACTTAACACACAGAGAGAGCTCGCCACAAGTGGGGTAGACCGCTTCAGAGTTCAAACCAGAGGCCAGATGACCCTGTGGGGCGCGTATTGCACCGATCGGGATTAGTAGCCGCGCCTGGGCCTCCCGGAAAGCGGCGTTGCCCGAGCCGGGCACCCGGGGGAGCGTCTGCTCTGCCCCGGGGACCTTAGAGTCCCTGCCGCAAACCAAGAGAGAGGGTCGCTTGGAGGAAAAGAGCTAGACCCGCATTCGCAGCAATTACTTTTAGCCTCTCTGGGCCTCCCATTCCTCTAGGGGTCGTGAGGGCCGGATGTAAAGGCTAGTGCCTTGCTGAGCGCTGGGCCAGAGTGGGTGCGGGTGACCGCCCACAACAGCCCGGAGACACCTGGGGTTCCGATCCCCACCGGCACTCAGGGAGCCTGTGCTTCCCCCTCGCCAGCACCTGCTCACAGCGCTCAGGCCCCCGGGGACACTGCCTTCCACTCCGGCCCCCAAACCCCAGCCTGGTGTCACCCTCCGCTTCCCCTCTGCCACGCCAGTGGTTTGCTAAGTCCCCCCAGCAGCGGGTCTCGGTGCCCTGGGGTGGCTCTCAGTCCCTTGCTGTCCCAGAGCCCTGCCCACCAGCGCCCCCTGCGCACCCCCCACACCCCCACCCCTCCCCTGTCTCCAGGGACAACCCTGGTGGCTGCCCAGCACCCAGGCCAGAGCCCTGCTCCGCTCTGCCTTGGCCCTTCACCCACCAGCCCCGCAAACCTGACTCCCCCTTTGAGTTGCTCTGAAAGCAGCACTTCCGTTGAAGATGTGTTATTACTCTGACCTACAGGAGAAGGAATGAACCGGGGACAAACCAGTCGGTCTCCTAGTTCCGGTCTCCCTCCTCCCGACCAGTCTCGCCCCTTCCCACGTTTCTAGCCGAGGTGGCCCAAGGGTCAATCTTTTCTAATCCAGTTTCCTCGTTTAAAAAATGACTCCAATCCCCATAATCCCAATTAGCACTTCCTCCAAGCCACACCCTGTGCTCAGCGCCTTCCCTGCATCAGCCCAGGAAGGAACACCTTTTGAAGGAGACATTGTTCTTAATTGGGACGACTGGGACATTACGGCTCAGAAAAGTTATGTGAGAGGTTCGGCGTCACATAGCCAGGCAACAGGTTCGTGCCTGGACACACATCTAGGCAGCCTGACACCAAAGCCTGCACTCTGATTTCCTGGATGGGTGGGTGGTTGGAGAGAAGGATGGATGGATGGATGGATGGATAGAAAGATGATGGATGGATGGGTGGATGGAAGGAAGGCAGGCATCAAGGATAGAGGGAAGGAGGGAGACATACTCTTTCCCCTAAGAGAAGGTGATCTTGCCTGGAACAATCCTTTCTTCTCTTTTGCTTATAACTGTCTTGCCCCCTCTTTCTTCCTGGGAAGACCCTCATGTCTGTACACCCCCCTTCAGAGCTCCCCTCCACTTGGTAGATGGGATGCTGCCCAAATCATGAATCATTTAATGAAACCAATTAGATCTTCACATTCACTCAGTGGGATCTCGTTTTCTGGTTTTGATGGCTGGACGTGAGGGGTGGTGCAAGAGGGCACCCCAAGATATGACTCTTTAGCATAAGGATTGTTTTGAGCTGGTTATTTCCAGACATTGCAGACACAGGAGAGGCTCTGAGAACAGAGTCGAAGTTTTCCTCTTGTCAGGGAACTTTATGTTTACAAAAGACACGTCCATTTTGTAAGCGTGTCCCCCTCTCTGCCCTAGAAGAAGGATGAATACGTCGCTAGAAAACTCATCACCGGAGAAGGCAGGGTCTATAAATCTGTATTACGGGCCTTACTTTCATTTCCCATACTTTTCCTGGTCATGTTACCTGCCCGTAACTGGCTCCCTGCCCCCCTCTCTTTTGTCTTTAGTTGAAGATGGTGTCGAAGCCCGAGCTCTAAGTCCCCATTGTCCCCTGGGTAATCTCCCACGTGTGCATGAGATGTACCTGTTAACAAACTTGTTTGATTTTCTCTTGTTAATCTGTCTTTTGGTCCCAGCTAAGAATTTAGGAGGGAATTATTTTTTCCTCTCTTACAGAGGAAGGAGGGCTGGTTGGGTGGATGGAAGAGGGAGGGACAGGAGGAGGGGTGAGGAGAGGGATGGACACGTGGGCGGATGGCATTTCCTCTTGGGGTACCATTGTCTCTCACAGGCCATCCCCGCCCCCCCCCCCAGCCTGTTTTGTCTTCTGGTGGAGTTTGGGACATACTATCCCAAACTACAGCACCTTGGCATGTTGAATATCTTCTTAAACTGAAGGAGTTTGAGAAAACAGAAACAGGGAGATCCCTCAGACCTCTGCTCCCCGGCCCTTTGTCATTGTCACAGTCAGAAGACCCTCATGTACTGTCATGTGACAGGTGCCCTCCTTGTGCCAGGAGGGAAGGAGCATCCTTATCTCTAAAGACAAAGGGAGCCAAGAAGAATCCGAATAAACAGGCCTTTCTAAGTCCTCCTCCCGGCACCCCACCCCCCACCGCGTCTACCACACTGACCTTAACGTGTCATTTTTTTCCCGTGACCATCCGTCCACCTTTCTGCAAACCCGGCACAAAAGTACACAGGCCTGTTTCTTTGGGTCTTTCTTGCCTTGTGATGTCTCCCGTGTAGAACTTACGTGAAATAAATCTGGACGTGTTTCTCCTGTTGATCTGTCTTTATCAGTTTACTTTTCAGACCCAGCCAGGGACCCTAAGAGGGTCAAGGAAAACTTTTTCTCCCCCTACACTTCCCAGGCCCAGCTAGGAAAAGTCCCATCCCGTGTGGCTCCTTGACTCTCCCGAAACAGCTTCCTGCTGGGATCTGAGACCCACTGGCCCTCCCTCACCTGTGCTGGTGTAGTGGACCTTCCAGCCCGTGTGGTCCCCCGACTGATCCGTGACAAAGGTGATGGTCACCACGTTGCTTTTTGTTTCAATCCTGCCGGGCAACGTCGTCCCGCAAAATGGGCCATGTTCCTCTTTGTCTGTTTGAATCTGAAGGCAGAAAGGGCCGTGTCACCTCAGGACCCGCCAGAGCCAGATGAGGTCCAAATCCCGGGAACCTGACCTTGAGGGAGTCGTAGGGGCACAGGGTTTCAGGATGCGTCTCCACGTCGAAGGACCCCACGAAGTCCAGGATGATGCTGAACCCCTCCTCCAGGTGGATGCTGTAGGAGCAACTGGACAGTTTGGGGTACGGCTGTGGGTATTCAGGGCTGCTGAGCACCCCCGACCGGCCGGTGAAGACCTGACCTGAACACAGGGCTGAGAGAGGGGGTGTTCCTGTGAGCCAGGGCGCAGGCAGCTTGGCTCCGCCCCGTCCGGCTGTCCTCACTGCGGTCCGGCCCGGGGCCCGGCGCAGGCCCGCCCCACAGACACCTCCTCAGACCGAACACCCCACCCCAGTGGCGAAGGGACAATCTGGAGTTTCTCGGGCTTCCTGGCTTTGGCTGAAACAGGTGACACCCAGATGTACATCCTCCAGGCCCCACTCACACCCCTGGGGCTCCTGGGCCAGAGTCACAACCCCGGGGGGTAAAGAAGTGAGCGAGGTCACCGGCGGGGTTGGGGGGGGGGCAGAGGGGGGCGGAGATGGGGGGGGGTGAGGGATCCCTTCCTTATCTACCCCTGACCCCAGCAACTCCCAAGTTCATCCACCATGGGGCTCCCGCCCGCACCCGGCCCGGAGCAGTCCAGCCTTCCCTGGTTCCCCACGGGGAACAGCGGGGCCCTCTCTTGTCCACTTCCCCTCCCACCCTGGGCCTGGGATCTGCCCCGGGGGTTGGTTGAGGGAAGTTCAAGTTCACACTGATCAAGCATGTCTGGTGCCCTTTCCCCACTGGGCCAGCTGATCGTGCACTTGCTGAGGGAGCGTCTATACCAGCCATGGGAGGTCTCCGACCACCCCTGCCCCAGGCTGTAGACAGGGGGTGTGGGCATTTGAGCCCGGAGATTTCCAGAACTGAGGAGTCCCAGCACGGCCTTCCTTGCTCTGTGTGGCTGCTCCCCAGGGGCAGAGGGAACAGCCCTGGGTGTGGGGGACCAGACCCCCCATCAACACAATCTCGCCGGGCCTCTCTGCTCGGGGTCAGGCTCCCCCAGCCCAGCACACGTGGGACAGGAGCCATTCTCTGAACAGGAGCTGGTCTCAGGATGCTCCCAGCTCAGCCCCTGGGGACCTAGTGGGGCGTAGAGAGAGCTCGGTTTCCCTGTGTGAACTCGGGCCAGCCCTCGCCCCTCTCTGGGCCTCAGTGCCCCACCTTTCAAACGGACTGGGGGCTGCTGAGTAAGCCTTTCTAGCAAAGAGGCCCGTGGCCCGTGGAGGGGACTCCCACTGACCGAGGTGCCTCCAGGCCTCGATGAGGGTAGGGAGAGAGGGGAAGCGGCCAGGGTGCACACCGCAGCCCTCTCCCCACAGGGCCCCCCAAGAGACACAGAGCAGAAGGTAGAGGTGGAGGCAGGTTTATTGTTGGGTCCGGGGATGGGGCGGTCGGGGGGGCTGCAGCAATCTCGGCCCGACCCAGACCGGAGCCGGAGGTGAGGCTAGGGGCTCTGCTCTGGAAGAGAGAACAGAGAGGGAGAGACACTGGAGAGAGACACTGAGCAGCGGGAGGCGGGGTCAGCACTGAGGCCGGGGGCCGCCCTCTCGCCAGGACACCCCCGGGTTTCCTGCCGTCTGGCCACCTGGCGCCTGGCAGGAGTTCAGAGGGGGCGGGCAGTAGAGGCCGAAGGGGCTGGCCTGCTGGGAACCAGCCGCTTTGAGCACGCCCTGTCCACACTGGGAAGTTTTGTGCAGGGAAGCTTGTGTGAGCCAGGCCCGCGTCCCCCACTCTTCCCATCTGGGGGCCCAGGGCGGCTGTATGGGGGCGGGGGGGGGCCCGGAGCCCAGACGGGATACACGGTGGGGACCCAACACATGCGATTTAAGGGAACGGGCTGAGGACCAATGGCCGAGCCGAGGGCAGAGGGAATGTGAGTGGATGGGACACACGGCAGGAGGGGACAGAAGGTCAAAGGTGGGCCGGCGGCCTGCCAGGAGAAGGGCCCAGTGGGCCAAGGCCAGGGGTCCCTCCGGAGCCCCGGGCAGAGCGGCTATGGCCTTGAGGAGCTGGCTGTATCCTGGGCCAAGGTGGGGGCTGGGCTGGGCGCCGTGTCCGCCCCGCCCCCACGGCCACAGCTCACCTGAGCACGTGCGCTTGTTGCGGTGGAGAACGAAGCCCGCGCGGCAGGAGCAGTAGAAGCCACCCAGGTGGTTGTGGCAGTGGTGGTCGCAAGGAGGCGCCTCTCCTGGGGGCACCTGGCACTCGTCGATGTCTGGGGGAGGAGCGGGCCAGGCGGGTGGTCAGAGGGAAGGAGACGAGGCCGATCTGGGGCCTCACGGCTGAGACGAGAGGAGTCCCCTCATGTCCCAAAGAGGCTGGTGCCCGGCCAAGCATGTTCTAGGCCCAGGGGCACCGTAACGTCCCCGGGACGCTTGGAGGTAGACGTCAGCACCACCTTCTCCAAACCAGGGACAGGTGAAGCGTCCTGCTCCGAGTCACCCAGCTAGCGGGTGATCGGTCGAACCCACCGAGCAGGTTCCGCCAAACCCCGCTGCACCCTCCTGAGGAGCACAGAGAGGTTGAGCCACTTGCCCAAGGTCACACAGCGGCCCACCCCCCGCCCCACCCCGGAGCCGCCATGTGAAATCAAGGGTCAGGCTCCAGGCCCACGCACAAGTACAGTGTTCCGGGCCATCTGTTCTCGGCGGAGTAAGTGGGCTCCCTGGGCCCCTGCACCACAGCGGGGGGGGGCTGTGGGCACGTCCCTGGCTCAGCACCGTCAGGCTCAGTCGGAGGGCGGAAGGCATGGCTGTCACCGATATTTGCACCGGGGATGGTGTTGGACTGAGCTGCGGACTTCTCTCCCGCTGGCTTGGCAGGAATCCAATCCTCACCTCCTCGGGGAGGTGAGGAGGCTGAAGGGAGAGCTGGCCTGGCCCAAGACAGAGTCGCCCCCGGCCCGCAGATGGGCCCTCCCCCGCCCCCACCTCCTCTCGGCTCACCCTCTGCCGCATAGAAGGCCTCAAAGCCCGTGAAGGGCTTCTCATTGGAGTAGTCGGAGTGGAAGGTGACATCCAGGCTGGAGGCCGGCGAGTAGAAAGTGTCGTTGCCGGGGGCCCGCTCCGTGTCTGTGCTCTCCTGTCCGCACAGCGTGGCCAGCACCTTGGTCCCTGAGCTCAGCTGTAGGGTCGGGGTCACAGGGAGGGAGGGCAAGACGCAAGGCCCGCCGTCCCTCCGTCCCTCCTTCCCTCCCTCGGAAGCCAGACCCTGCTCCCACGTGTCCCTGCCCAGCCCCCCCCCCCGGCGGGGCCCCTTCGTCGGGAGCCCCCAGCCCCCAAGAGGGTCCGGGTCACCCCCCGCTCCGTCAGCACCTTGACAAAGTCATACTCGCAGAGGTAGGAGAGCTCCAGGTGGAAATGGGTGAAGTAGAGGCCCAGGCGGTAGCCGGGGGGAGCCCTCAGGGTCCAGCGCTGGTCCTGGTTGTTGCCATACTCCCCGGGGAAGCCAGGAGATGCCAGGCGCCCGAACACGGGCTCGGGCCACTGCGGGCCCTGTGGTGCGGCTGCTGAGCCCCACAGCAGGCCCAGGAAGATCAGCAGCAGCCTGAGGTCGGCGGCACGGGGGTGGGTGAGGGCCCGGAGGCCTGTCCTCACCCCTCGCCCCTGCGGGGGAGGCTGGTGGAGGGGGGTGCGGTGGTCCACTCACCTCATCGTGCACCCATCCAGCTGACCAGGCCGGATCTGGAGCCTCACGGTCTCACCTTTGATCTGTTTGTCCAGTGCCCGGCCCTGCCCCCAGCCTCCCTGACCCTGGGATTCTGGGAATTGACCCCGTGACTCCTGCTTGCCCCGGCTTTCCGGCAGGGAGGACAGGACGCTCCAGGAGCCAGGAATTGCACCTGGATGACAGATGGCCCCGGAATGAATCTTGGCTCCGTCCCTCACCCTTAACTTCTGTGTTTCCTCCTAAGGCCGGAGGGGGGCCTCCGTGACAACGATGGCTTCTGGACGGAGGTGGGGGATGCATTTATGTTTGCTCCCTCCTGAAACCCTATGCAAGATGGGAGAGAGAGGTTTCTTAAATGTCTTTTATTTTTGAGAGAGAGAGACCGCAAGTGAGGGAAGGGCAGAGAGAGAGGGGGTGGGCAGAGGATCCGAAGCGGGCTCCACAGGGACAGCAGAGAGCAGCCCAATGTGGGGCTCAGACGCACTAATGGTGAGACCGTGACCTGAGCTGAAGTCAGACGCTCAACTGGCTGAGCCACCCAGGCGCCCCGGGAAAGAGAATTTTTAAAAACACATGAATGTATGAGGACGGAGGCTATGGGAGAGGAGGCAGCGTTCCCGTTTTGGAAGCTGGGGAAATGGACAGGTGAAAATAACCCTCTAGAAAGCAACTCTGAATCGGCAACGGAAGGGGAAATCGGCTTGGGGATTGGCGGCACTGAGTCCTTCTGGAAGCGTTAAGAAGCTAGCCAATCCCGGGATGCCTGGGGGGCTCAGTCGGTTGAGCGCCCGACTCTTGATTTCAGCGCAGGTCATGACTCCAGTGTCATGAGAGCGAGCCCCGCGTCGGGCTCTGCACAGTCGTCTGCCAGACTAAAGCTTGGGGGTAGGATACGGCTGAGATGTGTGTTACTCTGTGGCCAGGCCCTAAGGGACGCTGCAACTTCTGTCTGGCTCTTTTTGGGATCAGTTGCTCTGGGGGAGGCCAGCTGCCATGTTGTGAGGCCACTCAGTATCCCTATGGGGGCCACATGGGGGAGGAACTGAGGCCTCCTAGCAACCACCGGCGTAATTTGCTGGTCACCCATCAAATCACCAAGATGGTGAGGGACCCGTCTTGGAGGTTGATCCTCCGGTTCCAGTTAAGGCCAGGTGACTGGCCGACGGCTTTGCCGCAAACTTACGGAGGAGTCTAGGCTGCACCAGCTAGCTAAGCCACTCCCAAATTCCTGACCCGCAGAAAAGCACTTCAATCTGCCACTTTTGAGCTACTTTTCAACACAGCAAGAGATAATCCATAAAAATGGAAAAGAGCAAATCTCAAAATGCTAAAGGGAGATGATTTCCAACATAGAATTCTATACCTATCCAAATTCTATGCCCATCAGTCAAGCAGTGGAACAGGGACATTTCATGTGTGTCAGATTTTTCAAGCATCCCCTGTCCCCTTTCTCAGAAAGTTACTAGGGAATATGCTCCACCAAGACCAGGGAGTAAACCATGAAACGGGAAGGCATGAGGTCCAGGAGACAAGACTTCCGATAGGGAGTTCCACCAGGGGTGGTCCAAGGCTCAGGGGTAGTCAGAACACTTGTTGAGTCTAAACATTAAAACTTTTTTTTCAGGGGCGCCTGGGTGGCTCAGTCGGTTAAGCATCCGACTTTGGCTCAGGTCACGATCTCACGGTTCATGAGTTCAAGCCCCTCATTGGGCTCTGTGTTGACAGCTGGGAGCCTGGAGCCTGCTTGAGATTCTGGGTCTCCCTTTCTCTCCTCCCCTCCCCCCACTCACACTCTATGTGTCTCTCTCTCTCTCAAAAATAAATATACGTTAACAAAAAAACCCTACTTTTTCAGTAGTTATTGTTTCTTAAGAGTGCTATGTACTTTCTAGTATAAATCATAATGAACAGATGCATATTAGGTATGTTAATATTTCCTGTTACTGAACATTCCATTGAACATAATCATGAATGAACTATAAATTATAATGGGGCAGTTACTAGGGTCTCATAGCAAAAAACTGGTTAGCATTCTGTCCAGACCCTCATGAAGTATATTGAGTCCAAAGATCTTAAAAAGAGCTTTCAAGATTTGGTAAAAAGTTCGGGGCTGAACTGGCGATGAATTTATTAAAAAATTAAGCCAATGTGAGGGGCGCCTGGGTGGCTCAGTCTGTTAAGCGTCAACTCTTGATTTCAGCTCAGGTCACGGTCTCACAATTTGTGAGTTCAAGCCCTGCACAGGGCTCTTCACGGACAGTGTGGAGCCTGCATGGGATTTTCTCTCTCCCTCTCCCTTTCTGCCCCTCCCCTGCTAATGTGAGAACACACACACACACACACACACTCTCTCTCTCAAAATAAACTTAAAAGAAATTTAAGCAGATGTGAAACACCCCCAGGGGAAGTGAGGTGTGCAGATGAAGTTGGTCTCCTGTCGCAGCCGAGAGTGACATTTATAGAGGTGTACTGACACCCGTGCTGAATGTGGCCCCGACCAAGATGATCGTTTAGTTGTTGAGAGTGTGGCTGGGTCAGGGAAGGGAAGAACGAAATCCTCAGCTTCCCTAGTGGAAAGCCAACAGATTATGACTGAAGCTGCCACGCTGAGAGGCAGTAACTCAGGATGCTCCAGACGTGAAGGCAAAGACCAGAAGCCTCGGCTGGAAGAGGTACACGCGGCTGCCTCTGCGACAAGTGCAGTGGCCGAGGAGGCCCGCTATTTTCCTTCCAAATGGTCCACCTACTGGAATCCTTACACCGGAGCAGGGCTGGTTTTGATAAATAAGTAAACTTCAAAGCTACGGGGTGCCTGGCCGGCTCAGTCAGTAGAGCATGTGACTCTCGATCTCAGGGTCACGAGTTCAAGCCCCGTGTTGGGCATAGAGCTTAAAAAAACCAAAAAACCCAAAACTCAAACAAACAAGAACAACAAACCAAAAAACAAAACCCCAAAACGTCTTTATCCGCCATGCCACAGAGGGGGCCTGTTTGTGGCCCTCTCCGGCATCTCTGGGGCCTCGGGGCTCAGGCCACGTCTGCACCGAATGCCCCCCTTCTGCTTTGGTCCATTAGTCTGTGTCTACATCACACCCACCTCGATGTGGGGCCCAGTGCTAATCCCTAACTAACGTGCACCCCTTCAAGGAGGCTTTATTAAAAGTTGGGTAAGTGGAGGGATGTACGCTGCGGACAACTTCAACGTCCAGGTGAGGCATTCTTGTTTCCCGATGGCCTCCCTCTTTCTACACCTTGGGGCCTCCTGTCCTCTTTCTCTGTCCTGATAGGCGATCCTGATTCTCACCTACTCAGCAAGCACTGCGTCACCTACACCCCTTAACGAGGCCCGTCACGGGTAAGGGCTATGAATGCTCCCATTTAACAGGCAGGGTAAGCACGTCAGGAGCGGAGTGGCTCAAAGCCACAGAGCCAGCAGGAGGCAGGGTTGAGATTCAGATCCAGGTCCAGAGCCCCTGCCAGCAGCATCCCTCGGGTTAACCTTGGGACGGACCTTCCTGGAGTCTGGTAAGATGGGCTGGGGCAGGAGGCGCCCTGAGAGCAGAGGCCCGGTGATGTCCCTGCTGGGGCCCGAGGGTGCTTGGGCTGAGCTGCAGAGGCACGTGGGGCAGGCAGAGTGGAGTGGCTCTCAGAAGGCCAGGTGCCTGGTACCCCCCACCGTGTGCTGACTAGATGTGTGGCCCTGGGCAGCATCCGCCTCTCCTGGGCTCAGTACCTTACAGGCAGCTGTGAAGGTTTAAGGAACGAAGACCTGTGTTGGGTCAGGGCTTTGTAATTGGCCACCGCATCTTCTTTTAACTGACACTCTTGCCTTGTGGCCCAGACTTGTCGTGACGCCACCCGGCCTCCCTGGGAGTGGGGAGACCTGGGGGAACAACGCCTATCCCCAAGCCTGGGTTTCTGGCAAAGTTAGCGATCAGGTGTCAGAAGGTGGTCCGGGTCCAGTGAGGGTGTGGGGTTGGGGTGCGTGGAGCCCAGAGCAGGGAAGTGATCTGCCTGCGGCCGCCCAAGGAATTATCTGTGCAGCTGGAGGCTTGCTCCCCAACCCCGTGATGACTGCAGTTCCAAGCCCCTGAAACTGTCGGGTCTGGGGTAGCTGCCCAGGGCAGGTGCAGGTCAGGGGGGTGATCTGGCATCCTTCCTCCCTGCTGGAGCCACTCCCTTGTCACCGCCCTGCCAAGTCCCCTTCCAGGTCAACTCATCCTCTGGCAGTGCCTCTGTCGAGGGCGGAGAAGGCGGTTGGTGAGGTCGGCTTTTCCAAGGAGCAGGGCTCTTTCCTGTAGACCCTGAGATGGGGGTGGGCTGGAGGCCTCCCCCCTGAACCTGCACCGTGTTGTGGCTTCTCTCGTACCAGCAGAGCCTCAGTGCAGGTCATCGGGAAGGGTAAGGTGCCTGGGGCAGAGGATGGAGGTTCAGCACCTTGGAGAGGGGACAGTCCTGCGCCCACAGTCCTGGTATAGCCACCCACACCTGTTTTCTCAAGCTCTCTCAACACTCGGGGGAACGTCTGGGAATTGACCACAGCACACTCACGGGTTGGCAGGCAGGATCGGAACCTAAGTCTGAATCCTGAGCCACGTTAGGGCACCTGATGTGCTTACACAGGCCCAAGTAACCGGACCCCAAGCGTGCCCCAGCCAGCTGCCTGGAGTCATCTCCAGCTTCCCCACCCCGATCCCCAGGATGGCACCTGACAAGCCTGTGAGTGACCCAAATTCTTCTGAGACGACAAAGCCTCCGAGCGGCCCCGCCATGATCTTGTCAGCCCCACAGCCCCGGCCCCAGGGGTCTGTCACCTCTGTCCTTGTGGGGTTCGGTGAAGGAATGACTAAGGCAGTGTCTCAGGACAGATGCGGGCCCAGTTTGATAACTGATGTGTCCCCCGGTGCCTGAGGTCGAGGGCCAGTCCAAGGCTACACAGGGAGGGCGTGGGGCAGACACCTAGAGGCCCGACACTGGGGCCGCCTTGCAGCCTGTACACAGGAGTGTCCAACCGTGGCTGAGGTGGCGCCCGCCTGGGCCCACTCAAGATCGGGGGACACACGATTCAGACTTTGTTATAAATACACGTGTTTGGTGAGTGAGGGTGACAGAAGGCGGAGAAGGTGCCATACACAGCTGCCATAGGCTTGGAGGCTGAACGCCACACTGAGAGAGACAGACAGTCCGCCCAGCGGGGCAGGCTGGGCAGCATTCCGGGGCCTGTAACACTTGCTTGGTGGGCGCGCCGGTGGGGCAGGGTCGGGGGGGTCCTGTCCAGGGCTTGTCACACCCGGGCGCCCCGGAGGCTCCCTGGCCTGAGGTCCTGGGCAGCACGGGTGGCGGTACCTGGGCTCAGCTCACGTCATTCAGGGCCTGGGGGGACAGAAGGCCTCGTCAGGGGAGTGCTGGGTCACGTGGGGGCTCAGGCGGACCCTCGGGAGGCCCCGGGCCCCCCTGCCCGGTCCTGCCAGCGGCTCACCTTGCGGGCAAACTCGGGCAGGACGAAGGCTGCCTGGTGCACGTCGGAGTTGTAGTATTTCAGCTGCATCTGTTCAACCTGCTTCCGTGTCAGCTGCTGCACGGGCTTCCGGAAGTCGGTGCCCTGGGGGCGGGGGACAGGGGGTGTCAGGGAAGCGCCTTCGTGCCCACCTGCCCCCCTCCTAGCCCCAGGAGGGAGCGCAGCTCACCGGATTTTTGCTGCACAGCATGAAGCCTATCTGGCCGCTGGGGTAGGTGGGGATACTGCAGTAAGCGTAGGCCACCACAGGGAAGAGCGACTTGCAGAACTGTCGCATCTCCTTGATGAGGTCCAAGTGCAGCCACTGGCACTCACCTGTGGAGAGAGCAGGGCAGTATCAGCGCCGGCAGGCAGGGCCGCCCAACACTGGAGGACCCCCGCCCCGCCCCCGACGCCGGCCTGCTCACCCTGGCAGCAGAGGACGCCATCGTCCTTGAGAGCCGTTTTCATGAGCTGGTAATAGGATTCCTTGAAGAGACTCTCCGCAGGGCCTGCAGTGGTGGGGACAAGGGACAATGGCTGAGACCTCCTGAGCCTGGCTCTGGCAAGTACCACCACTGTCCCTTTACACGTTCACAGCGGCCAAGGGGGCAGGGCCGGGATTTCAGCCCAGGTCTGTGGATTCAGAAACCAACCACAAAGAGAGTGCTTTTGAGGAGCGCAAGGACCCGCTGTCCACCCGAGGAGGGCTCGTGTTTTCGTCCCATTCCTGGGCAGGGAGGTGGGGGGTTCTCATTGCCATTTTGTTGGGGGACTCTCCACCCTGGGGCCTGGGTTGAGACTAGATCCCTGCCCTGATGCTGGCCTATTAAGACCAGAGAAGAGGCTGAAGAAGAAACCTGGGCCTCAGTGGGGCAAGACCAGAGCCCCACCCTCCTCTAGGAAACCAACCTGTGAACTTCGGGCAACAGCGTGGTCTGCCTCTGCTGAGCCAGGGCTGGCTTGGGGAGGTAGCAACCAAGACAGGAAAGACGCGGGACCCCCGCCTCTGGACGGTGGCTGCCAGGGGGGCCCAAGGCCCATCCCTCGCTTACCCATGGGGTCTGAGGAGTCAGTGATGATGACATCGAAGGCATCCTCGTTCTGTTTCATGAACTCAAAACCGTCACCCACGTGTAGTGTCAACTTGGAACTGGAGTAGCCCACGGCCATGCCCGGCAGGAACTTCTTAGAGACCCGAATGACGTCCTGAGGAGGGAGGAGGGACCGGGCTCTGCCGTGGGGGTTGGAGGCCCTCCAGCAGTCCCTCTAATCGCCCAGTCACTTGGGCAAGCCATTCATTTTGTGGAAACCCGGCTTCCACATCTGTAAGATGGGGGGCACTCTGGTACCTCCCTCTCAGTCATGGCAGGATGGCTCCTCCCTGCTCCCAGGCCCACATCCCACTGTCCCTGTTCTCTGTCCCCAGACCAAACTGTCCCTTCTGAGTGACTTTCTTGCTATCTCAGAGGGAGGCGAGTCCAACCTCTTCCAGGACGACCTTCCCCTGCCTCCACGTGGCCAACTGTTTTCCATCCAAGCCTCAGCTGAAATCTACCTCTTCGGGAGGCCTGCGCTGACCAGCCTTCACCCGTGAGCTCTGAGCCTGCCTTTTCCTTTCACCCCCGGCTCCCACCACGCCTTCACCAGATCACCCTCTTAAGTCTCTTCCTCCCTGGAAGACAGACTCCAAGGGGGTGGGGACTGGACGGGTCCATTCACCACTGTGCCCCAGCATCTAGGACGATGGCTGCTGCATGCTAGATGCTCACTAAAAACAAGCTGCGCGTAAAGGGTAAACGCATGCACGAGTAGTTGGAACGCTCCTGGATCTTGACTTGAAAACCAGCTTAGTCTTACTAAGAGCCAGCATTGAGGCACACTTATTCCGTGCAAGGCCCTTTACTACCCAGATCTTCTACTGAATCCTCCCAATGAAGAAAGAGGCTGAGCAAGGTTAAGCAACTTGCCCAAGGGAACACAGCCAAGTCCCAGGGCGGAGCTGGGACTTGACCCCAGAGCCCAACACTCACCTCATCAATCTCACACTGGACAACGGACTCCACGGAGGAATGCTTCAACACCTCCCGCAGGACACCCCCGTCCCCACCCCCGATGATCAGCACCTAGGAGCGGGAGGAACAGTCAGAAGCAGGGCATCAGCTGAGCATCAGCCTCACCAAACAGGCTCCAGCAGGACTCAGCGGCCTGGGCCCGCACGGGGCAGATACACTCACGCAAAACCATCTGAACAGGGTAGGTTTCTCAACCCCGCTGATGCACAGACCTTATTATTTCATCTGCTACTCTCAGCAACGCTGTCCTGCCTCAGGAACCTGGCACGAGGCGTCCCCTTTTCCTGGAAACTCCTCCCAGGGCTGCTGCTTCTTAAGCTTCGGGCCTCAGTGAGAAGGGTTTGCTCCTCAGAGGCTGTGTCAGCCCCCACCCTGTGAAGTGGGACCGCCGCCACCCCCACCCAACTTACTCCCCTTGTGCTTGCTAACACTTTCTGACAACCATTTAGGAAGCAGCTGGGCCGAGCATGGGCACATCCATGCCCGTCGGGGCCTCCCGCACTGTTCTGCGGGACACTGAGGAGTGGGCTTCCTGTGTGGGGGCTGAACCTTGCCGAGCCGGGGTACCTTGCGTGGGTTGGGGTGGCTGCAGAGGGGCAGGTTGGCTATCATCTCCTGGTAGGAGAACTCGTCCCTCTCTGTGCACTGGATGACGCCGTCCAACACCAGAACGTTGCCGTAGCTCTTACTGAAGGCAGGAGTGACAGTTAGGGACCTGGGTCCCCTGCAGTGGGGGCGATGTGCCCCCACTCGCCCTGGGTGAGAAGGATCTCCCCCGACCTGCCAAGGGGTCCCAGGGGGGAGTACTGGGGATGACACGTGGCGAAGCTGGGCAGGCAGGCCCGCCGGGTGGGGGGTGGGGGTGGCCTCAGGGTCCCGGCTCTGACGTGTCCGGGACTGACACGTGGAGCTCGGCGCGTGGGGTCGGCGCAGACTCCGACTCCCTCCCTGCGGAAGAGGACCGCCCCAAACGGCGGCCCCCGGCCCAGGGAGACGGGGAGCGGGGTGGGGAGGGCATCGCGGCAGGGGACGGGACCGCGGGAGGGGACGGGCCTAGTTCTTCAGAACTTCTGACAGTTTTGCATGGGGAGGGGCAGGGGGAGAGACGGCCGGGGGCGGGGGGCGAAGTAAAGGGTGCAAGGCAGGGGTCGGGCAGGAAGAAGGGTGGTCGGGACCGAGATTCGGGCAGGAGGAATCCTGGCTGGCTCCGGAGCAGCGGGCAGTGGGCGGTCTGGGCTGAGGGCCGCCGCAGGCGCTCGGTGGCGCGGGGCCGGGTGGGCGGTGGTACCTGCGGAAGACAAGGATATCCTGGTACCGCGAGCGCTGGTGGTGTAGCAGCTGCTCCACCTGCAGCGACAGGGCCTGGCCTGGCCACAGGCTGCACGTCTCGCGGAACCAGCCCTCGCGGATGTCAGCGGGGCCGAAGGCGGTGGGGCCGTCGGGGCCGGGCTCCATGGCGGGCGGGCGGGCGGGCTGCGCGGGGCGCGGGCCCGGGACTGCAGGCCGCGCGGAGCCGCAGCACAACGGGACCAGCTCCGCCCGCCGCCCGTGAGGCAACCTAACCCTGCCGGCGGGGCGGGGCCTGCCGGCAGGGGCGTAACCCAAACTCGCCAATGGCGGCGCGGGTACGGGAGCGCGGCGGCCCGGAGGCACCGCCCCCACCGGCGCTCAGAGCGCGCTCATTGGCTGTCGGCCCTCAGCGCGGTGTCAGTGGCTGGACGCCCTGTCCGTCGGCGGCAGCAGGGTAGTGCGGCCCCGCTCCGAGGGGCCACGTGGGGACGGGCCCGGGCGGACTGGCCCAGGCAGCGGGGAGGGTTCTGGCTCTGGGAGAGCCGGGCCGGCGGCGGGGATCGGGTACGCGTCCGTCCCCGGGCCCCGCGCTGGCCGGGCGGTGCAGGCCCCCGGGCCCCGCCCCTTCTCCGGGGTCCGGGAGGCGCCGGGGGCCGCAGGGAGGGAGCGAGGGGGCGCCCCGGCGCGGGAGGGGAGACCGGAGCAGGCGTCTCGGCCGGGCGCGGACCCTCCGAGCGCTGGGACGAGCGGACCGCCCGCCTGAGCCTTCGGTCTGCAGAAGCGGGAGCGGGCGGCTACACTGCAAGGCGCAGAGTTACGTTGTTGCGCCAGGGCGGACGAGGAGAGTGTAGCTCTCGCCGTGTCCCCAAATTTGGCTCCTTGTTGGACGGAAAGTGTGGCTTGTCGCCAGGCGCACTGTTGTTGTTGTTTTTTTTACTTGAAAAGGACCGACTTAGCTCCCTGACTTAAGCGAGATCTAGCCATTTTCTCTCAGATTCTCCTCCGACCCATGAGCCGTGTGGCTGGCTGCTGGATAAGGAGTCTTTTTCGAAACGAGTTTCTAAATTTACGAGCAATGTCCCGGAAGAGGCCAACCCACGTATATTCAGCACCAAATAAGACTGGCACGCGAGTTTTTTTAATTTGTCTTTTTATTTTTTCAAACAAACTGGGCTTTGCTCTTTGAAGGGGTGGGCGGGAACGTGCTGTTTTTAGGAAAATGTCAAGGAACTTATCTGAATCACATTAAGCATGCTAATTACCAAATATTACATGCTAATTGCTCTACACGCATAGTTCTTTGCACGCCAAGGAAGGGAGCTGAAACTGGTGTAAAACTACCGGTGGCATGAGAGGGATGTCTTTTGACTGACGTTTTGCGGCCTCCCCTCGGAGGTGGGAAGCATGTTCTCTGTAACCTCAGATGAGTAACAGGCTGGTGTTTACCAGCTGGTGCAAGCCTCAAGCCTTACAGCAACAACGTATCTTGGTTGGCTTTAAGCTCCTTTTACAGGGAAGGTGAGCCAAGACAATAAAAGAATTGCTAGGAGACGTCTCATACAAAGCCGTTTCAGGGCACGAGGTCATTCAGTAGAGGGTTGCACAGCAGGTAAGATTCGGTCAACCCCTCTGTCCAGTTACCACAGGCTTGCCTGCGTTCAGTCCTGTACTGGGGTCATGGCATTTGCCTCACAGCCTGTACAACCTCCGTCAGGACATTTGCACCTCTGAGCTCTGATCGCTTGTTTACTTCTGTGTCCCGAGGCAGACTGTAAGCTCCATGAGACTAGAGCTGGCAGCACTGGGTAACAGGCTGAGTTGATGCTGGCGGCCTGGGCCCTAGTCCAGGCCCCTCGTAGTCAGCTGTCGTGGCTTTCTTCCAGGGACTGCACAGCTGAGACCAGACAGGGGCCCTGGCATTCCTGGGGCACTGCAAGGTCAGGGGATGGGGGGAGTGGAAGATCAAGTCCATCCCATGCCCCCTGTGAGCTGAACAAAGCTGCTCCCAGCATGCGTATCCTCACAAGAGAAGGAACATAAATGACATCTTATCGCCTCCTGTAGAGGAAGTGAAACCACGGTCTCCGCCTCAACACCAACAGGGAATGGGATCTCTGGGATGGTGTGTATAAGCAGTAGCTCAAACCTTCCAAGTTCAAAGAAGACAAAGGCCCTGAATAAAATACAGGCAGAAAAGTCCCTAGATGTACAGGACCATGATCCATCCCATAAATGCCACTCGACTTCAGATCACGAGGAGGAAACGCAGTGGTTCTGCCAGAAGTGGCCATATTGTGGAGCCCAGTTATTCAAAGCGGGTGGGGAAAACCAGGATGGAGGCAACCAAGGTATAGCATGAAATGTTTCCCCGAATTCAGACCAACGTGCATTTAAGATTCCGTTGTCACATGTCACTGTCTAGCAGGTCAACTATCCCAACCTGTTAAAGTGTAGATAATATGTAAAAAGGGGGAGAGGGGAGAGGACAGAGGTGGGCGACTGGCCACTGTCCAAGGTGGAGCTTCAGGGGGACCGCGTGGGAAAGGTATGTGTGCCTGTCACCGGAGACTTTTAGCAGCTAGCACCTGAGGCATGTTTTAGGCACTGTGTTCGGCCAGGCTGACAGCTGTGGCCATGAGTGGGAATGAATTTGGCCACCGCATGGTATTACTTGGTGAAGATGTTTATGGCAAGCTGACCAAAGTGCCATAAAGAGCAGCATGCCTCCTTGAGTGAAGAGCCCTCCTCATAGATCCTCTCTCCGCCGCCAGCCCGCTGACCCTGCAACCTCACTCCTCCAGAGCCCAGGCGCGGTCCTCCGCGGTTTCAAATCACCGAGCCTTTCCTCCACAGGCTGACCCATCCTCCCACGGCCTTGGGGATCCACGTGCTGTCCCCATGGCTTGACACATCAGTGAATGGAAATAGAGCTGTTCTCCAAACATCCCCAAGGTACAGGTCTCCATCCCGTGGCTCAGGAGTCCTGGACTTGTGGTTTCAGGGCCCGGCCAAGTTTCAAAAACCCATCTGGGGACTGAAGTTCAGGTTTTGCCAGCTCTTTGTTTTGTAAGGAACGACATTTAGAAAGACCTCAACTAGTACTACTGTTCACGGTCCCCATCTTTTTAGAAAACAAACGCACCAAAAACCATTGCCGCAAAGACAAAACTAATAAAGATAATTTCCAAGTAAAGGACAAGGAATCGTTTTAGCCACGGAAGAAGCTGAACACACGGTCTTGGTTGTTCTCACTTCCCCCTCGGCCTGCGTGCGGGAAGCCCACGGCGGCCCGCTAAGCGAGGCCCGGGGCCCACCACCCCGCTTACCGTGGCGGTCCTCAGACTTAGGCCACTGTGACAATCACCCGGAGAGTTTGCCGAGCCCGGCTCCCGAGGCCGCAGCTCCAGCCTGGTTGGCAGCTGTGGGGTGGAGCCTGGGTTTCTTTGTATTGCAAGGTTCTCTGGACTTTCTCCCTTCCTCTTCCAGGTCCGACCCAAATGTGCCTTTCACGAAGTCTCCTCGGGCCATCCTCAGTAGAAAATGATTGCTCACTCTTAAAAATTCCCATCTGTCCATTTTTTAATCGCAGGGACTCTGAGATTTTGGGGGAGACTGCTTATTGTGCCTCACTGTCCATTCTCTCCAAACTGCATCAGAATCCTGGACTTTTAGGGGCACGTGGGCACGGAAAGGACTTTCCCAGTAGCCCTTGCTGTGTGTGGCATGTGACTACAGGCCGGCCAATGGGAAGTGGAAACGGGCAACTTCCACGTCAAGGGAGGTGGGTGGGCATCTCCCACTCCTTCCAGCTGAATGGAATGCAGATGTGATGGATGGGGCCACGGCAGGTCCCCGTAACCCATGCGTTCCTGTTGAGAATGGCAGCGCCACACTTAAGTGCCAGAGGGAGGACTGCAAAGTTGTCCCACTAGCTCTGGACTAACTAGGACTGAGGAGAGAGGAAAAAAACATCTGCTTTGCTAAGCCACCGACAGTTTGGCTTTTCTGTTGGTTGCGACCTTTCCAGTCCCGACTAGGCCAAACATCAGCCCGTTTTGGGCCTGGGCTGTTCTTCGCTGTTCTGCCCGACTGGCTGCTCCCTGGCAGTGCGCCTGCTTTGGCTTCACGGCCCCTCCAGGGGTCGCACACAGCCAGCCCTCTCGATGATCTCTGGGAAAAATTTCTATGAAAATACGTTCTTTGTTTAAGTAGTTGTGAAAACAAAATGCCTTCTTGGCTTAATATCCCATCTCGATATTAAAATCAAATGGAATTCTGAAGAAGTTCAATGCTCCATTATTAAGAAGAACATAAAAATGCAAATATACATGTTCAATAATGGTGCTTAACTAGAATGAATTTTGGAATGAGAAAAGATAGAAACTTTAAAGGTGAAAAACTGCAGAAGCATAAATCCAAGTTTGGAAATGAACACACACATAGTAGAAAGCCTTTCTACCAAAGCGTGAAAGCTTATCTCTGTGTGGTAGGGTTACAGACGATATAATTGTTCTCTTTTCCTCATTTCCTACAGTGAACATGCTATTACTTTTTTAATTGGGGAAGTTAAAAAAAAAAAAAGGGGGGGGGGAGACAGGTACAGGGAAGAGACCGGGCCCTCTAGAGGCCACAGTTCGCTCTAAAGCTGTACCAGCCGCCCCCCCCGCCGCTCCACCCTGCCCCCCCCCCCGCCGCCGCCCCGGCCCCATGGGGTCTTTACCATTTGGCTTTCACTGGCATGACGGGAAGGCATGTGAAGGAGGGAGCACGGCTCATGGAACCCTCTTAAAATGGAGAGTCGATGCTCCATGAACAGGGTGCTCCGTGTTTTGTGGGTGCTGCCCTTTTCTGAGTCATAGGAGATTCTCCTGGGTTCTCTCTCAGGAATGATTCTGGGCACGCTTACCCACAGACAGCCGGAGATGGAGATCTGAACAGGGTGGGATCTGTCCTCTCCTGCCAGAACTGTGGTGGCAGCAAAGGAAAAGTCAGGAACCCGCTTTCTTCCAGTAAGAATTATTTTTAATGGTTTAAAAATGAGTCTGTACAAAACCAGCACCGCCGTCTGGTGCTTCCGGTCCGCTGGGGAATTCCAGGGGTCTCTTCCAGCGCTATCTCTTTGGCCAGCTCTGCCTGAGACCTCTGCGGAGACAATATGAAAACAAGAGTTACTTCTCCCAGTTTGGCTGGAGAGCTGCTCTCAGCTGTTCATAAAACCTTGCAAACCTTAATGCACAACTCGGGGAGCCTGGTTTGTTGGTGGGGGGGGGGGGGCGGTGGTCCTGGACAACTGAGCTTGGCAGTAGGGTGCCCCCCGACCCTGGCAGACGAGAGCGGGCTGGGGCAGTGCCCTGGGGCCCAACGAGGGTGGCTGTGCTGGCTAAGATCTAAAGGCAGATTCCCTCATCAGGCCACCCCCCAGGGGTGAGTCCTCTGGTTTCAGGGTCTGTCCTGAGGATAAGCGTTTCACGTTCTTAACTAAAATTTTCTTAAATGACAACCCACATTTACTTCACTGATTTTTCCCCCCCATTCCTCAGAATTGGGCAGATCTAGGAAAATTCCAAGCCTATTTGCTCGGAGGTGACCCCGAGGCAGCTGCGTGGCGATAGGTGGTGAGTGACAGGAATCTGAGTCTGGGACACAGTAACAGCACTCGGCAGTCCCTTCCCCTCCTCCCAGCTCGGCTTTCCTAGAGTGACCGGGAGGGATCTGCTCCAGTGAGGCTCTCTGGGTCTTTCCAGCTGAGACCTCTGAGCTGCTGCTGGGTTTGCGGGGCCACGCCGGCCTTGGCCACATACCTGTCTGGCTTTCCGCTTGGAAAGGACATGCTTTTGTTTCCCACCAACTGTTTAAGTTTTTTGGGTGCGGCGCATTTCTGAAAAGATAAAAAGAAAAAAAAAAATCACTTCGGCTGAGTGATAACCTGACTGCAGGAGACACAGGAAACAGCTCAGCAGGCCCTCTCGAGACACCAGCGCCACCGGTGTGACTGGTTTTCTCTCCACTGGACGTTTCTGGGTGCTCTGAAGAAAAAGTAGGCGTCGGGATGAGCTACTAAAGGGACAGGAGGGCTCCACACGGGCCTCAGCCTCCGCGTGCAAATTTTCGGCCACTTTTGGCTCCGACTGGCACCGACACCCACGGGGGCGAATGCAGGCTTGTGCCGGCACAGAAAGGAGTGTCTGTGGCCTGCGGCTGTGATTCCCATGGTAGCAAACCGCATGCCAGCCTTTACGGCCTCTTTAAAAAAAGCTGTTTTTTTTTTTTCTTTTTCTTTTTATTGCTGGAAGAGCTGACGGGTATTGTCCGGACTTGGGAAGGGATGAGGTGAGGGCAAAGATATGCAAAGGAAGATGACTGATGATTCCTAGCTGGGCCCTCTTCCCAGCAGTGGAAGAGGAGAAAAAAAAAAAAAAAAAAAAGCACCACGAGCACGTGAGAATTCTCAAGCAGATTTCTATTTTTCATGTAAAAATTTTTTTATTTTAGAGAGAGTGTGCGTAAGTGGGGGAGAGGGGCAGAGGGAGGCAGGCAGAAAGAGAGGGAGGGAATCTTAAGCAGGCTCCACGCTCAATGCAGAGCCTGACGCGGGGCTCGATCCCACGACCCTGGGATCACGACCCGAGCCGAAGTCAAGAGTCGCATGCTTAACTGACTGAGCCACCCAGGTGCCCTGTCTTTCGTTTTTTCTTTTTTTTTTTTATTAGCTGTATCTTGTGTTTTGTTTTTTAATTTTCAATCAAAATATAGCTGACATATACAATCTTACTAGTTTTCGGTGTCAAATACATGTCTTACCTTGCCAGATGGCATCTGCTTATTTGGATCAAACTGGGAAGAAGGTTTCGATTTGCTGTTTCCTGGAAGGTAAGAGAAGAGAGAGGCCAGTGATCACGTACAGGAGTTAGTACACCCAACGGGCAGACTCCTGGGTGGGTGCCCGGTGTTCAGGAAGGGTGGGGCTGTCAGCCTGCTGACCCCTTTACGAGGAGGGCCGATGGCTGACACATTTCCACGTGTCACGCTCCCAGTACAGAAGGACAGCCTGAACACTCGTTTCTCACAGATCTATTCTCAGCTCAGGGCAGGTGGCTACATCGCTGGCTCTTTTTCCACCGAGGAAACCCGTTCTGGTCTGCGTGCTGGTCAGATGCCACTGTCGGGAGCTTGGGCTCTGAGGTGACAATCCTGCGCTACCTTCTCTCTCTTCAAAGGGACGTGGTGCCCAGGAGGCTGCTCTAGAGTCACGAACGCCGCCTGTAGCCCCTCCAACGTAGACGGACTCTGACGGGCCAAGGAACCGCAGAGCACCTCAGGGGAGTCAGGTTTCTTCAGTAAACTCCTTACCATGTTTGTGTGTCTGAGAAAATGTGTTTCTGGGCACAAGCTACAGTGAGGAAAGACCACGCGTGCCATCTCGCTCAGCTACCAGAGAGGCCCCGGCAAGTAAGGCCCAGCACGGGAGGGCGGCGCTTTCTGTCCGGGCACTGCAGGCTCCCAGGGCACTAGTGCCTTGTCCTTCTCGGGCTTAGTCGGTGCCTAGGGCACGCTTTCTTCGCGCTACAGTTCCTCCCCCCTAAGGCGGCCAGACATTCCTTAGAGGGCACCAGTCCCGGCCTCACCAGCAAAAGCCTTGAAATCCGACTTGCTGTAGTCGTAAGGGGTAAAATCTTTTTCTGGCAGATCTGGGTCTTTTGGCTTCTTAGAAGTTTTGAGTCGTTTCTTCTCTTGTTTCTGCTCTGTGGTCCTCGGGTCACTTGTCGTTCGCTCTCTCTTCTTGGCGGCGCTTTCTAGCTGTAGAGGGAAGGAAGCACGGGGGTGGGTGAGACAGACGGACGGTCCCGCTAGGGACTCCGCCGCTGTGCTGGCAACTGGAAGGGGAGTGCGGGCCGTGAGTCTGGGCAGGGCTAGGGCCACGTGGAACAAATCCCTTGCTGGAGAATGACGGCAGGTCACTGAGGAAAGATGGGCTGTGTGCTCTGGAGGGCTCCAGCGGGGTGGAGAACGAAATACATACTAGGGCAGAGCAGGACGGTAAACAGACTTGGCTGTTAGAAGCTTCAGCACCTTATCTACTACTAGAGTCAGGGGTACGGTCTGTTGAGCGTAAATTCAACAGAGGAAATCATCTAAGAGGAATTACGATATAAACTTTTTCGAGGGGAAATAAGGCAGGCACTAACTGACAAGCCAAAATGGATGGGGAAGACATAGCATTTAATTTGAACCACAGGACAAGCCCTCCTGCCATTCGAGGAAAATCCTGGCCACAACCAGGGGCATCGGGTTTCCTAAAAGAAAGAGAAGGGCCGGCACGTACGGCAGCCTGCTGTCGGACAGACACGGCCTGTTCCGCCGTTGCTTTGTACTCTTCCCTGGCCTGGTCCCGGGCGGCTGCAAGAGAGAGCACTGTCTGTGGAGCTGCCGCCTCCGGCAGCCAAGCCTCCTTCCTCACCCGGCTGCCCTGGCTGCCGGGGCCGCCACAGCCGGGGCGCCCTCCCTGCTCCCCAGCCTCCCGCACCGGCCCCTCTCCCCCAGGCTCGGAAGAACGGCTGCCTTGAGGCTCAGGCCCGGCTGCTCTCCCCACACTCTCGATCTGACGGCCCACCTGCCCCTCTCCTGAGAGCCCAAGCCAGACGTCCACCACCTACGTGACTCCTCCCTGAGGACGTTTCGGATGGACCTCAACCATGGCACATCGAGGACCGGAACGAAACCCAAATCGGCGCCCTGTGCGCTCTTGCTCTGTTGCTGGCCACCCTCGTCTTTCTAATCACTCAGGCCCAAACCTTCTGGCGTCCACGGCTCCCTTCCTCCTCTCACGTGCCTCACCCGACTCGTCATGAAGTGCTGTCAGTGTCACCACCGGAAACGTCGGCTTCCAGCTGCTCGTCCCCTCACCTGGGTTACCGCCCTGTCCCCTACCTGGGCTCCCACTCCTGCCCTCTCCACCGGGCCCTCCGTGGCCCCTGAAGATCAGTGCGGGTCACTGCTCCGCTCAGACCCTCCAGAGCTTCCCAGTCCGCTGGGAGTACAAGCCGTGTCCTCACGACAGCCCTTCCTGTTCTCCTCCCCTCAGCCACGCTGGCTTCCCGGCCTCTCTCTGTGCGCGCCCGACAAGCGACCGCCTCAGGGCCTTGGACTTGTGGGGCTTCCCCTGGAAGCAGCCTGTTTTTGCTCCGTGTCACATTGATTAGACTGCCTTCACCAAACGCCACACGGAAGCAGCCACCACTCCCCCGTGCCCGCCCCCAAGCACCTCCTACCCCTCTCCCCGCGGAAGTGTCTCTGGCCATCTGAAAGGACAAACGTTCACGGCAGGCTGTCCACTGTCCCCCAGGAAAAGGCAAGCCCCGCAGGCAGGGGCCGTGCCGTTCTGTTTGCTGCCATACGGGCACTTTGTTGAACAAACAGAATGATGTCCAAGGCCTGTTCTTTGACAGACACGCTGACGGGCTGACTTACAAGGAAGTGAGTGCTACCTGTTTGCTCTGCTGCCTTCTCCTTGGCAATTTCTTTAGATTCTTTGCGTACCTGCACCTGGCTCACCAGCTTCCAATGGTTGCTGATCTACAATGAAAACAAACAAGACAAAAACGCTCCGAAACTCAGCCACCCAGGAACGCTGTGTTTTTTTAATGGGGTGATACCGGACATGCTAACCTAACAACTACGCACGTTCTAAGTCAGAAGTTCCAAATCTGATGACACACACACACACAAATTCATTTTATTTATAAAATCTTTATCAAGAAGGACAAAGGGCAACTGTACTGCAGGCACTGAGCCGGATGCTTTCCCGTCCGTTGTCTCATTCAATCCCTTCTAATAATCCCCGGGATAAAGGCATCATCATCACCCCCACTTTGAGATGGGAAATAGGTTCAGAGAAGCTAAATAACTCGTCTGAGGGCACACGGTTAGCAAATGGTGGAGCTGGGATTCAAGGTAGGACTTCTCAGGGCCGTTTGCTTCTGTATGAACATTTGCCTGCAGGTCAGGACGCATCTCGCTGACATTAGACAGAAGCACGGTAAGGGACGTACAGTTGCCGAATGGGCCACAACTGGTGGGGGAAGACGGGGAGAAGGCGTAAGATCCACCTGACTCCCCATTTCTAAAGGCAGGAGGCTAACCACCAGTGACAGGGCAGGGGCCCGTCAGGTTTCTGGCCTGACCAATGATGCCTAACGAAAGAGCGGGAGGCAGACGGAGCCAGGCCGTCCATCTGACTGGAGCAGGAACTTCCTGCAGGAAGGAAGAAGGCTTTTAACAGACAATTAACAACGCTGGCTCCCAGGAACATCTCATGGGGCTCCAGGGAAGGTATTTCCTTATTCCTTATTATGCTATTAAAAACAAACCAAACAACAGAAGACAGAGTGTTTTAAAGTTTAAGCTGTCATCTATAAGAGCCTTAAAGTAATATTCATATATAAAAATGCATCAAGCTGATCCACAAAGAACTTATCAAACTCAACACCCAAAAAACAAATAATCCAGTGAAGAAATGGGCAAAAGATATTAATAGACACTTCTCCAAAGAAGACATCCAGATGGCCAACCGACACATGAAAAAATGCTCAACTTCACTCATCATCAGGGAAAGACAAATCAAAGCCACAGTGAGATACCACCTCACCCCTGTCAGAATGGCTAACGTTAACAACTCAGGCAACAACAGATGTTGGCGAGGATACAGAGAGAGAGGACCTCTTTTGCATTGTTGGTGGGAATGCAAACTGGTGCAGCCATTCTGGGAAACAGTATGGAGGTTCCTCAAAAAATTAAAAATAGAACTACCCTACGACCCAGCAATCGCACTACTAAGTATTTATCCAAGGGATACAGGTGTGCTCTTTCGAAGGGACACATGCACCCCCATGTTTATAGCAGTGCTGTCGACAATAGCCAAAGGATGGAAAGAGCCCAAATGTCCATCGACGGATGAATGGATAAAGAAGATGTGGTATATATATACAATGGAGTATTACTCGGCAATCAGAAAGAATGACATCTTGCCATTTGCAACTATGTGGATGGAACTGGAGGCTATTATGCTAAGTGAAATTAGTCAGAGAAAGACAAATATCAAATGACTTCACTCATATGAGGACTTTAAGAGACAAAACAGATGAACATAAGGGAAGGGAAACAAAAATAATATAGAAACGGGGAGGGGGACAAAACATAAGACTCTTAAATATGGAGAACAAACAGAGGGTTACTGGAGGGGGTGTGTATGGGGGGGATGGGCTAAATGGGTCAGGGGCATTGAGGAATCTACCCTGAAATCATTGTACTATATGCTAACTAACTTGGATGTAAATTAAAAAAAAAAAAGGAAAAAAAAAGGAAAAAAAGGCATCAAGTTGTACACCTAACATCTGTGCACTTTGTGACATATAAATTAAACTTCAATTAAAACCAAAAGCCTCAGGGCACCTGGGTGGCTCAGTCGGTTAAGCGTCCGACTTTGGCTCAGGTCATGATCTCACCGTCCGTGAGTTCGAGCCCCGCGTTGGGCTCTGGGCTGACGGCTCAGAGCCTGGAGCCTGCTTCAGACTCTGTGTCTCCCTCTCTTTCTGCCCCTCCCCTGCTCACGCTCTGTCTCTCTCTGTCTCAAATTAAAAAACAAAAACAAAAACAAAAACATTAAAAAAAACCCCGAAAGCCTCTTTCTTAAAAGGTTCCCAAATGCTTCTGAAAGTCAGAATAAAGTTCTCGCCCCTCTCTCTAGAAGCTATGCTTATATGTATTTATATATAAAGAGTTTTCTGTATTCAGGAGGTTCAAGATGGGCCTAAGACAAGAGCTAGTTCAGATAATTAAGAAGTCTCCTTTTCCTAGAAAGTCACTCTTGGAAAGGATGGTGAGTCCACTTACTTCATAGATTTTTGATGACGGATCAAACTTCGCTGCCTGAGAAACGTGAGCGCGGCGTTCGAGAGAAGGCAGAAACTGGAGGGACGGAAACAGTCGTGTTAAAGGCGGTCAGGAACTGGACGGGGGGTTTCGGTTGGTGTCAGCATGGGAGGCCTCGTTCAGAGCATCAGCTGAGCCATAGCTCACTGGCATTTGAGCGAGGTATCCTTGCCGGTTTCATCTGAGAAGATCCCGACTCCATCCCAACCTGGACACCAGGGACAACGGACACACTGGATTCAGGGGCTCCCTCTTTCCTGGGCTGTCGGCCTCTTTTCCAGGCAAAAGGCCCCTACAGCGGCAGAAACCTCTGCCTGTTCCGTCAGCCCTCAACTAGATACACAACGCTTACTTACCATCCTAAATGGATTTTCAAAGGACTCCATTATGTTCTGGGCTTTCTTCTGTGCAACTGTTAGTGGGCCCTTTCCAGTCTCTTCAGCACTAGGTTCCTGCAGGGACAAACAGAAAACGATCAACTCATCACCGTCATCATTTTGTGGCAATACGATACAAGTAACGGCATAATCGTAACAGTAATAAGAATACTGGCTAATTTTTTAGGGCTCTCGTCTGCATAAAGCACTGTAATAGCCTGTAATAGCACACAGTGGGGTGTACTGAACATCTATTTATTAAGCCAATGAACTCTCACTGTGTCCTTACAGACTATTAAAGTATGTGGTATTATTCTCCCCTTCTTACAGATGAGGAAACTGAGGCACAGAGAGGCTAGGTCTTCCAGACCCCGACAGCTAACAGCGGCACAATAAGGACTTTAAACTTAGGTCCATCTGGCTCTAGAACTCGAGGTTGTAACCGGACACTCACAAATGAAAAAAATTACACACTTTTGCGGGGAATCAGGACAATTCTGCACCAGGGTGTTGCTTCCAACTGGGTTCAGCATGCATGCTATCCTTCCGCGTGCTCTGTGGTAGCAGTCTTGCCACCCAGGGCACAGAGACACGACGGTCTGTTAAGTACAGCGCTTCCGTGTTCACACGGCCCCAAGTTCATGCTCGGATTTGTAGCTGCTGAGTCACCTTGATGACTCAGTTAAAGCGCCAAGATTTCTCTGGTTACGAGTTACTGAAGCCAGACCCAATCTAAGTTTATGTGATTAAGTGAGAAAGTTAACTCTCAGGCACTACGTCTCGCAGGCGGCATTTTGTCTTCCTGGCTGCGGCCTCGCACTCTGGGGTGATTCTGAAACCTACGGAACCACCCAGCTGTTTCTCACGTGAACACCTGCTAAGCTCGATCCTCGTCTTTGTCCAAACGGATCAGAGGCTTGCTTCTCTTTCTTTCCAGAAATTCTGAATTTTTCCTCTACCACCTGTTGTTGGCAGTATTCAGTCGTACCTGTTTATTTTCCCTTCATCCTGGTCATTTTGGGATCTACCTATCTTGACCAACAACCACACCCTTCATCCTCCCTTTGCAAACAGCCTGAAATTCCAGTACTGGCAGAAACACCCACTAGGGAGGACAGACCCGTCCCGTCTGTCACAAACCAGTGCGTATTCCGGGAACACGGCCTGACCCAGGTTGGCCACACTCGGTCCCATACTGGACGGGGTCACGACCTACCATGACTCAGCCCCTCTTTGGGATGGGAAACACATATCTCCCCGCTTCCCAGCGCCCTCATATCCTGCCCTTCGCTTTCCTTAATCGGCCAGTGTAGAGAAACGCGTTTCAAAGCCGCCTCTTTTGCATCCAGAGCACACGCGGATGGCACCGGGGCGTGCTGGGGCGCAATGAGCAGCACGTTACGCTCACGAGAGTGCTTAGCCGGCCCCTTCCGGGACTCAGGCCGAGCCGCCTCCACTGTGGCTGTCGGGAAGGTCCTGCTTACGGATCATCGTGGCCCACACTCTCCTCCCCGCCAGGCGTTAGCGCTCTCGTCAAGATGTGAACCCTTCCTCGAGGATCTCTTCACACAGAGCTCAGGAGACAATCCTCCGCCCATCTCTCACAGACTGCTTAGCAGATCTGTCTCCACACCTGTCCCCTCCGGCCTGGGTTTTACTTCTGGCATTAGCGTCCACAGTGGATGCAACGCTCCAGGCACACAGCCTGTCTGATAAAGCCAACAAATCCCTGCCGGTCTACATCACCTCGCCGGCGAGTCCCACTACTCACGTTAAATAACGTGATGACAGCGGTAGCGATCAGGCATTTGGTCTCTGGAGGGGCGTCCTCTTCTCTTTGGTCAGGGAAGAGGCTTGCCTGTTTCTGCACGGGCACGGGCCCTACAGGGATGGAAGTCAGTAAGGTCAAAGCCTAGCGGACAGCGTGCAAGGCAGTTTCCAGGACATTCCAGAGGCCTCTACGTTACCGTCGCTTGCGACGACAGGGTAGCCATCTGAAGGGGCGTGGGAGCAGTCGTGGGGTCCAAAGAGAACATTCTCCAATCTCTGCGTCAGAAAGAAACCGACAGGCCTCATGAAAGCCTTGCAAGCGTGCAGCAGCTTTTCACTACCGTGCTGGGGGCTGCCTCGGACAGGGAGGTTTGTCCTGCGCCGGCTCTGACTGGTGTCCCCCCCACCCCGCCCGCCCACTGGAAAGAGAGGACAGATGCAGGACCATACCTCGGGACTGGGCAGCGGGCTGGTCTTCTTCACGCCGGTTGCCACTTCAGACTGAGGAGGAAAAACAAAAAGCATCTGAGGAAAGGTAGGCCAGTGGGGCGTCCGCACGTGTTTCCCTGGCATAGACTGTGCCCTTCACTAGACTGTCGTTCACGAGCCCAGATATTTTCTTTCGTCCTTCATCCCTTACAGCGCCTGGCGATATGATCAGTTGGTACTCGGTAATTATCTGTTGAATGAAAGAATGAAAGCCTTTCTCATGGCAAGGGACGACGCAGCAGATTTGCAAGAGCTTGAAAGAGATTCTTGTCTAGAGACCAGGGTTTCTCTTTCCCTGGACAAGCCGTAGAGCCAACAAAGGAAACTTTAACACGAGGACTGAGATGTGTATATCTTTACACATCCTAAAGGAATTGATTTGAAGTCTTTCTGGGTCAATAATCTTTCAAAAAAATTACAAATACGGTTTACCATATACCAATATTACTACTGAGGCAACACCGTTAAAAATTGTCCCCTTCTAGCTCGGAGCCTGGAGCCTGCTTCAGATTCTGTGTCTCCCTCTCTCTCTGCCCCTCCTCTGTTCACGCTCTGTCTCTCTCTCTCTCTCAAAAATAAAGATTAAAAAAAACCTGCCCCCCCGCCCCCAAATACAAACCAAGACACGTAAATCTATCTGAACATGCTGTAGCATCGACACAGGCGTGCACACACACACACACACATCCGCCACCGTGCCCGCACCCGGGCGCCACGTGCGTGGAGATGCAGGTAACCAGACTTCCGGCTGGCTAGCCTGCCTTCACCGGAGTTTGTTGAAAGTTTGGCATCTCCTTCACAAAATCAGCTCTTCCTGAATTCCCCATTTCTATCCGAGGCCCTCCTATTTTCCCAGTCACCTAGGCTTTATATTTGGAGTGAGTTGTCCTAGACTCCACTTCCACTATCCCCAAATCCACAGTCTGAGAACACGCCGGGGTACTTCGCCCGGTGCTCAAAGAAAACGGCAGTCGCTTTCATCGTCTGTTACTAATTCCCATCGACCTTTCTTCTGATGGCGCTTCTTGTTCGTGTTCCTTTCCTTCCATTTCTGGGACCGCCAAACTCCCAAGACGTTATCACTTCACATCTTGGACCCCTGCCAGGCTTCCAAAACATGCTCCCTGGACTGAGACCCTCAATCCATTTTTTTTTTAAGTTTATTTATTGAAGTAATCGCTACACCCAATGTGGGGCTCAAACTCACAACCCTGAGATCGAGAGTCGCACGCCCCTCCGAGCCAGCCGGGCGCTGTGACCCCCAATCCATTTTATTCCACCAGGTTAACTGCCTCCCAACAACAGCTAACTGGCCCAGTCATTAGACATTACTTGCTGTTGACTTATTGAAGACAGGATCATAAATAACAAAGATGAGCTTTAGCTTTTCACTGTCATCAAGAAGACATGTCTACTGGCTTTCCTAGCCCCTATTATTTTCTTGGGGTTAAAAAAATTTTTTTTTAATTTTTATTTATTTTGGGGGGGCAGAGTGTGAGCGGGGGAGGGGCAGAGAGAGAGGGAGACACAGAATCTGAAGCAGGCTCCAAGCTCCGAGCTGTCAGCATAGGGCCTGACGCGGGGCTTGAACTCACAGGCCGCAAGATCATGACCTGAGCCAAAGGTGGACGCTGAACTGCCTGAGCCACCCAGGCGCCCCTCCTGGGGTTTCTCTTTAGCACGGAGACCAGATCATGTATGGAGAAGACCACAGGTGCCAGCAGACAGAGCCTGGTAAGCTGAGAACCTTTGGCAGCAAAGCTTCTTACCTTCAGCAGGGGCATCTCCCGAGCCTGCTGGATCAAGAGGTGCATCTCATTGATCTGCTGCCGTACGAGGGGTGGAACAGGGTTGCAGCAAGCTATGATGCCCTGGGGTTCCCTGAAGACAAGGAAGGACAAACTCATCACTCCGGGACACGGCCCTCCGAGGCTTCCAGACAAGCACGGTGATCAGGGAAGCCCGAGCGCTATGGCTGAGGGGAAGACCAGGGAGACGAACTCCTAGTGGGGGGCAGTCGGGGCCAGCCGCTTCCGCATGTGCTCTCTGCTGCGGCAAGCTTGGAGGAGGTGGCCCCTGCAGCCTGCCTCCGGCTAACAGGGAGAGCTGGAGAGGGGCACCACAGCCCTGCCGAGCCATTGCACTGCAACGGGGTCAACAAGAGATCACGAATTTGGATTCTCTGTGTATGCTTCAATGAACATCATAAAGCATTCAAAACCCCAAGATTCCAAATTACAGAGGAGAGCATCTGTGACACTTTCCTCCCTTCAGAGTGGGTACTGGAGGCTCAGACTCACAGCGGATCCGATCTGAGGCGTAACCATTGAAAACGGCTGCAGTTCAGAAGCTTTAGTTCCTACTGGGCAGTCCAAGGGAGGAAATTCTGAATCCTTGGACTCGTGAACTTCCTTAGAGCACTCATTTTCTCTGAGTCAACAGCACTGGGGTATTAACTATCAGAGAGGCTGATTTTTGAAGGATAAAATTTCTCTGTTGAGAAAGTCAACATATTTATCAGTTCTCAGACTCACTTGGGCAGTTCTTCAGCTATCTTTAGCATCATGTGGTTTGGCAGGACGTATCTAGAACAAAACACACAGTGGTAGCACGTTAAATTCAGCCAGCGAGCCCCATTAAAAGGCTACAACCTGGGAGAGGAAAACGTAACACACTTTCAGGGTGAAAAGAAAAAAGCCCATTATTTCCTTGTTACCCAAGCTGCTCAGTCTAGGAGCAGATATTAAAAGAACGTCTAATCCCTTACCCGTAACTTTCATCTTCCCTACGAGCTGTTTTATCCCTCCAGGCAAACAGCAGCTGAAAGGCTGTCAGCTGCTGTGTGTTGAGATGCTTCTTCTGCTTCCTATACAGTTCGAGGTAGGATTCGTCCGTGAAGATAGGTTTGATGAATTTCTGCAATGTATTACAGAACATTCAGGATCAATGGGAATCAGAATCGTGCCCTGGGCTCTTGAAGACGTTTGGCTCTTTTCCTCTGTGTAAAGAACAAAGCAAAGCACGAGGACCCGGCCCGAGACAGGGTGGCCGTGACCGGTGACACTGTACCTTGAGGCAGATGTCCCTGCTCCGCTGCCACACCACCTGCAGCTGCACGGGCTGCTGGTTGCCTCGCTCCCACAGCTCCAGCCTCATTTTATCATAAATGTAAAGCAGGTAATGGGTGTCATCTCGGGCGTAGTTGAGCATTTCCTCAGGCAGAGGTCTAGAATTGCAACAGAGGCAATAATTTTGCTGGTTTCTGCCCCGGGTGTGGCAATGTAAGCTATGTGCCCTGAGGGTGCTAATAAGACTTTGGCTCCTTTTAGTATCGCAGCCAATACTCCAGTTACAGCGGCATTTCCTACATCTTAACAGGACAAGCCACTGTCTCCATGGTTGGGGACAAAGGGCAGCAGGTAACGATGTGGTTGAAAATAGAGACCCTGGGATCCCGAGTTTGAATCTTAGCTCTCAACACCTGTCCTTGGACAAGTCACTGGGCTCACTTTCCTCACCTGGGAAATGAAGGCCGGCACCTCACAGGCTGCTGTGGGGACCACCCAGCACAACATCCCCGAAGCTCTTAGCTCAGTGCTTGGCACATGGCAAGGGTTAAATAACAGGTAGTGGCCTTCAGGCTTTGTCAGTTTTCATCTTCTATCTGGGCTTTGTTAGATCCTCTTTGGAAGTTCTGGTGTGCACAACTGGAGGAAAGCTCATTGGAGGAGGCTGCAAACAACAGCTGCAAACTCAGGAAGCCGGCCACCTGACAGTGATCGAGCCGAGCCCAAACCCCGGAAAGTGTGGCAGGACTCCACCAAAATCTTACACTCTAGTAAATACTCATTATAAGGTGCGATCACCTACATACCTTAGAATTCTTTCAGACCTCTGGGAATTCACCACACACATGCACGCACGCACGCACGCACCCATCCCGACTGCAGAGATCTGAGTTTCAAACGAGAGACTGGCAGGGATATAGACACGAACATGGCACACCTCTTCCAACCTCTATTCCCGAGAAGCATGGTGTGATAGCCCTACATACACTCCACGTGGTCACCCTAAAACTTCCAGCTGTGCTGGAAACAGCTGGAAGAAAGACCAGCGACATTCAACTCAAGGTTTGGCTAACGTCACAGTCTGAACAAAGGTCTGCGTGGACGAGACGCTGATGGGCACCCGTGCTTCCTGCGCCATCAGCATTTCCTCGTTAAGCACAAACTGACCGTATCCTCCAATCAGCCAGCTGAAACTGTTTGTTGGATTCCACGTTGCAGTAGAGTTTCAGCAGATGGTCCAGCGAGTGCCTGCCCAGGTTAAGAAGGCGTGCTGCCTGATGGGTATCGAACATGTTCACTACATACAACCCGAAGTCTTTCTGTAGCCATTCTATGTCTGAATCAGCACCGTGGAAGACCTGAAAACAAAGCCGGAGTCAGGGGGTACAACGTGCACGAGGCCACTTGTGCCCCGAAACACACTCTACCTCTAGGGGATTATAACTCTGGAATTAGAAGCCAGAAAGCAGATTCAGATGGCTTCAGTTTTAAACGCTTCTTTTAATTTGGACCGACAGCCTTCTACACTCCTAATGGCACACTCTTCAAGTCTGAAACTGCTAACAGCCAGTGATTCTGAGAAAACAGCTCCACTAGCTTCAAGGATAGTCATTAAGTCCGCAGGATCCTGATGGCATGGGCTCACTGCAGGAATCCTTAACATGATGTACCGTCGCCCCGGGTGGTAACGAGCTGTAAGCTGTATCTTAGGCTGTTCTAATTGGGGCTTAGAAACAAAAGCAGTTTAGCGTGGGGGATCCGAGTGCAGGAAATTACAATGATTTCTCTCCACGTCACCAGGTCTATGTTGAAATAATGAAACGGTAAAACGAAAGCACTTAAATCCTGCGCTCATGCGCCAGGGCTGGAAAAGGCTGGCTGACCTTAACGATGGCGGGGTCTGTGAGGCTCTCATTGAGAATGTACATGTCACTTCGGAGCTCCAGGGTGTCGACAACGAAGTCTTCTGTTCGGGTGGAGATCTGCATCAGGCAGGTCAGCCCCAGGAAGCTCCTGTAGGAGTGGTGCTAAAACCCGGAAAGAGGGGAGAACAGGGAAAAGTGATTTTGCTAGGCTTTCCTTTACGGATTTTAGGAGGCCAGCTATAAAAGTTACAAGGCTGATTGGTCTTTGCCAAAAAATAGATCTGTTGGTATTAATTTTATACTCCTCAAGTAGGTGCACTCATAGAGGATGTAAAATTTCACTCAAGGTCATTCACAACTTACCTCTAAGTCTACCGCAAACTCCTGACAAGTCAAGAGCTTCTCATTGAGCTCCACCAGTTCGTCCAGGGAGGATACAAAACGGCAGGGTGTTTCTCCCACAGGCCTATATAACTGGAGAACGAACGCACAGGTAGGAAGAGAGAGGAACATTACGAATCATCCTTCGCTAAAGCACAAAATGAATTAGGGGTTCAAGAAATGACCCAAAGTTGCAACCTTCTACTTTAAAAGATATTTAAAGAAAGCCAAGATTGCATTGATTGGATTTTTCCTGGGCTACCTGGCCATCATCCATAAACTCAGTTTGGATGCTAACCTGGGGTTCTGGCTTTTGAAGGACTGAATCTGGTGGAGTGAAGTGATCTAGTTCATACTGATAAGGATGTGCGAACCTGAGTAAACAAAACAAAAAGAAAAGTCCTTTTGAGGAGTTTTGTGATTCAAGGAAGAACAACTACTTTAATCCAATTTGTAAAGACAAACGAGCAAAGAACACTGTGAAAATATCTTCTCTCTACAAAAAGCACCATTATTTCAGTGAGAATTCAAGGGCATCAAAAAAAAAAAAAAAAGATCATGTCATACTGGTTCACCCTTATAATGTGATTAATTAAAAATCTACTGATTCATGGGGCACCTGGGTGGCTCAGTCGGTTAAGCGTTCAACTCTTAATTTTGGCTCAGACCATGATCTCAAGGTTCATGGGTTCGAGCTCCACACTGGGCTCTGCACTGATAGTGTAGAATCTACTTGGGATTCTCTCTCCTCTCTCTCTCTTTCCCTTTCTCTCTCTCCCTCCCTCGCCCTCTCCCCCTCCCCCACCCTCTCCCCCTCCCCCTCTCTCTCCCCACTCTCTGCCCCTCCCCTGCTTGCGTTCTCTGTGTCTCAAAATAAATAAACTTAAAAAAAAAATCTCATTTATAAAAACCTGAGCTCTTATTTCAAAACACTGTATGACTGCCACTGTGGATGATAAAAAAATGTGCAATGTAGAATTCCTTGTGGTTTGGGGGGAAAAAACACAAACCTGTGGAGAGAGAGAGGGAATGGGGCAGGTATCTCAATTGGTCATATGCTAAAGGCTCTATTTTTTGTTTTTCTGTCATCTACTTGCATAAAAATCCTAAATCTCTGAGTTCCTTGAGGGCAGGGCCATGAGTCATCACCTTTATTCCTTTGCACCTGCCTGTGGCCTCATGCTGCAGAGCTGGGGCCGAGGGCATGCCGCTAGGGCAGACTCCAGCTGTATGTGAGAAAAAGACCAACACCAGCAAAGTCATTACCACCTTTTTCTTTCATACGGAAGGCAAGGTCCCTTTGTCTATTTTAAGCAGTTAATTATTCTTTTTTAAATTTTAATTAATTTTTAAAAGTTTATTTATTTCAAGAGAGTGAGAAACAGAGAGTGTGTATGTGACAGGGGAGGGGCAGAGAGAGAGGAAGAGAGAGAGAGAGAATCCAAAGCAGGCTCCGTGCTGTCAGTGTAGTGCGGGGCTTGAACCCATGAACTGGGAGATCATGACATGAGCAAAAATCAGTAGTCAGATGCTTAACGACTGGGCTGCCCAGGCACCCCTACGCAGTTTTTTGCAGATGCTTACACTGCCAGTGAAAAATGCCGTCTCCCTACTGACTTTATTAGCGGGCCCCTATCTCATGCCTGGTGAGAAAGGCAGAATGTCAGAGAGGAAGGACAGGTTTTTTTTTTTAACATTTATTTTTTTGAGAGAGAGAGAGAGACAGGGCATGAGCAGGGGAGGGGCAGAGAAAGAGGGAGACACAGAACCTGAAGCAGGCTCCAGGCTCTGAGCTGTCAGCACAGAGCCCGACGCAGGGCTCGAACCCATGAACCATGAGATCATGGCCTAAGCCGAAGTCGGATGCTTAACTGACTAAGCCACCCAGGTGCCCCTAGAGGAAGGACAGTTTTAAGAAAACTGGAGGTTTCGAGTTCTGGTTGTGTGGGAAGTCAGCATCTCTCGGTGGGGGTGGTGGGGGTGAGAGCGAGTGCTACCTCTGAGGACTGGTGACGGTTACCCAAGATGTCACCTGTGCAGGCCCTCTGTGAACACCAGCAGGAGGTTTGACCAAAGAGATCCACTGTTAGGATAGTGATAACAATCACCCATGCTTCAGATTCTCTGTTTACACGGATATATTTTACAAGAGTGAAGCCGAGTGAGAATGTGGCATAAAGGCAATAATCACTCACGGCAGAAAGTCCCGACAGGCAAATACTCACATGTCCTGCTCCACCTGCTGGGTTCTCTGCTGATGGATGAAATCAGCCAGGGCAGGGGGGACATCCAAGTCCTCTGGACGATCCTGTGGGCGTTCCCTCCTTTCTTTAGAGAGTGCTAGAGACCCAAGGAGCAACAAAAACGTCATCCCAGGGTGTCTGGGTGGCTCAGTCAGTTAAGCATCCAACCTCGGCTTAGGTCATGATCTCACAGTTCATGAGTGCGAGCCCCACGTTGGGCTCTGTTCTGACAGCATGGAGCCTGGAGCCTGCTTCAGATTCTGTGTCTCCTACCCTCTCTGACCCTCCCCACTCGCACTCTGTCTCTCTCTCTCAAAAAGAAACATTAAAAAACAAAAACAAAAATGCCATCACAAAAGGGGCGAATACATTCACATCTTGTCTAGTTTAGGAGGGGTTAGCTAGCTCCTTCCAAGACAGGGAGGCGGAGCGAGACTTTTCCCGCTTTCTTTAGGCAGAGCCTGCACGACTTACCCTGAGGGAGGGGCTTCTGAGCGTTGGGCTTGATGAAGATCTTAGGAAGAAATGGTGTGTTGGAGTTGTCAATCCTTTCTCGGAATTTAAGCTGAGGCCGGGCGATGTTTTTGGCATGAAGCAACCGGAAAGTTTCAGATTTTGTTTTTTTGCTATATTCTCCTGCCTACGATAACAAATACAAATAGCTTATAACGCCGCAACTCATCGATGAGAAATATAAATCCCATTTCTGCCTTCCAAGAGCATTCATTTGAGAGTGTATGTTGTGGATTAGGTTGCAGGGTGCAAAGGAGAGGAGAGGTAATTAGGTTGTGCCTGTCCACGAGAACAAGTTGGGCAGTGGCCAGTTCTGCGTCCAATGAATCAGAACAGAAATGCAGACTTGCACGGCCAGGGGCCCCATTGTAAAGCTGGCATTAGAAACTCTAGTCCATCTGAAAAGGCTCCCTCACCTTGCGGTTCCAGCTGGACACTATTGTCTTGGGGACCTGTAATCCTGCAGGGAGGACTGGCTGTTGGTTCTTATTCACACCTGAAGCTTCATCCAGTAAAATACCCTAGAGGCAAGAGACAACAGTTCAGGGTCAACAGGTTAATTATTTGACATTCTTAAGAAATACATTCAGGGGCGCCTGACTGCGTCAGTGGGTTAAGCGTCTGACTCTCGGTTTCAGCTCAGGTCATGGACTCGTGGTTTGTGAGTTCCAGCCCTGCACTGGGCTCCGTGCTGACAGTGCGGAGCCTGCTTTGAATTCTCTTTCTCCCTCTCTCTCTGCCTCTCCCCCACTTGCTCTCTCTGTCCCTCTTTCAAAATAAATAAATAAACTTAAAAAAAAAAAAGAAATATATTCAAAGAATCATGCGTGGGAACATATATAAACACACACAAGAAAGTCAGCCCAAATAATTAAAACATTATTTGCTCAAAGACAGGGCAGTAATTGACCACTCCCAACCCTTGATCAGTTCCCCTGACAGCTCTCAGTTGAACTGAAAATTGAAAAATGATTAAACAGTGTGATCTGGCCCACAAAAAGAATCAAAAAGACCCTAGACTGTAGCTATTAAACAGGGAAGGATGGTACTCAGAGGGAGAATGGAGGGTGTTTTGATCCATTCTGCCCCATTGAAGCAGACGTAGGGTATCAGTCTGGGCATCCAGATGACATACGGTAGAATGGCCGGACTTGAAATCATAAAATATGAGAAACTGCTGAAGGACCCGTGGGCATTGAGACTATGGGAGGGATGACTTCACAGGACAGGAGTGTGTGATTTAAATATCTGCAGGGCCGTCACATGGTTGGGGGTTCAATTAGTTTTGGACGATCTCCGTGTATTTCCGTAAATAACTCTGCTGTAGAATTGGGCCTAAGTAGACAGTAAGCCAGATCATATGATCCACATCTCCTTCTAATCATGCAAATCAGGCTGTTTAGCAGATAGTAGATAACAGTAAAAAAAAAAAAAGACTCAATTTTGGTTAGGCTCTGTACCCAGAAGCCTCTTCTCTCGCAACGCAAATAGGACTTGCAAACCTGGAACGTGGATTTCTTAACAGGCCTCCACTGAGCAGTGATAGGTTGAAGTAACTTATTTGAAGACAACTGTGTTATCTTTGGGGAAAAAAGGCCAACTGTCAGGAAGGGAATGTCATTGGAACAAGAAATGCTAAATTTCTGGGGCGTCTGGGTGGCTCAGCTAGTTAAGCATCTGACTCTTGATTTTGACTCAGGTTATGATCTCATGGTCGTGAGACTGAGCCCCACGCTGGACTCTGTGCTGAGTGTAAAGCCTGTTTGGGATCTTCTCTCTCTCTCTCTCTCTCTCTCTCCCACTCTCTCAAAATAAATAAACACTTTAAAAAAAAAAAAAAAAGAAATGCTAAATTTCCTTTTCATTTCCTCAGATGCTGGGGTTTCTTTTCATATTTTAATAATACAAAAGCTCCTCATTTGTTAATTATCTTTTTTTTTTTAAAAGATTTCATTTTTAAGTAATCTCTATGCCCAACATGGAGCTCCAACTCATGACCGTGAGACCAAGCCAGCCATGTGCCGCCATTTGTTAATTATCTTAAGAGTAGGGTGAAACACTCACCACTCTTTCCAGAATGACGTCGTTGGTATCGACCAGCAAATCAAACTTGTCCTCCAACTCTGTCACTTTACTTCGGTCCTTAATGTTGCTTCGACACCCGTGGTACTGCATTACTCTGCTCATGCTAAAAGGACAGGAAAACCAAGGTTACTTTGTATACCTTTATTCATTTGTTCCCAGTCTGAGAGAAAGCTTGAAAGGCTTGGCTTAGACTGTTCCCGATACTTTGTGATCAAACTAATGGTATTTGTACCCTTACAGCAAAGTTGTGTGGCCTTGGGCAATTCCCTAAATCTCACTCAGACTCACGTTCCTCACCTGTCAATTGAAGGGATGGAAGAAATTACTGAAAGCTTCCTTTAAATTCTAAAGAACGCATCATACTACGTAAATAATACACTCCGCATTCATTGCTTTATCATGAAATCTAAAAGAGATTCTCTAACTCTGTCACATGACAGTCAAACAAAAACACTGTTTGTGTACTGTCTGTCCTCATACTCTTATTAAAAAGCTAATCCTCAAGTCCCTGAAAGCTGTATGACAGACTCTTGGATCTAGGCTTTCAAGTCCCATGTTATTCAAAAAGATTCACATACAGTGCAAGAGTCAATATGTTTTTTTTAAAAGTTAAACTCAGGGGCGCCTGGGTGGCTCCGTCGGTTAAGCGGCCAACTTCGGCTCAGGTCACGATCTCGTGATCCGTGAGTTCGAGCCCCGCGTCGGGCTCTGTGCTGACAGCTCAGAGCCTGGAGCCTGTTTCAGATTCTGTGTCTCCCTCTCTCTGACCCTCCCCCGTTCATGCTCTGTCTCTCTCTGTCTCAAAAATAAATAAACGTTAAAAAAAAAAAAAATTAAAAAAAAAAACAAAAGTTAAACTCAAAAGGTACCAAATAACATTTCCCTAATCAAAATCCATTGTCTTGGGGGACCTGGGTGGCTTAGTCAGTTGAGCACCTGACTCTTGATTTCAGCTCAGGTCATGATCCCAGGTCGTGGGATCAAGCCCTGCATCAGGGTCCACTCTGAGCATGGAGTCTGCTTATGATTCTCTCTCACTCTCTCTCTCCCTCTGCCCCTCTCCTCCGCTCACTCTCTCTCTAAAATAAATAAAATTGGGGCACCTGGGAGGCTCAGTCAGTGAAGCCTCTGACTCTTGGTTTTGGCTCAGGTCATGGTCTCATGGGTTTGCAGGATCGAGCCCCACGTCAGGCTCTGTGCTCATAGCAGTGCGGAACCTGCTCAAAATCCTCTCTCTCTCTCTCTCATCTGCCCCTCCCCTGCATGTGCACACACTCTTCCTCAAAATAAATAAACATTAAACAAAATAATAAAAAAATGAAATAGATGAGAAAAATCCACTCTTTAAAAAAATTTATTTTTTTAATGTTAAAATTTTTTTTTAAATTTAAAACATTTTTTTGTTTATTTATTTATTTTGAGAGAGACAGAGAGAGCACGCAGGGGAGGGGCAGAGAGAGAGGGAGAGAGAGAATCCCAAGCGGGTTCTGCACTGTCAGCGTAGAGCCCGATGTGGGGCTCGAACTCATGAACTGCAAGATTATGACCTGAGCTGAAACCAAGAGTTGGATGCTTAACTGAGCCACCCAAGTGCCCCTAAAAAAATTTTTTTAAAATGTTTATTTATTTTTGAGAGAGAGAGAGAGAGAGAGAGAGAGAGACAGAGCACAAGTGGGGGAGGAGAAGAGACAGAGGGAGACACAAAATCTGAAGTAGGCTCCAGGCTGTGAGCTGTCAACACAGAGCCCGACACAAGGCTTGAACTCAAAATGTGAGATCATGATCTGAGCTGAAGTCGGACACGCAACCCACTGAGCCACCCAGGAGGCCCTATTTTTTTTTTTTAAGTTTATTTATTTATTTTGAGAGAGAGAGTGCATGAGTAGAGGAGGGGCAGAGAGAGAGGAAGAGAGAGAATCCCAAGCAGACCCCATGCTGTCAATGTGGAGCCCAATACGGTGCTCGATCATGTGATCAGTGAGATCATGACCTAAGTCTAAAGGAAGAGTCAGACACTTAACTGAGTGAGCCACCTAGGCGCTCCAAGGGTTTTATTTTTTTTAAGTAATCTCTACATCCAACGTGGGGCTGGAGTTCACAACCCCAAGATCAAGAGTCACATGTTTTACCAACTAAACCGCCCAGGTGCCCCCATTGTCTCATTTTTATATGTTATAGGTCTTGACAGCACAGAAAAATATGATTAAGATCAAACTAATCTAGGAAAAATTATCGTCTTCTTTATATTCATTATTCTCACTGTAATAAAATAATAGAGTACTCACCACTGAAGCAACCTGTCTCCCTGTGTTTCACAAAATGCCTGGAAACCAGGAAAACTTCGGTAGAAATCATACTCATCGCCAAACTGTGGTAGGCCCCCAGATGCCTTGGTGACTGCCACCACTGACCCAAGAGCAAACTGTCAAAAACCAGAAAAAAAGCATTTTTTTGTTTAAAGTTTATTCATTTATTTTGAGAGACAGCGTGTGTGCATGCATGCAAAGCAGTGGGAGAGGGGCAGAACGAGACAGAGAGAGAGAGAGAGAGAGAGAGAGGGAGGGAGGGAGGGAGGGAGAATCCCAAGCAAGCTCTGCACTGTTAGCACAGAGCCCGTTCTGGGGCTCAATCCCATAAACCGTGAGATCATGACCTGAGCCGAGATCAAGAGTCAGACGCTTAACTGACTAAGCCACCCACGCACCCCAAAACAAGCATTTTATCTATCTATCTATTATAACAAGCATATTTTAAACACGGGTCCCCATTCATTCAAAAGCTCATTTTTCTCAGGGCGCCTGGGTGGCTCAGTCAGTTAAGCGTTCGACTTCAGCCCAGGTCATGATCTCGCGGTCTGTGAGTTCGAGCCCCACGTCAGGCTCTGTGCTGACAGCTCGAAGCCTGGAGCCTGCTTCGGATTCTGTGTCTCCCTCTCTCTCTGCCCCTCTCATGCTCACGCTCTGTCTCTCTCTCTCTGTCTCTCTCAATAATAAATAAATGTTAAAATAGGGGCGCCTGGGTGGCTCCGTCGGTTAGGCGGCCGACTTCGGCTCAGGTCATGATCTCACGGTCCGTGAGTTCGAGCCCCGCGTTGGGCTCTGTGCTGGCAGCTCAGAGCCTGGAGCCTGTTTCAGATTCTGTGTCTCCCTCTCTCTGACCCTCCCCCGTTCATGCTCTCTCTCTGTCTCAAAAATAAATAAAACGTTAAAAAAATTTTTTTTTAAAAAGCTCATTTTTCTCAAGATTTACTATATACAATACATTGTGCTAGACGATGCATCTTCACACATTCAACAAATATTCATTTAGTGCTGATTTTACCTCAGGAACCAAGTTTTGGAGCTTACATTCTTGGGAGAGTGGGAGAGAAAGACTAAATACATACAAGACTAATATTCAAAATGGCCTGGGTTTGGGGACGCCTGGGTGGCTCAGCCGGTTAAGCGTCCGACTTAGGATCAGGTCATGATCTCACGGTTTGTGAGTTCGAGCCCTGAGTCGGGCTCCCTACTGTCAGTGCAGAGCCTGCTTCGGATCCTCTGTCTCCCTCTCTGTCTGCCCCTCCCCTGTGCTCTCACTCTCTCAAAAATAAACAAACATTAAAAAAACAAATGGCCTCGGTTTGAATCTTGGCTCTGCTACCTATCAGCTGTGATCTTGGGTAAGTTGTTTAATTTATCTGGACCTTAGTTTTCTCCTCTGAAAAAGAGGCATAATAAAAGTGTGAACCCCATAGAGCTGTTGTAAGGATTAAATGAGCTAATCAAATCACAAAAGGTAGTGCTTGGTAAGCACCTAAGTGCTACCATTATGACCACTCAAATTCAGGTCCATGAATTTTCTATGGGAATTGACTTCCATGCTTCCATTTAGGCAAGCATCTAAAACATAAGAACATTCTAGATCCTTTCACTGACCAAAGTATAACCATCACTGCCCACGACTGGACTTGTGTTTATGTTCCAGTTAGTGCCAAGTGGTTCTTTATTTTAATTGTGGTGCGATCATGAGAAAAAAACCTGAAGTGCTGTCATAAAGAAATCATGGTTGGTAACATGAAGGCCAAACAACACCACTGTGAGTTGTGTAACCAATGGTTCCGGTTGGGTGGGGGGTGGGGGGGAGAGAAAGGAGGTGGGACACATGGTAGCTGGTGAGCATGAACGCCACCCAATCAGGACCATGGCTAGTGGTCCAGGAACTATCCCAGCCAAACAAATGAATTAATAATGACATCTGCTAATGATGATCCACCTAGCTGAGTGGAGGTTGGGGGAACACACGGTGCTAATTTACAAATTATTTTAGTTTTGTGGATTTGTAAGAGTTATGCACGTGGCATAATTAAACCTACTTTTGTTTGTTCATATTTAAAAAGCATTACACAAATAATTTAGATGAACCCTCTCTGTGTTCCTCCGAGGAGGCAATGGTAAATGTTCTAAGGCACCCAGAGGAGGCTGAGTTGGTGGCAGCTGTTACAGGTGACATTAAACCCAGGGTCTGGGATTATATAGGACTGCACCGCATAAGAGGAAAGGAGGATCATCCCGGCCGCGGGAGAGGAGGATGCCCATGCGGCGTAAAGCAGCCGAGCCCCTCCGGGGAGTTGGTCAGGTGGCTCAGGCCCGGGCGGGGACGAGGGTCCGAGGGCTGGGGACATCAGGGTGACAAGGAAGCCCTTCCCAAGACGCTGACACGGCTCTCCACACCCGAGGCTGCATGGGCCCAATGTGAGAACGAGGGTCCTGGGAAGCGGGGCGTCCCTCAGTGTTCTCGTGCGATCACCGCCCGGGAGGGGAAGTGAAAGACTGTGCCCGGCTCGGACAGCGGCCTCTCGATCCCTACCCGGGGCCGGCAGCAGCGCGCGTGCGGCTGGCTGGGCGGGCGCCGACTGGATCCGGGCCTACCTCTGGCCGACTTCGGGCGGCTCCCGATGCCCCAGAGGCACAGCAAACTTACCTTCACGAAGCTGTCCGCGTCCGGGAAGCCCGGTAGCACCATCTCCCCGTCGGGTTTGGCCGCGCTAGTGGCCGACTGGGCCTTGGGCTCCCGGGGGCTGGGAGGCGCCATTTTTCCCAGCCTGCACGGCTCTTCTCGCGAGAGCGCCTCGGGTCGACGCGACGTGCGCGCACTACGCACGCGCAAAGTTCGTCCTCTCGGGGGACGTGCTGGCTGGGAGTGAGTTGCTTTTCGTCCCTGAGCGCCGCGGCGGGGGAAGTTTACATTTTCTCTTTAACCTCTTATCGTATCTTCTTGAAAACCTTGTGTTTTACGGTGGGACCCGGGGGATCCAAGTATCCTCACTTAAGGCCAGCTCCTCGCAAGCTCGTCCCGTGCCCGCTTCACCCGCTTGGTCGTGTCTCCTGTAATGATGCCCTTTCTCCGCACAACTGTGAGCCACCCAGGCTTCCTTGTAATGATGCCTTTTCTCATTCCTAACGGCCTACACGTGTGCTGGCATCCCTGCGACAGAGACACAAAACATCGCCGCACACCTCCTTCCAACAGCCGTCACGTTTCTCTTGCCCTTTTTAGGTAAACTATTGGAGAAGGCGTTTTCCTGCCACACGGGCGGGCCCTCCAACTCTCTTGACCTCCTCCAATCAGTCATTCCCCCCCATCTACACCGCTGGAAGCACTCTTGCTGAGGCAGATATGGGGAACTCACACATTTGTTAAGTGAACCTGGGAAGAAGGGCTTTTGTTCTGAGGGAGGCAGTTTTGGCAGCTCAGGAGATGGTTCGGAAGGTTAGTGGGGTGTAGCCTTTCTCCTAAGTTCAGGGGTGGCACACCTTTAACAATTCATTTGGCTTAGTAAATGTTCAGTAAACATTAACAGATCCCATTATTCAGACTGCCCTATTAACAGGAATATCCTATTAAGAGAACACTCGTTTTCACTCTCCCCCCTCCCCACTGGCAGGGTACCCTGGCAGAACAAAGACCTAGCCTGGGTCATTTTAACAACAAATATTTTCGAGCACTTATTCCGTGTGGCTCAACCTAATACCACATTTCAGGCTGTGCTGTGTGCTTTACATGTATTATCTCGTCCTCAAAACAACCTGATGGGCTAGATCATACTATTCTCCGTACCGTCAGAGGAGGAAGCAAGCATAGATTGAATAACTGCACAAAGGTAGTTTGAGGTGGAGTTGAGATTTGAAACTAGGCAATTTGACACCACAGCCTTAGTTCTTTCAAACTACTTTACATGCCTCCCAGAGTTTTAAGACCTAACCTACAGAAAGGTACCAGGGCTTGCAAGGATCCTGAAAGTCCTTTGCTACATGCCTCCCTTCACACAGGCTTACGTGAAACCATCAGGGATGGATAGGTTAATTACGACTGTCCTTAAAGGTTTCCATCAGCTCACCTTCCTTGGGTCATTCATCTCAATAGAGTTGGAAGTTTTTGTTTAGATACAACCTGAAACCTGTTAGATTCACTAAAGATCTTAAACCCGGTGACTCATGTCCAAAGAGTATGTCTTTTCCATTGTTGGCCACCATTTTCCCGAGTCCATTCATTCCCATACCCTTTATCTTTCATAGAAATGGTAATGTCACTGTAGTCCCTGATAGTGATTTCACGTAGAACCAAGAAAGTTATGGTGCCCGTATTTTCTGGAGCAGAATAGTTGATGCGTGGTGTAGAGTGACTATGGAAAAATCTAAGACAGGTATGAGACTTTCTAACTGGGGGGGGGGGGGTTAAAATAGTATCAATATTTAAACTCATCTTTGCTTTAAATACAGGAGTCCTCCAACACGTGTACGGAGCACCACTGTGGTCCAGGTCTCTGGCAGGTTTGGGGGATACAAAGTCTTATAAGAAATGGCTCCTGGCCTTGCAATTCTCATGCTTTCCCTAATACAAGTTCTCTGAATAGCGTTTATGACTCAGTATTTCAAACTGGGTAGCTGCGGCCCATGGGAATTTAGAAATAGGAAATTTACTTGAACTGAAAATGCTGTTCTTCAGAACTCCTTAGGCATGCTCTCTCTAGAGGACTCTCTATATAGTACTTGGCAGCTCCGTGTAGAGTTCTCTCCTTCCCATTATTGTACGCCTCTTTAATAGGTCGCGTGGCTTCTAGTTTTCTCTTTACCCGTTTGACACTGGTTATGTTTTATTTTTTATTTTTTAAGTAGGCTTCACGCCCAGTGTGGGGCTGGAGCTCATGACCCTGAGATCAAGAGGCGGATGCTCTACCGACTTAGCCAGCCATGCGCCCTGATCTGTTTTAAACACTACTCAGATTCTACTTCTGTTTTAGAACTTCCCATGGTTACCTGTTGTTCCCAGTGTCAGGTTCAAACTCCTTGCTGTTGAACTGTGAGGCAGGCCACGGTCTGCCCCACACTCTTACTTTTTAGCCTCCTTTTAGTTGCTATTATTCCTTTTGTTCTCCAGTGACCACTCAGCCAGATGTGCTGAACTGTGAGGTCCGACTGTGTGAAACTGCCGTTTTACATATCAAAAATGGTCTAAGACTTGCAATTCAATACAGTTCAAGTTCACACTTGCCATTCCTGCATGATACTGTACTTTCAGACCGCTTTTCCGCAGAATGTCTTCACTTGCTTCATCTGATAAGCTCCCACTTATCCTTCAAAACCCATGGCAGATGTCCCCTCTCCATGAGGCTTTCCTGGCTCACCCGGTGGAATTAGTGCCCCCAGCAGAGGCTCACACCCTGGATGTGATTCTTCTCCCCACTTAGCTTGGCAGGAGTTACCTGTCCACTCCTACACGATGCTGACCCCGCCTTGTCTGGCCCGTGAACATCCCAAGGAAGGGGACCATGTCACGAAGATCCCACATCCTGCATAGCCCTTAGTGCCACGTGCATAATGCTATTGGAGGAATACCCGCTTCCTTTATGAACTTGTAATTATGAAAAGACACTCCTACATGTTTTTAAAATTCTGATGTTGTTTATTGGCACAAAAATTATTCAGATACAACATGGTGTCTAGAATGGCTACACTTGATACTTTGTGCATTTACTTTAATATTTCCTTTGCTCAGAATTCCCAGCGGGTACCAGACCTTCCCTCTCTGTGTTGAGCACCTCCACGACGCATTTCTATTTCCAAGCCCTTGCTCTAAACACAGAGCGTTCGGACTTCACTGACAACATCCCAAAACCATGCTGGGGAAGGCCACTGTGGGCCACCCTACCGCACCACGATCTCTGTGCATTTGCTCAGCTAAGGCCACCCAGCGACTGCAAGAAACTCCCCTCCTAGCACTGGGGCCTTGGATTGAAGTGAGTTAAGTCGCGGCATCACGAGTGAGGCAGAAGACAGGCGCTTGCCACCCATTTTGGCCCATCTTACAAATGTTGTTGCCGTCCGCGGACCAGTGAGGTAACGGGATGGGTGGAAGTGACCAAGTCAGCTCCTCCCGGTTTCTAACACGTGTCCTCGATGGCCTGAGGCTTCCTGACTGTGCAGAGTTTGCCGTGTCCTTATCGGGAAGGACAAGGAGGCCATTCTTCCATCAGCAATGCTTATGATGAGTTCTCTTGTGAGTTAAGTCAAAACCCGTATTTCTAAGTTATGGATCTTCTGTTCCCCCAAATCAATGGCTTGATTTATGTAGTATTTCTGTGTTTACTGTCCTGGGAACCAAATCAAGCCTTGTGTTTCTGACAATATATTCTTCAACAGCAGCTAGAAAGTTGGTTCAAACCAACGTTTAATATACAGTAGTTCTTTTCATTTACATTTCAAGATATTTAACAAAGTCAAACTTCCTGGCCATGGTTGTGGTTTGGTGGAAGCATATCCAAAGTACAAAAGCCTCAAGAGAAACGCTGTGGGCCCTTCTGGGCCTCGGGTTACCAAAAAGGACACCTAAGAAGACAGAGAGAAAAGGAATATTTTAATAATTTGGGCTTTTTCAGGGCTTTACACAGATACACTGAAAGTGGAGAGACCAAGGTCTGACAACCCCTGGGGACATTCCTTGAGATCTCCCACAACTAATTGTGTCAGACACACTCATCATTTCCAGTCAAGGGCTGATGCCTGCTGCAGTCCCAGAAGGACACTTCGCCATCCCCCCCCTCCCTCTCAAGTTTCTATCTTCAAACGTGCCTCCGGCAATTCACCAAAGCAGACCCCAGCGTGGTCCTTGAGGTTACAGTCCCAGAGCATTAATTAGTCTTTGCGTCTCCTGCTCTGTCACTGCTCTGGCTTCTTTTTCTGTGGCCCTTCCCTCCATCTTTGAATTGACAGCAAAAAATCCAAAAAGAACCTCTCTCCTCACCCCTAAGGAAAGGGGGACTCACCTACTTTTCTAAACTACTTTTTAATGTAATTTTATTTTGGTGTTTGCCTTCCAAGTAGGCACCCGTGTTTCTCAAGTGGCTCCCTTTCTAGAACTGTGAGCCCACACGGTGAATACCAACTTTTAAAGAGATCTGACATGGGGCGCCTGGGTGGCGCAGTCGGTTAAGCGTCCGACTTCAGCCAGGTCACGATCTCGCGGTCCGTGAGTTCGAGCCCCGCGTCAGGCTCTGGGCTGATGGCTCAGAGCCTGGAGCCTGTTTCCGATTCTGTGTCTCCCTCTCTCGCTGCCCCTCCCCCGTTCATGCTCTGTCTCTCTCTGTCCCCAAAATAAATAAACGTTGAAAAAAAAAAATTAAAAAAAAAAAAAATAAAGAGATCTGACACTACGGTTACCCTTTATGGATAACCCCCCCACCCCAGGCTTTCTGCAGCTCTGGGACTGGGGCACAGGACGGGGCCCCACTGGTTGGTTTTAGCACAGGCGCTCCGGCACGCCCACTCACCAGCCGATGTAGCACTGGCATAGGTTTTCATGGGATGTTGCTTGCTTGATCAGCAGCTCAACTTGAGTGGGGACATCTAGGGTTTCGTCATGAGAAAAGTCCCGACCTAGGACAAGAGAAACAAAAACAGCTCTTGTGCACTGGTTTTCAGCTCCGTCCTCGCCCCGGGGTCGGCTGACCTGTCTGTGCAGCCCGTATCAGGTTTTCCTTGCCTGTGAGTATGAAGGCTACGCGGTGGCTGGATTTTAAATTCACCTCCGTGAGACATGAATACACACCAGTCTCCTCCTCCAGACAGAGACTGGATGTGAAGAGGGTTAAGGGTAAAGGTCTGCGGTTGGCTGAGCCCAGGGGTGATGCAGGTCTGGCTGATGGGTCTGCGGAGATTCCTTTATCTCTTGCCATCTTCAGGCAAGTGGACGGGAAACCCTTCCCCCCTTTCAATCCTATAACCTCCGTTGTTGAGCCTTTGCTCCCACAGGCCGGCTTGCCTCCGTCATAAACCAGAACAGGCACTTGTGGCCGGCCGATGAAGCCTCTGGTGAACGTGCCTGTCCACCTCACCGAGGGCTCAAGATGGTCGAGCTGGCTTTTCACCGCTGGCTTCTCACCGCCAGCACGTGCCCTCGGCTCCTCCTTTACAAGTTAACTCATTCACTGAGCTCATAGTTTCGGACCCCTGATGTGTCAGGCAGCGCTCGAGGCGCTGGATTTGCTGGACACGAGCTCTCTCCTCATTGCTGCCACCGTCTGGAGGCACCTCTCCTCCCGCTGAAGGCGAAGTTCCTCTGCACTCGGATCCCAAGGCCTCCCGCTGCCTAGGGGGGCTTCGCACGGTCACTTGCCCTCCTTCCCTGTCTTTAAATTTTGTAAACTAGGTCCTCTTGCGCATTAAAGGACAAAGGGCTCCCCCCCAACTACTCCCTCTGCAGCCAGGGACTCTCCGGTCCCTGCACAGCCAGCTTCTCACACTTTTGACACTTGTCTCCCCTGTCTGGCTTCTCTCCCCAAGTTCACATCCTCTTCAACCCCTTTGGTCTGGCTGCCAGCCTTGTCGCACTCTCAGAAGGCTGCCAGTGACTCGGGGCTTCCTGGGTGCCTCCCATCCTCACGCCCCATCATCATCAGTCCCTTGGATTTTGCCTCCTGAAGTTCTGGAGGCCACCTCAGTCTAGTCAACTGTCCAGCTGCCACTTCGGCACCTGCTTCCTTCCTCCATGCAGCCTCCACATGGCAGGACAGGCAGGATTCCTCAGGGTAAACCCAGCGGGCCATTCCCGCCTCTCCACCCCACTTCAAGACCTCAGGGCCTTCCCACTGCCCTGAGAATGGAGAACGAAAACGCAAGGCCCCGCGTGACCCCGCCCCAGCCCCCTCAGAGCGAAACATTTTGCGCTGTGCTCCTCCCGTGTCGCTCTCTGCGGCAGTCACACTTGTCGGCTTTCAGACCATTTTTCTTGCCAGCTTCCTTCCCACCACGGGGCCCTTGCATGTGCCATTCGCCTTACCTAGAACAATCTGCCTCTAATTACGTCCTTTTTCGGGTGTTAGCTCAAGGGCTGTTTGCGTAGGGAAGCTTTCCTGAACACCAGCACTTAGATTTCCCCGTTACCGGCATCACAGCCCAAGCCCTTTCTTGCACCTGACACAGTGTCTCCTTTAGACGTTGACCCCACGAGGGCAGGAATCCAGCTGCTTTTACCAGCACAGTTTCTTCAGCATCTAGCGCTTGTAGGCGCTCAATAAATAAATACAACTTGACCACAACACTTCTGTGCCAGCCCTCATGCTAAGGCTTGGCATCCCATGTCTCACTTGAGCCCCGCCGCCTTCTGAGAGAGGCGCTGTCGTCATCTTCCAGATGAGCAGACAGGGAGGCCCAGGAGTCACACGGGATGCGGCAGAGCTGGGGTCTTCGGTCCCCCGTGACCACTGCCCCCCCCACACCCCATCATACCCCCTGGTCTGTATGACACGTCTCGTTTTCAAAAGTATGCATTTCTCTCCCTCCACGCTCTCCACTCCGTTAACAGCCATCAAAGTGCAGGAAGGCAGTGAATCAGAGTGGTCAGATTTGCTCCAGTATCAAGCCAGGATGAGAAAAAAAATTTTTTCCTGAATTTGGCGGACTTTGGATCCAAAAGGACTGTACCCACCTCCGTCTGCTTACAGTGGGTTTACTGGTCTTTAGAGAATCAGAGAGGGTCCTTAACAGATACAGCCTCGGAGACCCTCCAGTGAGCTGCAGAGTCCAAGTTTAGGCGCCAACACCACCGGGAAGAGGCTGACCACCCACTCGAGGACAGAGAAATCTCTCAAGATTCTATGTTCCTTTTAAGCGAACGCACGCACACACTCACCAGTGAGCTTGTCTCGAACCCGGTTGATAATCTGAATAGCTTTCTTATTTAGGGCCTCTGGTTTCACCAAACCGTCTCCAACTGGAATAGACAAAAGTAGAAATAACAGTAGGATTGGATCATCTCAACAGTCTCAACAGACGCCCCTGTTTTTCTCAAATATTCACTTTTGTAAGTGTTGGGTAATTCTCCCTCTGTGTCTATCTTTGTGCTCGGAATATAAAGAGGAATTCACAGAGCGCTGTCTGCTCAAAGGCAGTTTTGTTGCCTCGCCCTGTCGGCCCCTCTCATGGCACAACACAGCCGCTGTGCTCTTCATGAGCCGGTCCTCGGTGCAGTTCCTCGGACGTTGCACTTACTGAAGGAATGAATGGACTCTGGCACCGTGGTCCCTGTTTTCTTATGCGCGGGTTCCCCAAGCTCCACACCGTCCAAAATTTCTAGGAGGAAAAAGAATCGACTGGCAGAACATTCCCCCACCAAGAAACCACTGTTTCAAGTGTTAGCTCTACTTCTCCACACACCACCTCCCCTTTCAAGCTCGCCCTGCTACCTCTGAGGGGAAAGGAGAGGAAGAAGGGTCACTATGGATTTGAAAGACCTTATGTCTCCAAACACGAATTTTCAAGCAAACGGCCTTTATAAAATGTTCTGACGTAGAGAACAGGAGCGGGAATGAAAGCCCTGTTGATAAAGACTTGTTTGGCTCGACAAAATCGGATGATATAAAAAACACGAGCCTTCCCTGGGTCACGCTCATGACCCGAGTGTTATTCTTTGGAGGAATCTATATGCCATTTCTGGGCAGAAAAAGTCCTCAGGCTTTAGGGTCACTCTCCACCAATTGTGGCCTTCAGGAGAAAAGAGTCTGGAAGCAGGAGTATGAGGTTATTTGCACATTGCCCTTGCACACCACACGCCTTCAAAATGAAGCGAGTAGTCGTAATACTTCTATTTTTTTTTTTTTTCAACGTTTATTTATTTCTGGGACAGAGAGAGACAGAGCATGAACGGGGGAGGGGCAGAGAGAGAGGGAGACACAGACTCGGAAACAGGCTCCAGGCTCTGAGCCATCAGCCCAGAGCCCGACGCGGGGCTCGAACTCACGGACCGCGAGAACGTGACCCGGCTGAAGTCGGACGCTTAACCGACTGCGCCACCCAGGCGCCCCTAGTCGTAATACTTCTATGAAACTTCACTTTTAAGCCCCATGACACCAGCCAGGTCCACCACTCTCTGGTGCCACCGGAACCAGCTGTCCTAATTCCCCGTAGGCAGCACAGAGGAGTCACGCGATAATGTACGAACGAGGTGGACCCTGAGCACAAAAGTCTCACATACTTTGGACAAGACTAGTCACCCGCACAAAGTATCCCAGACACCGCAGGTAATCCCGGCATCATTCACAAATCCTGTCGCAGTGTCCACGGTAGAGTCCGCACCGGTTCACAGACTGCACCATAGCCCAGGACCTCAATGTCCTGCCCAGAACACCCTCTTCCCTCCCACTCGTCTGAAATGGCCAGCCTAAATCGCACTGACCCGAGACCTCCCTTCTCAACTGCAGTTCAGAGTGGTAGGTCCTTGCTCTCAGCCCCACAGCCTCTCCTCTGAACCAAACTGCAAACTGTGAGCTGCGGGACCACACTGGGGGGCGGGGGGGGGGGGGGGAGGATGACGGTTGTCTGACCAGTTCGTGGACTATACATGTTGATTGATTCTGTGATGTGATTCTATGCTTCTCTAAGGTAATCTCTGTATGTCACATTCTTTTTGCACCCTTAAACATTATTTGGCTTAGCTAAGTAACAAGTTGCAAATGTTCCATAGGTGTTTGTATGCACCTGTATGCAGGTGTTTGTAGAGAATATTTACCTTTTTTTACACCCCAACAGTATTTCCAAGGTGCGAACTATGTAGGATGTTGTTAGATGTTATGGGGGAAACTGGGGAGGAGGGACGGGGAAGGTGAAACAAAGTTAAACCACTTTACTCTTAAGACTTTTGAGAGGTTCACACAAACCCTGTTCTGGCTCTTGAAGGGCATTATCTTCCAGGGACCCTGTTCTGTGGACCCACTCTTGACAGCAGTGTTTCCTGTGGCTTCCCCGCCCCTCAGACAGCAGCGTGAGTACACTTCCAGTAGCTTCCTGGGTCCTCAGCCAGCAGTACGAATACACTTCCCGTGAGTACACTTTCTGTGGTTTTCCTCAGACGACAGTGTGAATACGCGTCCGCTGCTATTTCTAAGCTACTGACAATTCTCTAGGCCCGTGGACACAGCTAATAATTATCCCAATCCAGACAGCATTCAAGGGCATATACTGGCTAATATTCAGACATACTTTCAATTGTGTTTACAGATAGATTAAGACTGGAAAGTTTGATCAAAATTTCTGAGCCTCAGGTACCCACCCCATCCTGAGAGGCATTAAATAAAAAAAAATGTGTGCTCAGTAAATATTTCTAGACTAACTTTCTGAAGTTACATAAATGCCCATTAGATGATATTTTAGCAGTAACACAACTTCTGCATGACCGTATCACTGGTAAGAGCCTCTGGAAACACATGCTTCCTTCCTTCATATTCAGCATCCATTACCGCTTTCCATCATGCCTCCTAATGGCAAGAACAAAGCTCACCCTGTTTGAGACAAACTCTGCACAAAAGGGACAGAATCTGCAATCTCCCATGGGATGCACCCACCTACTGACTGGCCAGCAGAGTAGGAATCTGTCCTTGTTCGGGACCGCTTGTTGCCTTTGGTATTTGCTGGGGAAAGAAATAAAGAGAGGATAAAAAGTGCTTCCAACTGTCACTTGAAAGAAATTTGGTTGAGACGATGTTTTCTTACAACCATAAAAATACAATTTTTCGAAAAGCTAGAGCTTCGGGGAGAACTCAGGATGGATCCCTCAGAGGTCGGCAGGTGAATGTGAGCATGGGTGTCCAGTCCTGTGGGACGCTCTGTGTCACGGAGCTGAATGTAGATGCTGGGGACCAGATAACAGAGGGTGAAAACAGGGTTTGTTGGCAGTGGTAGAGACACCTGTGTTAGTCACCCCCTTCTAAGGAGGAGGAGCAAGGGACAGACGGAGAGGTTGCTGTCCTAGGTCACAACTGCCTGTGTCTCCTGTCAAGATGCCCGCTTGCTACTCTATATGAAATGCAAACAAACAGAAATCACTGGGGTACTTAATTTATCCTGAATTTATTTATTTATTCATTCATTCATAATGGATGTCTTATTTTTATATATTTTTTAATGTTTATTTTTGAGAGAGAGAGAGAGACAGTGTGAGCAGGGGGAGGGGCAGAGAGAGAGGGAGACCTAGAATCTGAAGCGGGCTCCAGGCTCTGAGCTGTCAGCACACAGCCCGATGTGGGGCTCGAACTCGTCAACTGCAAGATCATGACCTGAGCCGAAGTCGGATGCTTAATTGACTAAGCCACCCAGGCATCCCTAAATGGATTTTGTTTTTTAAGTTTATTTATTTTTGAGAGAGAGAGAGAGAGAGAGAGCAAGCAAGCGGGGTGGCGGGGGGTGGCGGGGAGGGGATGGGGAGCAGAGAAGGAGAGTGAGAATCCCAAGCAGGCTCCGCACTGAGAACACAGAGCCTGACTCGGGGCTCGATCTCAAGAATCACGAGAGTATGACCTGAGCTGAAATCAAGTCGGACGCTTAACAAAATGCGCCACCCAGGCGCCCCTTAATTTTTAAATTGATGATTGGTGTTTTCTGTTCTACTTAAAAAAACAAACAAACAAAACCCTTGAAATTCATTTCCAGCCACCAGAACAGCTCTGTAAAAATACAATGCAATAGGGGCGCCTGGGTGGCTCAGTTGGTTGAGCGTCCGACTTCGGCTCAGGTCATGATCTCACAGTCGGTGAGCTCGAGCCCCACATCGGGCTCTGTGCTGACAGCTCAGAGCCTGGAGCCTGCTTCAGATTCTGTCTCCCTCTCTCTGACCCTCTCCCATTCATGCTCTGTCTCTCTCTCTGTCTCAAAAATAAATAAACATTAAAAAAAAAAATACAATGCGATAGCCCAGTAATACGCCTCAGGCTCCAGGCTGGCAGGGGAAAGATCAGTGAAATGGAACACATCAGATGTTCCCTTTCTGGAGGGTGCGGGTTCTAGCTCCCAGACATTTGCTCATACTCACTGTCCATCAGCCTCCAGTTCAGCAAGGGGTCATAGACAAAGGCTTCCAGCACGGCCATGACACTATCCTTGTGTTCCCGAAGCACTTCCATCACTGTGTGGCACGTGATTCTATAGTTGCCATCCAGACCAGTAACCTGCAGGACCAGAGCCATTCGCCACAGAAGTTGCTGGTACCAGCCCCACCCCTGAAGGCCCCACAAGCAGAAGCAAGTCAAGAGGGTCTGCTCCCCACACTTAGGAAGCAGACACAGGCCATTAATGATGTAGCAGGATGGGAAGGTGTTCGGAGCAAGGGGTGGGGTCAGGCCTGTGGTTCGTAGGACACAAGGTCTGACGTGAAGCATCTCAAAGATGGATCGTTTCTAACACAATGGAAAATACCAGGAAACCACCACAGAAGCCACCCAGGTACTTCAGGGAACTGATGAGATCTAACAAGCAAGTCTGTCTTCAGAGCGGGTCCTGACTATACCAGCCCCCATTCCAAAGTAGCTCATTCCCAATGCCCACTCACCTCCATAGCATTGGTCAGCATTCTGGTTAGTCTAAATGGAATCTTCTCTGGGAATTTCTCCCTGGTCATAGCAACCTGTGGGGAAAAGAGAGAAAAACCAAGTCTGATGGTTAAATTGTTTTCTTTTTTTTTTTTTTTTTTTCAACGTTTATTCATTTTTGGGACAGAGAGAGACAGAGCATGAACGGGGGAGGGGCAGAGAGAGAGGGAGACACAGAATCGGAAACAGGCTCCAGCCTCTGAGCCATCAGCCCAGAGCCCGACGCGGGGCTCGAACTCACGGACCGCGAGATCGTGACCTGGCTGAAGCCGGACGCTTAACCGACTGCGCCACCCAGGCGCCCCTAAATTGTTTTCTTTAGAAGAAGCCAGGCGAAGGCAGACGGCTTTTCTTTGTACTGATTTGAATTAGGGCGCAGAGATGAAGTAGCTTGAGTTTAGCGAGGGGACTTGTCACAGGGATTTAAAAGACAACCAGAGAGAGAGAGAGAGAGAGAGAGAGAGACAGACAGACAGACAAAGGGATAGAGGGGAAAAAAGAAAAAGGACAAGCGTGCATCATGCCAGGCCTTTGACCGGCAGGCTGTGTCGGGAAGGAGGACTCCTCCACTTGAGAGGGTGTGTGAACAGCCTTGCTTGCCTCCAGAGAAGTCAGAGACCAATTACAGCAAGTATCAATGAGCACTGATTTTGTTTCTTAGATTGACTTTCTGTTGCTTTGGTAGGAGAGGCAGGAGTCAGGATAAGCATTTTGGGCTTAAATTTGCTGGAATGGTCAGAGGGTGGAAAGTGGTCATCTGGAAAGGAAAGCTTTATGTGGTGTTTGAGAACGCATGGTCACCTCAAAGCAGTCCCCAAAGTCAATGTGCAGGATCTTCCCGCTCAGCCGGTCCAGCATTAAGTTGGATGGGTGTCTGGGAAACAGGAGAGAGACCGGGGAGAGGTCACTAGGGCAGCACTGATGAATAAATCAACAAGGATGTGATATTCCAGGCCCCGTCCACAGGCCAAAGCCAGCCCCCGCCTGCTTCTGTAAACAAAGTTCTACTGGACACAGCCGTGCTGACTGGTCACGTTTTGTCTCAGGCTGCTTTTGTGCTACAATAGCAGACATGAGTAGCTGTGAGACATCATATGGCCAGCAAAGACTAAATTATTTCTAATCTGGCCCTTTACAGGGAAAGTTTGTTGATCCCTGCTCCAGGTCTGAAACGAAGGCTTATCTATGTGAATCCCAAGTTGCTTTCCCAAGGTCTTTGGTCACAAGATAAATCATTCCTGGTGGTGCTGGCATCTCAGAGTGACAAGGCTCTATCAATACCCCTCAGCATCTATCACAGGGTCTCACCTCTGAATTCTCCTGGTTCTTTTCAAAAACAAGAATTTATTATTTTTGTGGGAAAAAATTATTTTACTCTCAAATAATTGCACAAGACATGAGCCCAAGAGAGCGTAGATACCAGAGAACTAGTTTTTCAAAGACTTCTGGTGAGTCAGTTTCTGAATATTCCTTAACTTCTTTTTCAGTCAGTATATTTGGATACAATTTCTTATGTAGAACTACCAGGAGGATCTACTTTGGTTGGTTTCATTTACAGAAATAGAATTATTTATCTCAGCACAGAGGTGACCGATAAACGTTTACTGAATCAATACAACCAATCAAGATTGTTCTTTGTCTTTTAAGTAAGGTCTGCACCCACTGTGGGGCTTGAATTTGCAACCCTGAGATCAAGAGTCACGCACCCTACTGACTGAGCCAGCCAGGTGCCCTTGTACGTGGCTTTAAATATATCAAACCAACCTATGGAGAAAGCAGTACCCTAGGACTAAGCTTTCTCTTCTCTTTAGTTTGTTGTGTGGCTGCTGTGTGGCTAATAAGTTGGGACCTAAGGCTGATGCTGCAAACGAGGGCCTGGGGTACAAAATACAAATATTTACTAGATGGTCATAAACCTTACTAGAAAACAAAAGGAAACTGTTTAAGAAAGGTACAATGTAGAAAAAAGACTAAAAAAACCAAATTAAGTTTGCTCACCTATCTCCTAGGCCCAAAATATACCCGACCATGGACATGACCGCTAAAGAGCGGGTGTAGTTGGTTCTTCGGTCAAACCACACCTGGAACACAGGAGCACACTTGAACCAAGGCTCTGGAAGCTAACTAGCTTCAACATAATTATACCTCAATCAGTTGCTTTTTAATATTTCATCGGTAACTCATTAATAACATAAAATGGAATAAAAAATCTCATTTATTATTATAACAATAAAGTATGCTTGGAATAAACTTAGAGATGTTCAGAACCTAGATGAATAGAAAAATTAACCTTTGCTTTGGAATATAAAGACCTGAGTAGATGAAAATATCCATGTAAGACAGAAAAAATATAATAACCTCCCAAATTATTTGATACATTTAATGTAACTCCACTAAAAATTCAGCGGTACTTTTCTGGGGGGAGTGTGACAAAATGATCCCAAAATTTATCTGGAAGAAGAAAAAAATTAAAATAGCCAACGAGAAGAGACTTAAACTAATAGTTGTATTAATAGTATGGTACTTGAAATACAGTATGGTACTTGAGAATAGGCTTTGGAAATAAAGATCAATGAAATAAAACAGAAGCCCTAGAGAGAAATCCAATGGCACAGAAAAAAATTTTTGTATAATAAAAATTAATTCTCTTAAAAGTAGGGAAAGGATGGATTATTTGCTGAATACTACGGTGTTGGCTAATCATCTTAAAGAAACAAAATTTAAGGGGTGCCTGGGTGGCTCAGCTCAGTTGGTTAAGTGTCTGACTTCAGTTCAGGTCATGAACTTGAGGTTCATGGGGTTGAGCCCTGCTTCGGGCTCCACGCTTTTAGTGTGGAACCTTCTTGGGACTCTCTCTCTCTCTCTCTCTCTCTGCCCCTCCCCACCTGCACGTGCTCACTTTCTTCGTCTCAAAATAAACGAACTTAAAAAAAAAATTTTTAATCTTACTCTTAAATTTTGAACTGGGTCGAGGATTTATATATTTTAAAATGTTTATTTATTTATTTATTTTTGAGAGAGAGGAAGACAGTGTGCAAGCAGGGGTGGGACACAGAGTGAGGGAGAGACAGAATCCCAAGCAGACTCTGCACTGTCAGCACAGAGCCTGATGTGAGGGCTTGGTCTCATGAACCATGAGATCACGAGCTGAGCCAAAGTCAAGAAACAAGACACTTAAGCAACTGAGCCACCCAGGCGCCCCTGGGTTGAGGATTTAAATGGATAAATAAATCTTAGTACAAGAAAATAAATGTAAAAAGGCACATAACCTTGAGGTGGGGATGGCCTTTCTAAATGTAAGGCCAAAGGTAGAAACTTCAAAGAAAAGGATAAAAAACCTGGTAACTTCTAACTTTCAAAAAAGTTTGCGTATCAAAAACGAAACAAAAATCCCAAACCAGGAAACATACCATTAACAAAATTAAAAAACCAAATGGACAGGAAATTTATACCGTACGTGAAAAAGATGTAACAGCCTTAACATAAAGAACTCAAATACTATTGCAAGAAATGGGAGAAACATTAAGTTACTAAATCTCTATCTGCTAAGCTGCACGGCTCACCCATTTAACTGCTGCTAGAAAAGACCGCACATAATCTAGAATCGTTACAAAGACGAGTCCGCCAGCACACGTGAAGGAACAAGAAGGCCATCCCCGACAAGCGAGTGGGCCAGAGGGCGTGGCGTGTCGTACCTCGGAGCTGGGGCTTTTCAGCCATAGCAGCTTGGCCAGGTCATCCCCGGCCGTGTTATTGACGGCGTGCTCGAACACCTCCACCTTCTGCATCAGCGTCAGATGGTCGTAGTCCGGAGCCATCTGCATCAGGACACAACCATTCTGAGAGCGGCCCCAGACTAGCAGCTTGGACCCAGGAAGAAACAAGGCTCTGGGCCCAGGCAGAGCTGGGTGCTAGTTTCACCACCCCGGCCCAAAGGAAGAGGAAGGAAGAACAGTGCAGAAGGCAAAAGGGTGTGGCCCCTCAAACCCAATGACCACAGGGGAACCGCCAGGGCCTGAGGATAAAACATCAGGCCCCACCCTGAGCACAGGCCCGCTGGTGGGAACGACAGCAGTGCGGGCGTCAAGGTTCCGGGTAACAAACGAGTCTCTTTCTTACTACTTACGCATCCACTAAACACTTCCCCACGGGGCCAGTGCCCTGTATACATTAGGTGTTCAGAAGATACACACTGCCCGATAAACGATCCCGTCCAGTCTCACCTGGAATGACCGAAACCTAATTTCTGGGCTTTAGGGTCCTTCTGTTTCTTAGAGGTAATCTGCTGTAGGACTCACTTCATTAAAACTTCTTCCGTAGCTAATTCTCCTCAACAGACTTTTCGGTGATTTACAAGCACCGAAGAACGACAAGTGCAGCTTTGCCTAAATTTCTCAACTTGTGAGTTATGTCCAGACGTGAAAGCGCTGGGCTTGGCAGCCTCATCACGTACCCGCAACATGATGCGATGCTCGATGTTGAGAAGGATCTTCTTTTTCTCTCTGTAGTCCCGGATGAGGGCGTGCAGCGTGTCGCAGTGGGGGACCCAGCCGATGAGGCCCGAGTTGGTTGATAAGGGGATGACAGCGTATCTCTGGATGCTGGCACCCACAGGAAAGGAGGGTTATCGGACAGTAGAAAGAGTGCATCTTTGACCCACTCGCAACACACATAAATGGGCCGAACGAAGTCCCCTGCATAGGGCTGTCGTGAGGTGTGCAATGAGGGCACTTCCCAGAAGGATATGGCTGTGGAGGGGGACGGCATCAGCCTCCTCAACCTGCCTGACAACCTCCCTGCTTCGGGGGAGCGGCCCAGTGATTCTCAGCCGAAAACAGCCTCGCCACTTAATATTCATGTTCTTAACAGGAAGAGGAGGGAGAGCAGGGTGGACAGGGAAGGTCAAACACACCAAATGTATAGCATCTCTAGTCTAATGGCCACGGGTTGTTCTATTCCGGACCCTTTGGCATTGTCACAGGCATTTCCCGTGCAAGCACGTTAAAAATACGAATTCTTCTCTGTGTTTGCCACCTTGGCTGTTGAGGACTTCCTGTCCGGGCACATAGTTCTATAACCGATTTTGGGAAGGGACGTAAGGAGACCCTAGAAGACCTGTCACTGCCGTGCCCCCCGCCCCATATCCTGAATACCTGAGGTTCTTGCGAAGAGACGTGGGGTCGTTGGCCAGGAGGGTGTTCACCAGGCCGAAGAGCTGCATCACTCGCTCGTCCTGCCGCAGGTCCTCGTGGCCCTTCAGGAGGAAAACAAACTCATGCCCGTTGCTGCCTGTGAGGAATGGTGGGAGCAGTTAGCACAGACCGGCCCCGGACTCACGAGCTCCTACAGACTATGCGGACCCTACCCAGTCACACTTCCCCCAAACACGAAAAAACGCCCTGGACCTCATGAAAAGAATGGCGCTAGTTTTGATGGTCTCCCAGTGAAAAATGAAAAATGGTCTCAAATGACAAATAAAATTTTAAAAAGCTCTGTCTCTGAGGATCAGGAAGGACTCTGCACAGAGATGGTCACTCCGGACGTTCCCTCACAACCCACTCTCCGCCCTTCTCTGGTGTGCTTGGGCCCTGTGAAGCCTGACCCCTAGAGACCTCATCACCCAGGCTCCCGGCTGGGCTGGGACCATGGCAGGAGGTCAGAGGGTGGGAAGAGGGAGAGGCCCAAGGGTTTGCCCCTGACGAGCGGCCAGGCTCCAGTTCTAGAAACAGCCGTGTTCCCTCCGTCTGGGCTACAGCTTCTGGTGAATGGCCCCTTTTTCCAGGTCACATGCCCTTGACGGGCTCCTTGCCCTCTCGGGTCTGGAGGGTGGGGGCAAGTCACAGCTTCTCACTGTTGGCTCTCTTAACCCTGTCACACCCTGGACACGGGTCCTTCAACCAAGTCTCTAATGAGACACCGTGGAGAACCTGAGTGACACACAATTTAGTACAGGAGACGCCAGCCCACGGACACAATCACTTGTGTACCACGACTAACTGGTGGTGAATAACTACTGCATTTAAAAAGCACGAGCCGGGGCGCCTGGGTGGCGCAGTCGGTTAAGCGTCCGACTTCACCCGGGTCACGGTCTCGCGGTCCGTGAGTTCGAGCCCCGCGTCGGGCTCTGGGCTGATGGCTCAGAGCCTGGAGCCTGTTTCCGATTCTGTGTCTCCCTCTCTCTCTGCCCCTCCCCCGTTCATGCTCTGTCTCTCTCTGTCCCAAAAATAAATAAATGTTGAAAAAAAAAAAAAATTTAAAAAGCACGAGCCTTTCTGAGGCGCCTGGGTGGCTCAGTGGGTTGAGTGTCCAACTTCAGCTCAAGTCATGATCTCACGGTTCAGGAGTTTGCGACCCGCATGGGGCTTGCCGGTGTCAGTTCGGAGCCGGCTTCGGATCCTCCGTCCCCAACCCCCCTCTGCATGCGTGTGCGCGCTCTCTCTCTCTCTCTCTCAAAAATGAATAAGACTTTATTAAATAAATAATTAGCATGAGCCTTTTGAAAGGTGAGAACCCTCAAAAGACCACCAGAGCATCCAGGCGTCCTGCAACTACACGAGGTGACAGAGCTGCCCGTGAGAACTCGTTTCTACCTCGGTTGTTCCTTTTACACAACCATCTCCCACAGAGAGAGACTGTGACGGTAAGAGAATATTCAAGAGCCCGGGAGCCCTTTCTCCAGCCCTGCTCGTCCCCTGCCACACCTGCATCCAGGCTCCTCTTTGCTGGCCTGGTCAGTCCCCTACAGCTGCCCCCCACCCCCACGTCCCCACGCTGAACACCTTTATGGTTCCCTCCACCTGTCCCACTGCAGGGCCGTCCGGCTTCAGGTAAGCGAGCACGTGATATGAACGCAGTGGGAGTCCTGAGGAGGACATAATAAGGAGCCCGCTTGCCCTCTGTTTCTCTCTCAATAAGCAGGAGCGAGGTGTAGCATATGAAAGATGGGTGGTGTGAACGGTAAGCGGTAATTTCAGAAAAGGGGAGGGGTTCGGCCAGGGTGGGAGGGAGACGCGGGTGACGGGAGCACAGGGGTCCTTACCCATGAGGGTCAACTTCCGGGGCCGCTGCTTGGAGGTGATGACCTGTAGAGACGGCGCTATGGACTGAATGCGGATGATCGGCTGGTGGGGGTCGTATGTTCCCGGCACGGCCAATTCAAGGTCCCGGCACATCAGAAGTTTGGGGGAAACATACTGCAGTTCTAAGGATGTGAGCTGTAAATAATTAACCACAGGATTTAGTTTTCTACCTCCAGGGAGGAATTTCAATGCCATTTAGGTAGTTTTCAACGGACTGCTGATAGCAATGACTTGTCTGCAGACAGAAGTGCAACCAGATGCTTCAGAGTTAGCGTTAGAACGTTCATAAAAAGAAAGACACACAGGACTCTCCTGACAGTTCACCCCGCCAGAACCTGGAGACCCACCTGAGGCAGCTGCTTTGAGATTCGTCTGAACACATGATAGTAGAGGTCCCAGGCTTGAGTGAGGTCCTTCACGTTTCCCGATTTCATGTACTTCCTGCACCACTCTTGGGCCTCCATTAAGTCTCGCCCATATGCCTGAGCGGGGAAGCGGGGGAAGGATGCGAGCTGTCAAGGTGCGGACTAGGCCGTGGGCTGAACCCCCAAGCCCAGACAGCGGAGCTGCTCGGGCACACGCTATGGCCGGATGGCTCCGGCCCCTGGCAAGGCGTAGCTCTCCGGTCCTGTATGCCCCAGTCCCAGGACGGCTTATGGGCAAAGTGAGGTCAGAGGAGAGGCGAGATGACCTCGGGAAGAATCTTGTGGTTTTCTGGTTAAAATCTGGGGAGGGTTCCCATAAGTTAGTGACAACTAAACTGTGCTGGTGTTTTTATATTGTGACCTCAGTTCGGAGAACACTGTATTCAAGTCAGCAGAAAGGCCAGAGGGAAAGGGGTCTGGTAGTGGCTTTGGGTCACGGCATGTCGCACTTTCTTATCCCATACCTGATTAAAAGACGTTTCCTTCAGAGTCTGGGGGCCCCGTTCCATCATAGCATGCAGGGGCTCCAACACCTCAAACATGCCTTTCACGTTCCTCTCCCCAAAGTATAAACGAGATGCTTCTTCCAGGCCTTCGTGCCACATCTCGTGCCAGAGGATGGCCACGCGGATCAGTTCCTCACTCACCTGGACCAAAGAGGGGAAAGAGACAAGCGCTGAGGATGAGCTAACCTCCGAAAGGCCTGTCTTGGGGGTGCCTGGGTGGCTCAGTCGGTTGAGCGTCTGACTGTTGATCTTGGCTCGGGTCACGAAGCCCTGCCTTGGGCTCCATGCTGAGTGCGGAGCCTGCCTGAGATTCTCGTTCTCCCTCTCTGCCCCTCCCCTGCTCATGTTGTCGCACTCTCTTAAAAAAAAAAAAAAAAAAAAAAAGGCATGTCTTGGAGAGACAGGAGGTACTCCTTTCAGCAGCACTGTCATGAGCAAGAAACCATCTCCCTCAAGACCTCTGGCTACGTGGTGGGGTCCACGAAGGCCCACACGAACTCCTGACTCACCATCATGGCCTGCTGGACCAGGGTGTTACTGTGCTCACACATGTTCTTCAGAATCTTGTTGGCTGCGTTGTGGCGGGCCGTGGTGGTGGACTTGGAGGCCACAGTCAGGGGATAGATGAGGGCCTGAGGCAGACACAGAAGGAACATTCGCAAACTCTGACTTTCAGGAGGACAAGAGAAATGGCTGACAGCGCTCCTGTGAGTCCACCAGGCGGGGGCGCTGCTCAGTCTCGGGGCAGGTGGGGGGCTCTTTGTCTTCGGGAAGGCCCCGGGCCTGGGACCTCCAGCTGGACGGGTGGGATGCCTGGCTCCCAGTTCCTGCACTTGCGTCTCTAGAGCAGCTTTGGGAGAGGCTGAGCACCAGGTCAAAAGGCCAGCTGTTCGAGGAGAAACCGCCCAGGCGCCCACGTACCTGGGGGTGGTACCGGCCAATGTCGGTGAGAAGCTGGTGGATGAGGCGTCCCACCAAGGGCCTGGGCGTATCAATTCTTGCAATGAGCTGAGGTATGACCTGGTATTCAGAAAGACCCGGAATGCAGCACGTGAGACACAGAAACAACTAGTTATTCTCCTGGGCAACGACCAGCTCTTACAACTTGTCACGGTAGATGCTGGGAAGCTCTGAAACAGTTCGTTCCCTTCAGTCCTCTGGGAGAAACTAAAGAAACTATGGCTCGACCCCTACCTCTTTACCACTGTTGACTGAACACGCACGACTCCAGGAGGAGACAGACCAGGAGTGAGTCCGACCCTGCCTTACCTGTAACCACGTGTCAATCTGGATCGCCTTCACCCCCTCCACCAAGGCTTCGTTTACGTCCGGCCAGTGACCGTAATCAAACCACAGGGTGAGGACTCTGGAAACAAAACATGAGAAAGTCACAGAAACTTAGTCTCCCAGCTTGTGTGTGTGTGTGTGTTTTAATCTTCAAGGCTCTTGAGAAAAGAATTAACTGGCAGGGCCTCAAATCGGTGGCTCCCCAGTGTTTGGTCTCGGGACCGCCTGGGAGGGTGGGTGGTGATGGCCGTTTAGAACTGGGCTCACACGAGGAGGGGCATCCCAAGTGAATGCTTATTTTATCCCAGACAACGTAGAGGGATCGGCACGGTGCAAGCTCGGAAATCGGACAGATGAGCCCAGGGCTAATCATGGATAATCTTTGCACGTATAGAAAATCACCTGTAGAACAGTGTCAACGGGCTAAATGTGGGACTTAGCTGCCCCTTGTCACTTATGGTCTCCGGACTGGCCGGTCTGTGCCATGTTTAGGCCTTCCTAAGTGGCCTCTAAAAGCCGAGGGCATTTCGGCACTCGGGCTTCCTCCCAACAGAACACAGCGCACGGAGTGCTCCCAGGCCACTCCTCCTCCTGGGTCTTGGCAGGGGGAGGCCTGTCAGCAGTTCCCCTTGGACACACCCATCAGGGTGGGGCGGGGGAGGGGACCTCCGTGTCATTCTGTGTCCCGCAGAGGCTCATGCAGCCTAGCAGGGCCCGCCCTTTGATACCTCAGCGTGTCCTGGAGGTTGTTGCCTCGAGACAAGGAGATAGAACGGAAGAAGCCCTGGACGGCAGGGACGGTGTACATCAAGAGGGTTTTGGACAAATCCTGTTGGAACACACATTCTCGCCTTAGTGTTCCCATCCGTAAGAGGGGCCTAGCAGCATCCCAACAGTATCTACCTCAAGGAGTGGTTACCAAGTTAAATCAGTTAATGCATGATGAGCCTTTGGACTAGTACCTGCACACGGCAAGCACTCAATAAATGGCAACTGTGTCACAATCGCTATCAACTTGGGCTAACGGTGGTTTCCTGAGCAGGGTGGCAGGAGGAGGGGCGCGGAGACTGAACACGCTGCTCCCTGAACTGACAGCCTGGAGGGAGGTGGGGCGCGGGGGGGAAAGGCGAAGGCAGAGGACGGATCCTGTCGGCCTCTGTCCTCAAGTGGACCCGCAGATGTGCACGGCCACCCACACGCGCAGGTGCAGGGCTTTCAGGGAATGACCTCATTCTCATGGGAAGAACGACAAGAAACTCAATCTTCAGCTTTGGGGCCATAGCAACGCCTCAAATACAAATACGAGCACAAGGGCACCATCTCAAACAATGGCGGATGGCAAATGAGCAACATCATCTAGCTGTACGTGGCACTTCGGGGTGAAGCCCGGGTTCGTGAGGGCCCTGCCAACACCCCACTCCTCAGAGCGCCTGCTGCCTGGGTCTGTCCTCGGTGAGGGAGGAAGGGAAGGGTACCTCAGTGACCTTCTTCTGCAGAGGGGACGGGGTGGGGCTGTTCTCGGTGCTCTCGGCCTCACTCTCGCTGTTGCTGCCCTCGGTGCTGGTGGCCGTGGCGGTGGCGGTGGCCGCTGTGGTGGCGGCAGTGGTCGTGCTGGTGACGTTGGCCCCGCTGGCGTGACGCAGCTTCTTCTTCTCGTCGCGGGCTTGGTTCTGATGTTTGTAGTGCAGCACAGCTTCGAAGTTCATCACTGCCCACGCGTGCCAGGCCTGGGTGTGGCGAGAGTCGAGGATGAGGAGGCCTGAGTGCCAAGGGGCTGCTCTTCCCTCTCAGTGGCCAGCAGAGCAAAACTGCACTTCACCGAAACACTGGGGAATGGGGCCTTTTACTAGACGCAGCCCGATTCCTTCATTTTGTGGGGCCCTTACTATACCAGCACTGTGGCGAGTGCTGCGGGGGAGGGGCGTCCCGGGAGAGGCACGCCGGGTCCTCACCTCAAGGCCCTAGTCTGGTGGGGGGCCCAGCAACCCAACGACAGGCAAACGTGGGGGGGGGGGGCAAGGAGAGACGGGCAGTGGGCAGGCCAGGGCAAGCTTCACAGAGGGGAGGGATTTAGGGGAGGGCTTGAAGAGCAGCCTTCAACGGACAAGGCAGGGACAAGAGGCCAGCAGCAGGGACTTCCTGGCCTGGGGAGGTCAGGGACGAAGATGCGGGGTGGCCAGCATAGGGCGATTCACAGGAAACAAACAGACCTGATTGGAGTGCAGGTACGCAGGAGGACGGTGAGGGGAGGGTTAGAGAAGCAGCGGGGTCAGATTATGGACGGGTTGACATATTAGGTCAAGGAGGTCCCATTTCATTCTAGGTTTGGAAGATTCCCTTGGCAGCTGGTATATGAAACAGCTTATTTAAGACAGCAGAGACTTAGTGGTGCAAGTCTTGACCAGGTTCCAGGCCAGTGGGAAGGGGAGCACATCAAGAGCACGTATGGGGGCCGGCGTTCCGCCATCCAGCTCTCCCATCCGGCCAGGGCGCACGGCCTGTCAGAGAGCCCATGCGCCATGACTGTTTGCTGGGAGAAGCCTTTGGTGCTTATTTTGGTAAAGGACGAACTATCTACCCCCGTGCCATGTTCAAGGACGGTACAGCACTGCCTGGTGTAGACAGCAGGAGGCACGCTTTGATTTGGGGGCCTCGTGAGTGAGTTTGCAGTGGTGGCAGGGCATCAAATAATCCAGTTAAGAGTTGGACTTTCTGGATAATCAGGCAGTTCCTTTGCATCCCTTGCTAGAAACCTTTCTTTAACATAAATGTCTCCATTTTTCCACCTAAGCAGAGTAGGTTGACCACAACTGACCTTTATTTGATGAGTAACAATTCTACAATGACCCAGGCTCAGTTTCCCAATACCTTCATTTAGTCAACAGATCACTCCTCTATACCCACTGCATGACGGGCACTGAGCCAGGGGACGCGATGAGCAACACGGAACCCGTCTCTGCACACCGATGGGACCACCCCATGGGCAGTAAGACAGCATAGACCCCAAAGGACTCATACGAGGGAAAAACTTAAATTCCTGGAGTCCGTTTTTTTCCCCTGATGACTCGTTTCTTTTCTCATCTGGTTAGGAGATAGTTCTAATTGGTAAGGTTCCGGCTAGTCAAGGGTTTACTGGCTATATTTTCCAGTGTAGGACTGAAGCTGTTCTAGATAAATTACTGCTGCTACCACGAAATAGGCATTTTTCCGATCAGAATGAAGCATGCCTAAATCAGGATAAGATTTTTACTGTGGATGCTTCTGTGTCTTCAGATGCGCCTTTTGATCCCAGAGGGATTAAATCACAAAGTATCAACAAGTTAAAGAAATACTGGAAAGAAGTGATGACATCTGTTACACCATGCGGCCATTACCAGGAGGTCCCTGAGGAAGGTCTAAAAACTCAGGGTATGTGCTCTCCTCAAAGATGTGTTCTTCCAAAAATCCCTCCTCTACCGGTCAACCACATCTTTGATACATTTTCTAATTTTGTTTATCTTCCTGAAAAGTCTCCTATGCCGTAACAGGATGTTACCCAGAGCTTTCCAATACAAATAAGAGAAAGTCAAGTTCTTAGATGAGGACCAGGCAGGGATGGAAATCAGGAAGAAGCCGGGAAGGAGCGGATGACCCAAGGGAAGACAGAGTTCCAGAGCTGAACTGTGTGTCCAGATGCTCGTAGGAAAACAATCCGCTAAGAGTCTAGAAGACAACAGCATTCCCCAGAGCCACACACGTAATAACGGTGCAGTAAAGTATCTCGCAGATAAAAGATTCGATCAATCTTTCTGTATCGATTAAGCTCGTAAGGGGCCTCTGGCAGTCCAACAAGCAAACGCCCAGAATCGGACCGGCACCACGAGGCTCTGCCGTAAAGCACAAGCGCTTGGGACGCCGGGAGCCGGGCTCTGCCCCGGAGGAGGCGGGGCTGGGACACGGCCCGGGCCGCGGTTACCTTGTACCAGCCGCGGTCGTGCTCCGTGGCGGCGCTGTAGTACTGCAGCACTTTGGGGATGGTGCTCTCATTGATGCCCTGCAGGTTCAGCTGCCACTCGCCGAGTTTCAGGAAACACCTGGAAACAGAGAAACAGGCCCCCGTGTCGCCGTGCCCGCACACCAGCCCTCGCCCTCCACCAGGGAGGACAACTGATAGTGTCAGGGGGGCACGAAAGCCTCCCGGACAGTCATGCTTGCTCTCGGGAAGCGACGTGGTGGAACCATAGAATTCTCAGTCGCACAGGAGGGAAAAAAAAGGGCTTCGGGGATGCGTATTTTACGTATTGTCTCTTCCCCTTGATGTGTCCTTCAATGCTAGCATAAACCAGTACCTGGGATGGGCAGGTCTGTATGGACCTGTCCACCCCCATGTCAGTGTTTGGCGGGAGTTGGCTGTTGAGTAACTTTCCTGATCGACTGCTCCTGGCTTCCCCCTCACTTCTCCCTTCTCCTCCATTTATAATGAATGATACAATACATATCAAAATATTACACATATACTAATAACATTAAGAGCCAACATTAACTGATTGCTACTCCATTCCAGGTACGGCTCTAAATCATTGCCATGTTTGTTCTATTAACCCTCATATCACCTCATACCACCCTCACAAATAGGAGCTCTCATTATCCCCTTTATAAATGGTGGGGAAACTGAGGCACAGAGTGGTTAAGTCATGCATCTGAAGTCACACAGCAAGGTAGCGGCGTATCTGGCGTTTGCAAACGAGGAGTCTAACTCTATACTCGATCTTAGCCGAGAGGCCGAGAAGCGATAAGGAGTCTAACTCTAAAGCCAGACACCAGGAGGGAGGACCACAGCACGTGGATGCTCTCGGGCTGCTGAATCCTGGGAAAACAGCAGCAAGGGCTCTGGAGTGGCATGATTCGATGGCCGCCTGGGGTCCCTACCGGAAAAGGTGAGAGCCGGGTCAGCAACTAGTGGCCCATGGAGCCCTGAGCGCTCCCCCTCCCTGTGCTGCAGAGGCGGCTGGCGTTGGTGGGACCGGAGCACGACCGGCCCCGGCCCGGAGGGCCTCACCTGGCCATGAGCTTGTGCAGCTCCTGCTTGTGCTGCTGGTCCTCGCTGGCGATCGCGTGCTGGGCTTGCTGCTGCATGGTCTGCACGAAGTGCTGCATGTGCTGGAAGGCATCGATCTGGAGCAGGACACAGGCACAAGGAGCTGCTTGGTTGGGGCCCAGCCTCAGGGGCAAGAGACTCCTGTCCATCAAACGGGCGCGTGAGCCAACCCCCCCCTCCCAGGGGGACAGCCCGGAGCGGTGGCGAAGGGTCCCCCAAGGTCAGGGGACCAGGGCGTGATGCTGGGAGGTGGTTAGGCTTTTCAAAAAGATTCATGGTCTTCCAACTCGAGCCTTAGCTCCCCTTGGTTAACTGCAGTACTATTTCCAAAGTCTGGGAAAAGCTACGGCCTGGCTACCCCAAAATAACAATTCATATGAGGTAATCTGAAATGACCGCTTATTTCGCTATCAACACACTGCCTCGGGGCAAACCAGGCTTATGGGGAGCTATTTGGGGCCCGTAAAACTTTGGTTTTGTTTAAAACACTCTGGTACCTTGGGACACTCCAGCGGGGCAAAAACTGTGGTTTAAAAAACCCAACAGAACCCTCAGTGCCCGACTGAGAATACAGAGGTGGCGTAGAAGCCCCTCATACGTGCAGGTGAAACGGGGGGTGGGGGGAGACACCGGCCGAGCAGACGTCCAGTTGAATGGGGTAGCTTAGGAGCAAAATGCTCACAGCAGCCTCAGTCAGATCTATTTACACCACGGGGCTTTATACCAACAAGGCACCTGGGCTAGGAACGGGATGCCGAGTGAGGGAAGAGTGGAGGGAGACACGGAGCCAGAGACCTGGGAATAAGTTACAAGCCGTCTGTAGAAGCCCACATGTCCACACACACCAGTATCTTAATAAACGGGGTCCAGGGGCGCCCGGGTGGCTCAGTCGGTTAAGCGTCCGACTCTTGGTTTCGGCTCAGGTCGTGAGCTCACGGGTCATGACTTCAAGCCCCGTGCCCGACTCTGCACCGGCGGTGGCATGGAGCATGCTTGCGGTTCTTTCCCTCCCTCTCGCTCTGCCCCTCGCTCTTTCTCTCCCTCTCAAAATAAACAAATACATAAATGGGGTCCATATGCTCTTCAAAGGGCTTCACGGGTGGAGACAGAGCATATGGACACAAACGTTCCGACGGAAAAAAATGGTGGAATCTAAACCCACCAACACAGTGAGGGGAAACGCTACGTGAGAGGATGTGAAAAAGAGGCTACGAGTCCTTTCCTGTGGGGGGGGGGGGGGGCAGGAAAAGCTAACGTTTTAAATAAATAAGGTCAGAGCGGTCTTCTTCTGTGTTTTTAAAACACAGAAGCAGGTCAGCGGTGACAGTCTTGAAGGAAAAATAAAACTCCCTGGCTTGGGGGCAGAGACCAACCTCAGACACTTTTCAACGTAAGGAATTAATTGGCGTCAACGGGATGGGCTCACCCCAGAGCCAGAATGACGTGACAAACGATTTATCAGGCAGCTAATCCGTGCAGGGGGACATTGCAGACACACAGATGTTCAACAGTTAACAAGACAACTGTCCCCCTCAGACAGCTAGCTGCCTTCATAGGGTCCCATTACTCACCACTGGCTTTGAAAAATGAACTACATTAGCATCCCACACCTGGGAAGTGATAAATGTTCTTTTAGTTTTTCTACAAGAAACCGCACTGACCAGACTTAGAGCTGATTAAAAAGAAGAAGAAGAAGAAGAAAAAGAATCGAGAGGCAGCAGTAAAAAGATCAATCGGGGGGTTCCTGGGTGGCTCAGTCGGTTAAGCGGCCGACTTCGGCTCAGGTCATGATCTCGCGGTCCGTGAGTTCGAGCCCCGCGTCGGGCTCTGTGCTGACAGCTCAGAGCCTGGAGCCTGTTTCAGATTCTGTGTCTCCCTCTCTCTCTGACCCTCCCCCGTTCATGCTCTGTCTCTCTCTGTCTCAAAAATAAATAAACATTAAAAAAAAAAAAAAAAAAAGATCAATCGGGAGAAAGGTGGCTGACTGATAACTCAGTGTGACGAGCGTGTCCATCAAGCAGGTAAGAACTACACCAGGAACGCTGAGGTCAGGGCTGTTCGGAGCCCATGAGCTCTGTGTCATTGACAGTCCAGACACACAGGTTAGAGTCTTTTGGGGAGGCTCAACAAGGCACTGAACAAAAAATAAATTGCCCAAACTGGGGAGGACTGGGTATTACTTTGGATTTGAAGCTCAGTATAAAGTAAATTTATCCCACTCGGGAGAATCTATATCCTTCTCCTCTGTGGCAGGGAGGCAATTTATTTTCAAGGAATTGAAAATGTTCTATTAAAATCCCTCTTGGCTCCGCCCTTGGGAAGCGAGGAGAGAAAAACTGATTTTCTCTCTCTCTCTCTCTGACGGATGAGGGACTTCCGCTCAGAGGAAGGGGTTTCTCTCATGCCCAGAGTTTAAGCTGCACATCATACTCTTGGCTCCTGGATGCCTGAGTGGTTTGTGGGCAAGACGGACAAGCTCAGCTTAGTGAAATGTCATGGAAGGACCAGCCTGTCTCTAGATTCCGGGAAGCGGCTCACTAGGAAAACATGGTACATTCACCTACTGCCTGACGCCTTCCTGCAAAACCGACGCTGCTTTTCTCAAACTCTTTCTGCCTTATGCAGGGCAGAACACAACAGTTTACTGAATTGTTTCTAGGGGCAGGAAAGCAGAGCTCAGAGAAGAAAAGCACCTTGTTCAACAGCACAGTTATTACTAAGCACTTGGTTTTCTTTGAGTAGCTCCCGAATGTCTGCGAAGGCAGAACATCTCTAGCTCTGGGCTTGAAGTTCGAGCCCCTAACTTGAAAGAGGTTTCTCAATTTCTAATCCATGTCGTTTTATGGGCTCCCACCAGAATGTGGGCTCCCAAGAAGAGGCTGTGATGTGTGGAGAAGCCAGGCTGTGGTCCCATGTTGAAAGAAGCCACTCCTTGGTTGAGACATCAGCCAAGAGGCTCCCGCTGCCTGCCTTCGGCAAGACGTTCAAAGACTTGGAGGCTGCACGTAGGAAGGAAACTGGACTATATTCACATCCAGTACCCTCTGTTTTTCTCATCTGCCTGGAGGAGGTCAGGCTTTGAATCGGAACCGCTCTGGCCTGGGAAGCTTGCAGAGCCTTGCAGCCACACCAAAGCAAACCAGACCCCAACGAACAACAGGAGAACACACCCCCCCCCCCTGCCCCCGCCCCAGACCATACGAGTGGGGAATGCAGCTCGGGTCGATACGACTGAAGCGCACCCCTGTGAAAGACCAGCGCTGGGCTCCAGGGCTCCCGATCCCACTCTGGGCGGCGTTCGTCGTCAGAGTCGACCATCCGAAAAGAAGGCAGTTTCTAGACACAGTCCTAGATTTCCCTAAGCATGCCTCCCACTGAGACACGACCGCTACGTTACGGCATCTTGCCACGGCCACGGCCGCAGTGCTGACCCCTCTCACGACGGGTCCCAATGCGGGAACCACAGTGGCAAGAGAGGGAGAGCTGGGACGCCCTCTCTGTCTGGTAAGGAGGATGAGGAGCCAGAGCGGATGCCGATTTTGCCTCCGGGGCCAACTTTTTGTTAATCATCGCCATCAACCAGGAAGACGGTTTCAAAAAAATAAAACCAAAGCCCCCGCCAGGAGCCGCATCTAATTCCCTGTCTGGGGAAGGCCCTGCCTGTAACTAAAGTAAGAGGAATTCTACGCTGGCTCCAAGGTGACGCTCCCGACTGGATTCAACATTACACTCGGTGTGGCTGCTTCTGAATCCCAAGCGATGATAGGACAGGAGACGAGAAGTCTGAAAACGCAAACTGGTCTTGTGAAATTTCCCATCTGTGCTCTCACAGATAGGCTGCCCTTTCGGTACTGAATAGCCCACCTTCTCTTGGGCGGGGCGGGGGGTGGGGGCAGAAATTCAGCTTTCTCTATGTTCTAGCATGATCTATGTAATATAACTGATAACACTCATTGGTTATCAACTGTATACGCGCACGTCCTCGAATATGATTCACTTTTGAAATCGGGCCAAATAGCTTCCTACCAGGAGCTAACTCCCTGACGTGGTGGTTTGGATGCTGTTTCCCTTTGGGCCCCGAGGCAGTGACACGCCGATTAGTGAGCATTCTGGAGCGACGCGGTCTACTGCTGGACGGAATCGGACACAGACCTTGCGAGCACTCTTCCACATGTTTTTCATGTAGGCGTAGGTCACCTGAGGGTGAACTGTTGGCAGAGGATGGTCAAGTTGCCGAGACGGATCAACTCCCAGGAGCAACACCAAGGTCTTATGAGCAAGAGCCTTAAACCCAAGAGAGGTCAGGTTATAAACAGAACGGGACCGGGAGCGCCGTGCCCTCCTCAGCCTCCCACCCTGTCCTGGTGGTGGGGGTGACTCACCAGCCTGCCACTCTTGCCACACAGGCTGGCATACTTGAGCCAGGTCCTCATGTCCTCGTGGGGGCTGACCACGAGCGAGCGCACCATCAGGATTTTCTGCCAGTCCTCCACGATGCGCTGGCAGCCCTGGAACATTCGGGGGTGAGAGTTAGGTAGGTCTCCTGCTGTCGCTTAATCCCCGACAAGCAACAGCAAAACCCACCTTGAGCCAAAGAAAAGAAACTCATTTTTACAACCTTAACTTTCTCAAGGGAAGGGTACTGCTAAGAAAACAAGAAAACAAAACACTTCTTAGGAACCTCTCAAAATCTGAGGACCAGGGGAGTATGGACTCTGGTGCTTCGATCCTGGCCCTGCCACTTACCATCTATGTGACGCTGTGCAAGTTACTTAGCTGGTAAAAGGGGGTAAAGGCAGTACCAACTTCATAGGGCTATGATGAGGGTGACAGGAGTTAAATTATTTAGACTGCTTTTCTGGATTGTAAATAATGCATCTTTAACTTTGATTTTTTTTTTTTTTTTTTTTTTTTTTTTTGCTTCAGTATCTCTGGATGAAGTGGACTATCACTGACAAACGCAATGTTAAAATGTATCATGCAGGGGCTCCTGGGTGGCTCAGTCGGTTGAATGTCCGACTTCGGCTCGGGTCACGATCTCGTGGTTCGTGAGTTCGAGCCCCACGTCGGGCTCTGTGCTGACAGCTCAGAGCCTGGAGCCTGCTTCAGATTCTGTGTCTCCTTCTCTCTCTGCCCCTCCCCTGCTCGTGCTCTCTCTCTGTCTCAAAAATAATAAATAAAAACATTAAAAAAAATGTATCATTCAGGGGCGCCTGGTTGGCTCAGTTGGAGAAGCTTGTGACTCTTGATCTCGGGGTCATGAGTTCAAGCCCTGCGTTGGGTGTAGAGATTACTTAAAGATAAAATCTTTTTAAAAATGTATCATTCAAGATTTGAAAGATGAATTAAGTACAAAAGAAGTTTAAACAATTAAAATTTCACATGACGTTGCCCATAAATTGGTGGCATAAATAGTCCTGAAGTTATTAATCCCAATTGATGATAGGAAAGGTGATGAGGAATCTGAAAAACCGAACCAGACTTGTGACCAGTTATTTATTGACGCCTAAACCTTCATGAAAACTTGCCTAGATTCTTTCCTCTTCATTTTCATTTGTCCCAGAGCAAAAACTGCACAGAGAAGGAAAAGTGCCTCATTTGTTCACATCTATACATTCCTTTTAATGACAATAGAGTGGGGGCACCTGGGTGGCTCAGTCGATTATGCGTCCGACTTCGGCTCAGGTCATGATCTCACGAGCTCGAGCCCCGCGTCGGGCTCTGTGCTGACAGCCTGGAGCCTGAAGCCTGCTTTCAGATTCTCTGTCTCCCTCTCTCTCTTTGCCCCTCCCCTACTCATGCTCTTGGTCTCTCTCTCTCTCGAAAAAAGAAAAGTAATAATAAAAAAATAGAATGAATTCATCATTATTAAAAGGGGTAGGCTAATTTTATATCAAAAACTTCTGAGGGAGAGTGGGCCTCTCCTCTTCCTCACTGTAAGAAGTCAGGCTCAGAGACAGACCTGCAGGGGAGCAGAGCTCCTGAGACCTGTCACTCCTTTGGTGAATTCATCCATTCAAAAGGCAAGTGGAACCAAATGAACCATCCCTCCATGGAGGCGATTCTGAGAGTCCAGCAGCAATGGCCACGGGCTTTTAAGTGTAACAGGATCCAGAGTGAACTTAAATGCAGAACTCAAGGCACATGAGGCTGACCTCTCATGCTCCTCAGCTCTCATGCTGGTGGGGGATCTCAACGGAAATGACCTGATCACAAAATGGCAGCCTTCCAGCTGAGGCGGCTTATCGAGTGCTTTGATGACAAGCCATCCATGAGAGCCAAATTTCTGCCACAAACTTAATGCTTTATTTTCAGGCCTCGGACCGTGTCTTTCCATCCCATTAAGTGTGGCAACAGTGATTTGGAAAGTTACAAAAACAGAAAAAAGTACATCGAGTGACTGTTTTGGGAACTTCTCACCATCCGCTAGTTTCTTCCAGATGCTGAAATGATCGGGCCCCCTGTGAGCCAGAAAGCATCTTGCTGTCTCAAGGTAGGAAAGTCACGAAGGCCTCCGATGACGACAGTGTTTTGGACACGGTAAAGTCAAGCACGGGTTTCCCCTCTCCAAGACTCATTTACTCCACCCCCGTCCGGGTCTCTATTTGGACAAGGTCTCCCTTGTCAGAATGGCGAAAGATTCATCAGATCTCTGATGTGGAAACTCTTTACCCCATTACAGACACTTAAAGAAAACCGGGGTGTGTCCAAGGCAGGTGGGAAATGCTTGCTCTGTGGAATTCTTTTCTGGTGGCCAGTAGACAATTTTCCGTCAAAACATTCACTGGGCATTTCATAATTGCTAATAAAACATCTGAAAGAACTGCATGTGCTCACTGCAGATCGTAAGTGACTGCATTCACACACGATCTTTGCCTCCTGCTCTCCCCTCGCCAGCGGAATGTGCCCAAAGCTCCCCAGACAGGAATGCAGCCTGGAGTGAAAAGGTTTTATCACAGCCCACTGAGGAGGGGCCTGGAGCAGAATCTGGAAATAGGTATGGATGGGCCAAGAGGAACTGTCTAAAACCGTGGCGGGGGGGGGGGGGGGACGACGGACGAGTGGCTTCTGGAGCGGTGAAGGCTTTTTCTCCTTTGCAAATGAACTTGCCCTCCTACCAAAGCAAGGAATGGGAGAGCTGTCCTTTCCAAGAACGCTTAAGACTGCTGACTCCCACATCTGGAACGGACTGCTCCTCACGCTTCAAACGATCAGAATGTACAATGAAAACACTGATGCAGGACTTGGAGAAGTTCCTCCGTGAGGGAAACTTCAGAGTCAGAAGAGAGACTGTGGACGACTATGGCCTGAGGAACTGTACACGGCAGGGGTCGGTCAATCGAAGCATCAGGTAACCCCGGTTAAAAAGCTGGATGTGGGTGGTCAGTAAGTGGATTCAGAGCAGTGGTTCTCAGTGTTGGCCACACACTGGAAACATCTGGGGAGGCTGAAGAGATACTGATCCTGGGTCTGTCCCCAGAAATTTGGATTTATTTAGTCTGGGAAGCGGCCTAGGTATCCGGACTTGAAAATCTCTGCAGGTCATTCTATCATGCAGCTGAAGTGGAGAGCCACTGAATCTGGGGTTAAGATTCTCAGCAAGTTGTCTAGAAGTGGCACTTATTAAAGACGTTTTCTTGCACTCCTTGAAAAGGGTAAGAGGAGGCTGGAGAATTGGTCATTCTCTCACACCTAAGGGCTTAGGTGCCCAGACTTTGAGCGCTTTGCCTTGAACGCAGCCCCAGCCTCTGTGAGGAGGCAGGGAGCGCATGGCGAGCCAGAGCAGGGGAGGGAGAGTGGGCGGGCTACCCCGGGGCTTTCTACCGGCCTCACCTGCAGTCTCTCCCACCAGATCTGGCGGATGATCTCCCGTCGCTCGGGGACGAGTTTGTACTGGATAACCTCCTCCAGCTCAGAGAGCATGTGGCAAGAAACCATGGCCTGATGGAAGCAAATCACATTCCAACTTAATACGGCATGAACAATCCACAGCCAGGATTCATTTCAATCATTCCTTCTGGCGACAGGGTATCTGCTGAGAACACACAGGCATGTTCTCAGCGGCCTGTGAGTCCTCACTGGCCCGCGCTGATAAAAGAACTGAGATGAGCCTTTAAAACGACACTGTGCAGAATGCTCGACACTCACCCCATATGCCCGACTGTAGCTCTCTCCTGCCATAGCAGTTAGCTCTGCATCCAGCAGGTCCCTGGCTTTGTCGATACACTGGAAGAGAAACAGAGAAGCCTGGAACTGAGCCATGGGCTCGGGAGCCGAGCGTGGTCTTAGGCTTCCTAACTAGTTGGAGCTTATCCGTTTCACTTAAATGCTAGTGATGGAGAGAAAAGTTCACTGAAGAAGGAAAGAAGCCTTTTACCAGATTTGCAAGGCTAAAGAAGAGCATTATCCAATTTCCCAGAAAAGACAGAACGCATGGCAACCAAAAGCTTAACATCCCGAATCCTAGGTAACAAGGGAAGGAATAGGTATGCTGAGAATCACTGTGTTCTCAGGACGTCAGGGTGGCCCAGTCGGCTGAGCGTCCGACCTCGGCTCAGGTCATGATCTCACAGCTCGTGGGTCCGAGCCCCATATCAGGTTCTGTGCTGACAGCTCGGAGCCCGGAGCCTGCTGTGGATCCTGTGTCTCCCTCTCTCTTTCTGCCCCTCCCCTGTTTGTGCTCAGACTCTCTCAAAAATAAATGATAAACATTAAGAAAAAGTAAAAAAAAAAAAAAAAAGAAAGAAAAGAATCACTGTGTTCTCGTGTCTCAAGACGACAGCTTGCGGACCTGCCTTCTTTCATCTTTTCCTTGCTGGACGTATTTGTGAAACTAAACTGTGCAAACCCTTAGTAGCTCCAGGTGGCCATCACTGGCTTCTAAGCGTCTTGTCCTCATGCAGGAGTGCCGTGGCTCCTGGCAGAGGAATGTCCAGACCTGTCCACGTCACAGGCGCTTCTGTGCCTGTGAAACGACGGCCCAGGCCTCAGTTCTCATCATGTAAGCCCGAGCTCAGGGGATGGCCCCAGGACTATGGTTTGAGTCTTGTGTTTCCTCAACTCAAGACCCCGCATGCAAAGCTTTTCCTTTCTCGAATATTTGAGCTTCGTTACTGTGCCCCCATCCCTTGGGTGCTCGGGTCATTTACCCCAGCACCTCACCCAAGACAGCCTGGTGCCTGTTAGGATGTGACCACTTTGTTCTTTTATCCCGTGAGCCAGCACAGGGTTCTCAAATACAGAGCTCCCTTTCCCAGGCCATCGCTATGTGACACGCCTGAACAGCCGAAGAACCTGGAGACTGACCTCTGCAGACGGGGCTGCTGCTTCCCAAACCCTCCTCGGGTGAGACACACAGCCCTTCTGTACTACAAGGGACGCTGCTAAAGCAGAGCGATCAGAGGGTGCAGTGCTGACCCGAGAAGCGAATTCCAAAACCACGTAAATGGCAAATTCCAGAACACCTCTGTCCCTCTTAGAGCAGAAAGTGGCCCTGGCTGATGTGCTGGCAGTCTTCTTGTGAGTCTTATGCTCCAAAGCCTAGATTCTGATGTGCTCACAGAGCCGAACCCCAGAGCGGAAGGACATTAGCCCATTTCCACAGGGGCTGCGTGCCTCGGGACTGACAGGGCACAACTAATTCCCTTTCCTTTGCTAGACGGTCCGAGCACACGTAGGCTTTTACCTGTTGCGCCAAGGAGAAGAGGTCCTGATGCAGTGCCAGCACGGCTCTATAAAATGCCCCATCGTGGGTGTCCCGAGGGATCATACAGGTATATTCCTCCATGCTGTCCCACTGACCTGCACGCACACACACACACACACACACACACAGAAACAGAGAGAGAGAGACAGAGAGAGAGAGAGGGGAGAGCATTAGGGTGGTCAGCTTGCTAGGATGCTAAGGTAGCAGCTCAAATTGGCCTTGTCATTGTACCTTGCATTTAGCTTGGGGTTCGAACGAGACGGGCTCGTGCCTGACGTATCAAAATCCTGCAGAGACTCTATACCCTACAGGGTTGAGCGAGCCAGTGTAACAAACAAAGCCACATCTGTCTTCCAAACACAGGACTCCACTGCTGCCCCAGGGAGCTCCGTGAAAGATGGGAGAAACCCAGTGAGTGCAAAGCCTACCTGTCAAGAGGCTTTAACGTAGCACCTCATTAACCTAGAGGACTCTCTCAGGTTTCCCTAGGTGACACGGGATGGCTTTCTTCCCTACTAGCAAAGCAGCTCGCAGTTCAATGGTACATTGGAAATTACATTTTCCCCTCGACGACTGAAAGAGGCCATTACCCAGACAGGGGGCAGGATTAGACAAAGAGCTCGCCCGCCTCACTCTGGCACTACCTGTGCCTCAGGAGGGAGGAGATGAATATTTTAAGAGGTTCTGTTAGAACAGAAAGATGGGCTGGGTCATAGCACAGTGGTCTCCGTATCAGGGCACAGACCGGGGAAAGGGCTACATCCAGAAAGAGACATTGACTTCCCCTGACGGGGGGGGGAGCACGCATCAGATGCCAGCGTTTCCAAGACCATCTGCAGAAACGCTATCAGCCTCATTAGCGGCAGACTGCAGGGCAGCCGATTTTACAAGGCATTTTCCTGCCTTTCACTCCAGACCATCGACTCATTCATTCTCGGTGCCTCTGGGCAAAAGCAAATGGCAAACGATGACTCCTCAGGAAGCACTTTGTTTTTGAAAAATGTCCTGGATCCAGCCCAGAGCTCATGAATGGAAAGGATATAAGCTCTGTGACTCAAGAGGGATGGAATGGAGGTAGAGGGTTATGTAACTTTCCTCTGGACTCCACAGGTGAAGCTTTTCACTTGGGGCGTCCTGTGGCTTCTGTCCCCGCTTATTGAGAACATCTCTGGACCAGACATTGGTAATCTCAGCTGGGGCCTGGTGTCAGAAATCTACACTTGTCTGTGGGGACTGAAAGGAGATTTCTGCCTTAAAATACTCAGGGAGTAAGGGGGGTATCAGGCAGCAAGGAGGAGAACAGAAAATACAGAACTGTGAAAATGTTTATAAGTGTTGGAGAAGGTGAGGGCATATGGGAGTTCGTTATACTATTCTCTTCACTTTTATATGTGTTAGGAAAGTTCTAGAATAACAGTTAAGAAATGAAAGTAGACAGACAGCTGTCTTCTCTCTTTATTCCCGCTAGGGGTAAAGACATGATGGGTGGAGCTCCAGCAGCCGTCCTGGATCATGAGGCGGACTTGAAAATGGAGGTCCCACGCAAAGCGGAAAATATGGAGAGAGGCTAATGGCAATGGAGCCAGACACTAGGTTGGAAATTTCTACTTCTAGATATTATTCGTAAGAGAGAAAAATAAACCAGTAATTTGTTTAGAATAAACAAAACCTCACTAAATATGTCAGTTTTGATGCTGGCTGGCTGGTTTTCTTGGCTTCCCTGGCGAGGGCCATTTTTACCCGTGTCTACCAAGTCAGTCACGGTCATCAGGTAGAAGGGATGGGTGGGAGAGACAGACGTGGGTACAGGCTCTTTGACACTTCTGTGGACCTCACGTTTCTACCTGTAACCACAGCTGCCTTGATTTTTGAATGCGGGCCCCCAGCCACCCCCTCCCTGCCCCGATGGGGGTGCCTGGGAGGGAAGCCTCACCTAAGCCCCAGGCAGCTGCAGCGGCCATCCGGGCCATCTTGGCTTGGGTCTCATCGTTAACCAGGGTCCACTTCTCACAGCACTGCTGGTGGAGCTGCCCCCTGAAGGAAGAGAACCAGACAGTTGTGTTACCCGAAACCACTTCCACAACCTGTGCGTCATCCTCTCTGGCCCCCTGGGTGAGCTGGGGCCGGCCGTGAACCGGGAGCCTTCAAATAAAAAGCACCCTTGACTGGGTCCTAAGATATAGGAGAAGTGGTCGTTGACTTCTTTCTACGGCCTGGTGGCTCACCATTTGTCGGCGGATGACTTTATCGAGGCTGGGGACTGTGTCTAACTCTGGGATCGGAGATGTCCTGGGCATCCTGACCCCTTCATAAACACTAAGTAGCTTCTTTCCTAGGCCAGTGGATTTTGGGCTCTTTCCCCTTAGCGGGCCTACAGAGAAAGCAATCTGAAGAGACACAGCAACATCTGGACATTCATCTTGGGCTCAAAGGTTTAGGGAGAACGGGCTCTTGAAAGTGTGATACAAACGGCTGTGGTCTGAAATGAGACACAACTGAAATCCATCAGCACAGGACGAAGAAGGCTCAACCGTGGTCACGCCCACCAGAAACCCAGATGCTCGTTCCCGGATTTTATACGACTGCCGTTCGCGTGGGGAAGGACTATGAGATAGCGAGATCTGAATGGTGCTCAAGAGACTTCAATCCACCAAGAGGGCAGAAGCCTCTCGAGAAGCGAGACGTCCCGTTGACTTCTGACACCGTTGCCTTCCCATGTTCCCCTCCTGAATGAATGGATGTCAAACCTTGCTGGTGGGCGGACAGGACCCTCTGTTTTTCTGTCAGCTTCAAGACTCAGCTAGGAGACTCTAATCCTTCACGCTTTCCAAAAGAGACGCTGCAGCATTTTTTTTTTTTTTTTTTTTTAGGATGTTCTAACTTGGTCTTGGCAGTGGAGTCAAGAGAAAAGGTACAAGTTCCAAGTGGCCCAGATCAGAAGCTGTGTGGGACACGAGCTACACGGTGTGTGGTAAAGGATGCTGAAGCCAGTCAGTTCTGAAGGGCTCTAGGCTGAGCTCACCGAGAAGCGGACTAGCGACCACCGCTAGGACAACTGCTCAGGGCCGTGATCCAGCACGGTGGCACAGCCGTCATTAACTTCTCTGGCGCACGATCAAGAGAGCCGGGGCCACGACATTCTAGTTCAGTACACAGCTAGGATCAAAAAGAGGAGGAAGGGGAGTGGGCCGCCTCCGTGCCCTAAGCACTCACTGAAGCTCGGTGACGGGAGCAGGATGGAGGTCGCTGTTGGCTTCCTGCCATCCACCCCCAAAACCTTCACCACTGGGCCCTGTAAGGGGCGACCTTTGAGCAGCAGTTCTCAAACTGTCTGTGCATCACAATCCTCCGGAGGCTCCTTCAAACAGATTGGTGGGCGTCACTCCCTGAGCCTGACTCAGGAGGTGTGCACTGGGGCCTAAGAAGGTCCATGTCTAACAAGTTTCTGGGTGATACTGACACTGCGGCCCCGTGTCTGAGAATCACGGACTCAGCGGCAGATTTTTGTTGGGGTCCTGCCTAGACGTCGGGGAGGAAGCTGCCTGATCTCTGAACGGTTCTTCTAACCCTAGATTTCAAATCTGTATAGCTGGGGGCCACAGGCAACTCAGCACCCTCCAGTCTTGTCAGGACCACCCAGCTCTGTGCCGTAGGTCTGCGGACCCAGCTGTGCTTTTCATCTAGAGGCAGGGAGCGAGTTCAGTGTGAAACACCACGAACTGTTACCTGAAAAGACACAGCAGGGAGCAGCGGCCCCCGACGGCAGACATGGGCACCGCCTCCAACCCGTGGCCGTGTTAATAGCTGCCAGCACACACAGAGGGGGGTTCCTCTCCCATCAGCATTTGTCACAAACAAAAATGCAGAATACACTGAATCTTAACGCTCAAAGGCAAGGGGAGAACAAAATCAAATACATAAGAAAATATGAGTCTGTGTGGGGGGCAAACAGTACGATCTCTTTTCTGGTACCTCTCACGGCACTCCAGGGAGAACTGGGTAAAACGCCTCCTCCAAGACTTTGACCTTCCCACTGAGCACAGGGGCAGAAAGCTCGGAAAGTGTTCTTTCATTTGAACACCTAAGTGGCAGACGGCCTCTGATCTCGCTCCTGAGCAATCTGTTCTCTAGGACCTAAGGGCCTGTGAAGGAGTAGTTAGGGAGAGAGCTTACTCACACTCACCCTGGCAGCAGGTGTGGCTGTGTGTGCCACGGGGCTGGGCTGGGGGGACCAGCTCTTGCACTTAGCTTCCTGGGGCAGACGAGCAAGGGGAAGGGGTAGGTTCTTAGCTCACTGGTAACCCCTGGTCACTGCTGACGCCGCCTCTGCGGGCGTGTTCAGGATACATACTCGAAGCGAAAGCTGCTTAGAAATCGCACGTTCGATAGAACTGACCGAACAAACCATGTGAGAACCCTGCAGGTGATCAGGAAAAGGATTCTGCTTCATTCGTCTCTTTTCAAAATCTCTTTCAGCCGGCCGCGTTGCTAAATCCCCTGGTCAGCATCACCAGCCACTTACACTTTATAGGTAATTATGGAACTGGAACGAATCCAAGAGAGCAGAGGCAAATGGGACCCAGCCCCGCCACGGCAGGAGACCTGGATCACTTAGCTCTTGGGACCCCGCAGGCAGGCTGTGTCAACTTCCCCGAGTGTCACAGGGGACTGGACAGAGTCACAACGAAAGCCTCTTCAATATATCCAAGCTACCCCTACATAACCAACGCAAGAAAGTGCTCGTCTCGAATTCCCAAAGTGAGAAGGGGGCTGGAAACGGTCTTGAGGAGGAAGAAACAGTACGGATGGACTTTGAAAGGGGGGCAGAGTTTCAAAACGTGGAAAAAGGAGCAGAGGAGGAAGTGGGTACACTTCAGGAAACTGAATCGACAAACGCAGAGGAAACAAATTCTGTGGAGTTTGAAGAGCAAGGTTTGGCCAGAGCTCAGATTATGAGGTAAAGTTCACTGAGAAACGGGCTGGGGTCACAACACAAAAGACTTGGATGCTAGGCTGTGACACTTACATATAAATTCAAGGGCAAAATGGAGACGCTAAAACATTTTAGGAATTGGTTAGAGTTGAATTTTAAGAATGTTTACACCTTGTTTTTTTTTTTTTTTTAATCTTTCTCTTAATAGCATGGTTGTATGATAACCAATTTGAAAGTGGAAAAAATTGTTTTTGAAATAACGTGGCTAGTTTTCAACATACTACTCTTGCTTTAGATCAGTACCGTCCAATAGAAGGTTTCTAGAGTGATGGAAATGTTCTCGATCTGCACTGTCCAATGCACCAGCCATCAGCTGCATGTGGCTGAGTACTTGAAATGTGACCAGTGTGACTTGAATCATTAATTTTATTTAATTTTAAATAGCCACACTTGGCTAGTGGCTACAGCAGTTTTGGATACCTGTCGGACATGAAAAACAAAAAAACCCTTAGTTGTACAAACTAATGAGGCAGATTTGATACGCTATGCTTCCTCATTTATTGAGATGAACGACTCATTAGGAGAATGCTAATTATGGAAATAAATAATAACATTTCAATCTCGCTAGTAATGGTTAAACCAGACAAACCAATTTCAAGCAATTTTAGACTATTATCTGCATATATGTGATCCAATGCCTAAGGCTAAAATCATTGACATTAAATTTTCATGCAGTACAATTAGATCTTTTGTCTTAGGAATACAGTAATAACTTTATATTAAGAAGTAAAAATAGCCATCGTTTGCCAAAGAATATCTACAATTAGGTACAGACAGAATGTGTAGTGGGAGAGCGTTCTGCGTTCTTCTTAGAAGACTTCCTTTGATTTTTCTCCAATAATATTCTTTAAACTGCCCAAGGTATAACATTTCAGAACAATCTAAATTTGCCTATTTAGACAGACTGAGATTTCCTAATAATAACAAAACGGAATACCGTGAGGCCCTTGAGAAAACGAGACAGCACTTCAGGGAGTGACGGGAGAGTGGCTTACACGTGTTAAGTGAAAAAACAAGGTGCAAAGAGGTGTGCAGAATTGGCCATCATAATGTATATGGGGCACCGACGCGGACCGTCACCGGGAGTCTCCACAAGGACCCGGCCTCGGCGCCTGCGGGTCTGGGTGGCTGCGGGACAGGGAGAAGACTTGGTTTGCACAGTTCCGTCACTGTTTTGTACTAGTGGATTCTGTACCATGGTGGATTTTACCTTTTCAAAAATACAATGCTTTAAAAATAACTGATTACAAGAACGTAGAGTAAAAACAAAACAAAACAAAACAAAACAAAAAAACGTCCTTCAGGGACAGAGGCTGCCAATGCAGATCCAAATGCGAGGGTGCGGGCCTGTGGAACTTCCCCCAGACGGCTCCTTGGAGGCCTGGTTTCAGGGAAACCTTAGGCTTTGGGTTGATCTGACCTCTGAGGAGCTCTGGGGGTGTTCCAGCTTCCCTTTATTCTGGAAGCTAAAAACTGTAATTCCTTTCGTCCTCACTTCTGCACCTAATCAGACTCCAAATCCTGTCAACACCGCCTCCTAAACACCTTGGGATCCAGCCCCCTCCCTCTCCCCCTTCTCCCCTTGGGTGGCCTCTGAACAGGCCCTTCCAACCCTTCTCTGGTCTCCCTTCGATCCACTCTCTTAATTTGCTCTGAAAGGTTCTGTGTATAATGCAAACCTGCCAGTCATGGCCCTCCAACTCCTCGGAGGGCCGGTCAGTAGCCTTAACTCCTCACGTGGTATACACCCCACGCCACCTGGCCCCTGGCGACCTCTTCTGCCTCCCCTGTTACCTCTCCACATTACACTTGACCCTCCGAGCCACATTGAACTTTCAGAACCCTGAACATACTGTGTTCACTCCTCACTACACACGTTCAAGTTAGGTATCACTTCCTCCTGGAAGCCTTCCAAACGCTTCTACGCCTGGATTAGGGCCCCTTCTATTTCCCACAGCCCCCTACACTTCCTCTTTATTACTGTATTCGCTCTGTACTACTGCAGCCCAGTTACCTGGCCTGTGAGCTCTGGGAAGGCAGGGGCTGTGTCGCCTGGTTCGCTGCTGCGTCCTTGGGACCTGGCACAGACACTGGCCATGAATAGGTGCTCAGTAATTACTGGCTGAATGGGTACATAGGGGCCCTCCGGTCTCCTGTCTCAGAGAAAGTCTGGATAATCCACTCGTGGGGAAGCAGCATGGCATTTCAACTATTTAAAACTATTGTTACAGTATTTCAGCATTGTGACACCTGGGGGGCTCAGTCGGTTCAGTGTCTGACTCTTGATTTCGGCTCAGGTTGTGATCTCACGGTTCGTGAGGTTGAGCACCGCGTCGGACTCTGTGCTGAGAGTGCGGAGCCTGCTTGGGATTCTCTCTCTCTCTCCCTCTCTCAAAATAAGAAATAAAAATTTAAAAAACATAGCATCTCGCCACTGTACTGTGGCCTTTTGTTCCAACTATTTAAAAAGACTGCACACAGGGGCGCCTGGGTGGCTCAGCCGGTTGAGCATCTGGCTTCGGCTCAGGTCATGATCTCACAGTTCATGGGTTTCAGCCCCGCATCAGGCTCTGTGCTGACAGCTCAGAGCCTGGAGCCTGCTTTGGATTCTGTGTCTCCCTCTCTCTCTGCTCCTCCCCCGCTCATGCTCTCTCTCTCTCCTTCAAAAATGAATAAAAACATTAAAAAAAATTTTTTTTTAAACCTGCACTAGATGCTGGGAAACAGAATAGGGACCATTTTCCCTTCAATGTCCCCCCAAAAATCCCCAGACCGAGACCTCGGCAAGTGTTTGCAGCTAAACTCCCCATTCCCCTTCAGTGTCCCCCAGTCTTAGTCCTCCCTTCAGGGGGGAGGGCAAGGCCATCCTGCTCCCTCCGGTGGTTAAAGTCGTCTGCTCAGACCACTGTCAGTGTACTCTCTGGCTTTAATGACTATCTGCGATATGCTTGTCTCACGAGCCTCCTGATGGAGGGAGGCCTTATTTTCTGTGCCTCTTTTATGTCTGGGGCCTGGCAGAGTGCCGGGCACGTAGTAAGCATTCAATATAGATGAAGCATCTGAAGAGGGTGGTAACTCGTTCTTCTCTTCCAAAATCATTAGCAAGAACTAATAAAGAAAAGGCTGCACAGTAAGAACGTGAGGTCTGCAGAGTCAAGGTCAAGAGGCAGACGGGAAGGAGCAGGTGTAGATCCTAGCAGCTCACCCAAGCCCGCCCTGTCCTCAACTTACAAAGTCTAGGTCTGAAAAAAAACCTCCAAACAACCAAGGTCTAGATGATCCCCGGGAAGATGCCCAGTGGAACAAAGAGGAGTGTCTTGGGTGAGAACTCTGCGTGGGGGAAGCCCTCCAAATCCGAAACCCCAGAGAGGACGTCCCCGGCGGCTCACCATTCCCCCAAGGCCTCGAGGCAGCGCATGCGACCCAGCATGAGCTCTGGGTCGTCCTTGTTGGTGTCCATCTTCTTGTCGTAGGCCACGAGCGCATCTTCCCACTCATGCAGCTTCTCGTACCAGGTGGCCTGGATCTCCTGCCAGGTGGGAAAGAGAGAAGACTGCTGTGTGCATGGAGAGCTGGAGAGCAAATTAAAATTGCACGTTTTAAACCCTATGCTGCCTTTCCTAAGGTGCTAGATGCTTCCCCCGTCACCGTATGTCCTGGCTTTGGTGGAAAAGAACTTCAGCATATCTGGAGGCAGCTTGGGTGGCGGTGCGAACACAGGTGCCTTGGCACACTGATGGAGTGACCCTGTGATAACCTGACAGCAGATGGCGGGCCATGTCCCCGTGCCCCGTCACGTCCTGCCCAGACGCAGGGGCCACCAGAGCCCCGGCAGGTGGGGATGCGATGACAGGGGAGATCCTTTGGGACAGCAGGAGGCCCCGACCAGAGCTCCTGCAAGGATGCCAAGGCCTCGGTCTGCCGGAGTGCAGGCCGCGGGCCACTGGACCGGGAGCTGCTTTCCTGACGGGGCCGGAAAGACCAGGCATATTTGCACATTTGCTGGAGGAAAATAACTCGAATTTTTAAAAGCTCCTGATTCTCTGCATTTCTTAATGCATTTTTAAACTTTCAGGAAATACTGATTTAAAATACGATAGAGCGCCACCACTTAAAATTCTTTGGAAAACCTTTCCTCCCCTCTTCGACTCCTGCATCCAATGTTCCCTCCTGCTCAGCGCCTGGCAGGTCTGCCAGTGTCGGGGGCCAGAGGATGGTTTCCATTACCCGGACAGATGGTGCGCCACGCTGAAATTCAGTGCTGGCCACGTGAGGAAGAGGGGCCACAGGCTAAAAGGGGCAGACTCCGGCTCTCCAAATGGTCAGGGGACAGACCGCTTCCCGAGACGTCTTTGCCTGCAGCCACCCCCCCCCCCCCCCAATGTGTCTTCTGGGCTTCTTCCTCACCAGCTTAGTGAACGGCTACTTCTCTACAGGCCAGGGCAGTGGCTCTCCAGGGATTTCGCTAACAACAAGAGGAGTCTGCAGCGGATTCTGTACGATACGATCCAGGGCCCACCCGCGCTTCCCCCCATTGCCCTCCTTTCCTTTCTGAAGAAAAGTCTTATTTGAGTGGTATTATTTGAGTAGCCGACCGCTACTCTGCTAAGCTCTCTGAAAGGACCTTTTCTTCTCGAACCTCCGTAAGGAGGTCATTTCTATTTTCAGTCGTTAACTCGTGCCGACTTCCCCTTAGCGGTTCTTGGCACAGCCGATCCCCTCGGCCGCCTCTGCACGAATTCCGCTGCCCGACAGCCCTCTGCCCTGTGTCGGTGCACAGGAGGGTTCACCCAAACCGGCCTGTCTGGCTCTGCAGAAGGGAAAACTACTTAAACTTCATTTTCCGAGGCTGTTTAGAAGAATATGAGAGAGAAAACTTAGAAGCGTGGCTGTAAAGACAGCGTTAAAATGAAAAACGCTAACATTGGGAAGTAAATGATTTCTACCCCAGCGGGAAAGAGGAAGGGGGCCGGTGACCAGTGAGTGGATGGCACACGCTAGGCGCAGACAGGCAGAAAGCAGAGGCAGCGGCATATGGAGCAGGTCAGGCAGGGGGCAGGATATTTTGAATTGCAATAGATTGCAGAAACTATAAGGTTTAAGCAATGAATCACACGAAATTCTAATGAGATTGCTGTTACATAAATTGTGCTGAGAAAGCGCAGGTTCTGCCAAGAAAAGCCAAACCATTGTCAGGCTTAATACGCTTCAGCTCCCTAAATATAACAGAAAATCCACCACGGGTTTAGCAACAATCCTGGACCTAACGGCCACCTTTAGAACCTGGAGACAGAGGAACTTGCACTTAAGGCTGGCGCTCTGAGCCGCTGGGTATTAGCTAGCTGCTGGCAGGTCACCCGAATGCCAGATGGTCATGGGAGCTTCGTTTCTATCGCCCTTACTGCGGCCCAAGCTCTAGGGAGAGCAAAGGAGGAGAATGAATGTCTTTGAGAGACTACGTTAAGTGCCCTCTCTGCAATCAAGGATTGAGGCAAAGGTGGAGACGTAGTCCCTTCTGCCCTGTCATCTGGACAGATGCTGTCTTGGTCTAGTTACAGATAGGTGCTCAAGATGGCAAAATACTCCCTGGAAAGTTCCAGTCCAATTGACTAGCCCCTGTGTGAGGCAAAAGCCTATGAAGCGGCCATGGATTTCTTCACTCTAACACACTGGGCTCTCGATTACGGCAAACCTGAGTAAGTGACCCACGCGACTAACAAAAGGTTCCTCATCAAATGCACGGACCCAGAACATCTTGACCTTCCCGGAAGTCAATGTCGAGTTGATTAAGTCAATGCTTTATATATGGTTAGGTAGTTACCAAAGCACCCTCCCCGGACCACAGAGGGTAATGGAAACATTTTAATATTGATAAGGCAAAGATGGCAGGAGAGAAGAAGCTATGTGAGCAATAATGAAATGGAACAATTCCTTAACAGGAGGTATAAATTATAGTACATTTTTTTCTGGAGCACTGGCCATGGTTTCTTCTTAGGTACGTACTGAGCGTTAATCGTGGGCCGGTGGCGATGCCAGCTGCCACAGATGACACAAAATAACTCAGGTCAGGGTTAAATGGACGATGCCAGACTGCCTGGGTTCAAGTCCTGGCTCGGCCAGTGATTCGCTGTCAGATCAGGTGAGGTTGCTGTTCTGCTGGGACCACCGGCTCCCTTCCTGTAGGATGGGGTCACGATTGCACCTCTACTCATCGGGCTGTCGTGAGGACCGAATGAGATGGTGTACACAAAGTACGCAGTGAAGGGTCGGGCACGTGCCAAGAGGCTGATGCACACCAGCTATTACTATTTATCAGGTTCCGTCCTCCCGACCTATATTCAATTTGAATATAATCCATACAGCCGCTGTCTCCTTCATCCTTACAGTACAGCAAAGTCAGATGTCAGCAATTGGGAAAAGAACAGGAAAGTAGCTTTCTCCAGGGGGTGGCTGAGTGCCTCCCTAGCCAGGTCTCTGCACTTACCAGCTCTCCGAAGTGTTTCATGGCATATTCTAATACCCCGGCAGCTGCCTCTGGCTGTTGTAGCTTATTATTAATGCTGGGGAGACAAAAGGAAGAGGGGGTTACACTCAACATGTCAGAGAGTGGGAGGCGTGGGGGTCGTGGCGGGTAGATGGCTCACCAGCCCACTGGAGACATGTCTTGCAGAGAAGGTGACTGTCTGTTACCACCCAGCAAGCTCAGTCTGAATGACTTCTTCTAAGGAATGATTTCATCTCGACCCCACACTCCTGGTTTTGAGGGGGCAGCGTCTGGTAGACAGGAAGCCTCACCGGCTCTGGGGCCCTTTCTCCAACCAGCACGGACTGGCTTCCTCTCAGATACTGTCAGTCAGGCACCTTGTGTCTGTTTTCTAAAAACTAGAAGCCCTGGGTCCGTATTTGGCCCTGTCGTTGAACACGACCAGGTGAGGTCCCTCTGAACTTTGAACTCTTACTTCCGCTCATCAGTTGCCTCCAGGAATCAGAATGATCAAAGTCAATACAAACCATCAGGCTCTGTGGGTGACACAGAAGTGGCACAGAGGCTGGGTCATCCACGTTAATGACAGAGCACCCCAGGGACTGTGGCTGTGCAACCATCTTGACTGCTCCCCCGATAGCCCATTTCCTTCCAAGATGGACGCTTCCTTAGTCCCTCTTCGAGGACCACCCCCTCCCTCTGCAGTGGGCAGCCAGGGACCTCATCCAGGGTCACATGCCTGGCGGAACGATGCTTTTCACTAACGACACGCTACTCTGCTGTCATCTGTGGGCAGCATGTGGCCACTGGGACCGACTGGGGGACTGTAACGTATTGGGACAACTAGGCGGTAGGCTGGCGGTGGGTGCCTGGCGCTGGCTAACCAGGGAGGCTGTAGAGAGGCCCCGGAAGTTGGACAGCAGCAGGGCCGAGACCCTTGTTCCGACGGGAACATGCACGAAAGGGGAAACGGAAACTAAGCCAACACTGAACGTAAGCTGGAGTTACAGAAGGATGGAAACGAGGGATGAAGCAGGCCTGAGAAACTCATAGGACGGCAGTTTCTTTATCTGTTCACAGGTGGGGAGCAAACGATGTCAGTCCAACTTGGGAGTCTAGACTGTTTAACAAGCAAGGGATCCAGTTTATTGCCCTAAGTACAAACTGTCTACTTGACTAGAATTAATTTTTAAGTGGTTTTGGGAAACTCCAGGATTTGGGTGGAATGTGGTAATAATATGGCAAGAGATTGCTGGTATAAATATTATTTTTAAAAATTCAAATTCCACCACATTTATTCCAATAAAACCAAGAGGGAACTGCCCACAATCTGTCAAACTAGAGAAGTTAACATTTGTGAAAGTAATAATCTAATGCCTCATGTTTACAAAGCACATTTCAAATCATCTTTCCAACCTATCACTGCTTTAACCTCATGTATCCCTGAAAGAGTGGAAAGGAAAGGTATTACCAGTCTTGTTTCACTCCTGGGGAGACTCAGGCCTGAAAGGGTAGCAATGTTCCCCGAGGCCCACAATGAATGGGGAGAGTCTCCATATGATCTGAAGCAATTTTATGACTCTCCTTTGTTAAGGTGAGGATGGGGAGGAGGGAGGGGGGCCGCTTTGGATTTGGAGTCAGAGAGTTTGGGTTTACATTTCTGGAGGTCCAATCCTGCCACCTATAAGCTGTACGACCATAAGCAAGTTCCCTTTTTTCAGTTTTAAGCTTCTCATCTATAAAATGGGCCTAATACCACTCCTTTCAAGCTTCCTCAGGGAACAAAATGAAATAATGGGTATGAAATTACTAAGCAGATCCTGGTAAATGCTCCTTACCTCATTTGGTTTTGTCTAAGAATAAAGGTTGCTAGAAACATAGCTGTATGCTTGTGTACAGAAAAAACACTCATCTAAGGTTGAGACTCGAGCCAGCACTAAGAAATCATCAACTCATCCTGAAGACAACTATTTGAGTAGGGTGCCCAGGCTCTAGGCCCTGCAACTGGGGGGAAAAGTCACCATACAGATGTCTCTCTCCTTTATTTACAGCAGACAGGTGACCTCAGGTGGCATCTACTGGGCAGACCCACCGGCACTTCTGTGCTGCTCCTAAGCAATGAGCCAGAAGGTTCTCCATATAAGTCAGTCTGCTGCAGGACTCAGAAACATTCAAAGAGAAGCGATAACACCATGGTTTCTTTCCAGAAGTCCTATGAGATTTTAAAAAAAAATTCTGTGTATATATGAATGTATGTATATATTTACTTAAATAATTTTTTAAAGTTTATTTACTTAGCTTGAGAGAGAAGAAAGAGAGGGAGAGTGGGTCAGGAGCAGAGAGAGAGGGGAGAGAGAATCCCAGGCAGGCTCCATGCTGTCAGCACACAGCCTGACTCGGGGCTTGATCTCATGAACTATGAGATCGTGCGTGACCTGGGCCGAAATCAAGCGATGGCTGCTCAACTGACTGAGCTACTCAGTGCCCCTGTTTATTTTTTTTTAAGTAAGCTCTATGCCCAATGTGGGGCTTGAACTCACCACCCCAAGATCAAGAGTCACATGCTCTACCAACGGAGCCAGCCAGGCACCCCATGTGAGTTTTTCTAATAAGCTCACTCACACAGGATTAGGTGAATTATATTAATATCACTCTTAGCTGTATCCATACAGCTTTGTGATTATCTAGTTCCCCGAACCCAAACACAGATTTTGGAAGCTTAAGAAGACATGGAAAAAAAAAAAAAAGCCAATGTATCTTCTATAATGAAACATGTAATATGCCATATGTAAATACATATAATTACATAGTCTGTATATTCTTTTCGGTTCCAGTGTGAATTCTGGGATGGCCGTGGCAGAGATATTAACTACTCTGGTGAGGAAGACAATGTGTTCCTCGCCTAAAGCAAAAGAAGTTAACTCTAAGAATCACACATAAAAATCCAGGAGTTCCAATAAATGTCTTCCGATCTTGTGTTCTGGAGCATATGCTACTTTCAAGAGCAAATTACAAACATTGCCAAAGTTTGCCTCACTTGGGACAAAGCCAACACAAAAACGGAAGCAAGCAAAAGCCTCTTCCCACCCCATTCTCCCACTCATTATGCCTAAAAAGGAAAGCTTTACAACAAGCTGATCAAAATCAGGAAGTAATAACGACTAGGAACCAGAGGAGAAATACGAATTTTACCTTAATATTGCTATGGCTTTGATATCCCTCATCAAAGGAGAGACTGACTTAGCTTTGCAAATTAAAAACAAAACAACCCCCCCCCCCCCCCACCAAAACTCATCGTATGGCCCCTACTCCTTCAAGGGAAAGTCCAAATAAGTCCCCTACCTGTAGAATACAGACAGAGGTGCTGGGCTCGCTTGGGGGAACGACCGACCAGGACTTTAGAACCTGCCAGAAAACTGGGGGTTGTACCTTGAGATTCTGTCCAACAGTAAGGATGATCACTGAGAAATTACAGCTTTGACTAAACGGACTAAAACACAGCCATGAAAAATAACCGGGATCAGCCTGAGGAAAGGGTCCCTTATTAAATCCTTGGTCTCTGGGTTGAGGACCTGAAGGAAAGGAGGAGACTGTGCACACCTACGGGCGACCGTTCAGAGTAAATATTTTGAGTTGACCGGCCGCTATCCCCACTTATTCTTTTCTCCTCCCTGTCCCCTCTTTATTTTCCTGACTACGCTTCCCTCTTCTTTCCTTCCATGGAGTCTTCCGCGCACGCTACGAGGCTGCTGGAGAATGCAGCTGCGGACGCGGAGAGGGGGTTCTGGTGAGGGAAGGAAACAAAACTCTTGGTGATACAAGAGTCTGTCATCTTGTTTGGGACCTTAATTTTTTCTCCTTCCGCCATGACTTCTGGCATTCCACTGTGGGAGGCAACGTATTAGAACAACAACAGAAAGAGACCTAAATTTACCGAGCGCTTACTGTATGTACCCGCCACGGGGCTTACTGCTTTTATGTGTTATCTCATGAAGTAGGCACTAATGTTAATATTCCCATTTTACACATGAACAAGCTGTGGTCCAGGTCACAGGCTCCCGTGCCATTAAAAATGATCTTAAAAAATTGTTTTTTAATGTTTATTTATTTTTGAGACAGAGAGAGACAGACCATGAGTAGGGGAGGGGTGGAGAGAGGGGGAGACACAGAATCTGCAACAGGATCCAGGCTCCGAGCTGTCGGCACAGCACCCGATGCGGGGCTCGAACTCACTGACCGTGAGATCGTGACCTGAGCTGAAGCTGGACGCTTAACCAACTGAGCCACCCAGATGCCCCTAAAAAGGATCTTAAGTTGGGGTCCCTGGGTGGCTCAGTCGGTTGAGCAGCTGACTCTTGATTTCGGCTCAGGTCACGCATGATCTCACAGTTCATGAGATCAAGCCCCGAGTCGGGCTCTGACTGACCGCACGGAGCCTGCCCGGGATTCTCGCTCTCCTCTCTCTCTGCTCCTCCTTGCCTGCGTGCACGTGCTTTCTCTCAAAATAAGTAAACTTAAAAAAAAACTTAAAAAAAATAAAGAGCATCTTAATAACTAAGAGTGCACTGTAGCTCTGCAACGGGAGGGACAGCGCCTCAGCCTTCCCCTCTTGGATCAGCAAGTGTGCATAAATGCTTGTACAAGGAAGGAAAGCAAGCACCGGGTGGGGGGTGCTCCCTATAACCCGCCGCGCGGGAGAAAGCAGCCCTCCCAAGCTTTCGTTTTAATTTCCTCATGGACGCTGTGGCTGACCGCCCCTCTGACCCCGAAGCTCCCATCCCGTCTCTTTCCTTTCCGAAGCTGCGGGTATGCCTTGACGCTTCCAGACAAAACAGCCAGCCAGGTCGCCACCGTGGGCTTTTTCCAAGGCAGCGTGTCCGAGGCTGCTGGGCTTACAGACACAGCCCAGGCTACAAAGTGTGGGCTGCCTAAGTCTCTGTAGTCAAGTGCCCAGTCAAGTGCCCTGCCTACTTGGGTGACACAGGGCTGTCCTCTGAAACAATCCCCTTTAAAAAAAAAAAAAGTTTTTTTTAAATGTTTATTTATTTTTGACAGAGAGAGAGAGACAGAGCATGGGCAGGGGGCGGGGGGCAGAGGGAGAGGGAGACATAGAATCCAAAGCAGGCTCCGGGCTCCGAGCTGTCAGCACAGAGCCCGATGTGGGGCCCGAACTCACAGACTGTGAGATCATGACCTGAGCCGAAGTCGGGACGCTCAACCGACTGAGCCATCCAGGCGCCCTGAAATAGTCCCCTTTTAATAAAACTCAGATGTGGTTTTATGAGACTGAAGGGAGAGGCCCTATGTTTGGCTCGTGGGGAGAAATCACCTTCACTCAAAGCCCCCTTAATGAGGAACTCTTGTTTCGTGGGGCAGCTGGGAGTTTTCTATCGTTCGTTCTATAAACGCTCCCTTGTGTGCCCCTCAGTCGCTCCGTGTTACTGCTGGAGGCTTAAAAGGGCAAACCGTTCCAAACCCCACAACAAAGAAGCGCTTAACGACACAAACCAGACCCCACGGACATCAGTCCAGGTGACAAGATCTGACCACAAACAAGCTGAGAGAGGTGGAGGTTCGGCAGCAACGTGCCCACGAGAACAGTGCAGAAGCACAGGCTGACGAATTTCCTGTCTCCTCTCGACAGGGGCTGAGGCCACAAGAACACAGAGCTTTGCCAGCTGGTGGAGGCCCAATCGGCAGGGGTCTATCTGCATTCTGCTCTGTCTTCCAGTGGGAGCAGCCGGTTGAGGTCTTACAGGCATGAATCTACAGAGCAAACAGAAATGCCCTGTCCACGTGATCATCCCGGAGCGCACAACTGAACCTGGCGTTAGAAAGCCCGTGAAGAGACAGACAAGAAGACAGCAAGGTAGGACAGCAAGAGGGGGAGAGGCAATTCTACCGACATTCACTTTCACTCATTCCCCACCCCAAGACTTAATTTTTATTAAGGGAAGTGGAGTTGAGAGCTAGAAACTGGGAAAATTCTTGGCAATTGAGGGAGACGCTTTCTAGAGTTGCGCCGAATTAACAAATAAGGACGAGACAAGAGTGCCTCCATGCCTTCCGTGGCAAACACCTTAAACCATGTATCTTCTCTCCCTGCTATCTGAGAATTCTTCTCCAGAAGCAGGGGAAGCGGGTCAGGAGGGCCAGTGGCTCAGATGTGAAGGAGATTCTCTCGCCGCCTCGGCAAATGCCCCGTCAAGAGCGATGGCGGAAGACCTAGTGCTGGCGGGAGGGCCTGCTTACTTCTCCACGGCTCTCCCCCTCAAGCTTCTCCTCAGTGCTTTTCCCGTGCAGGTGATGACCAGCCTCACGAGGATGAAACTGACCGAAAGGGTCAGTCACTAAGTCACTAGCTGCTCGGGGTCTTAATGCTGACCCTTACTGCATAGCAGTAAGACGGTCTCTGGCTTGGCATCCAAATGCCACTCCTATCACCTGAAGAATCCTCAAAGGGTTTGGCTCGTGGGAAGAAAGCCCAAAGCGTTCTCAAAGTCATTGCTCCCCACGCTTCTGGATTGATGTCAAATCCCAAGTGGCTTGGCCTGATAACTAATTCCTTCTGGGATGACTCCTTTGGTTATTGACCTCATCTCTTAGCCTCGCTGCCTCAGCGACCTTCAGGCTATTAAGAACAAAGCCCGAGGGGCATCTGGGTGGCTCAGTCGGTTGGTCGCCCGACTTTGGCTCAGGTTATGATCTCACGGTTCGTGGGTTCGAGCCCCTCGTCGGGCTCTGTGCTGACAGCTCGGAGCCTGGAGCCTGCTTCGGATTCTGTGTCTCCCTCCTTCTCTGCACCTCCCCTGCTTGTCCTCTCTCTATATCTATCTCAAAAATAGACATTTTAAAAAAAAATTAAGAAAAAAAAGGACGCAGCCCAAGCCTGTTGGAAAGTCAGTCAAATAAGGAGCATCTGCGGTCACATCTGGGGGACCGCTTAGGCTTTCCTAGCGCTCCCATCAGGAATTTAGGAGAATGTTATGCACTCGCTTCCCAAATGGCTCCGGGCCTTCTTTCTCCTGTCTATTTCTAGTGCAGACCACAGTCTGTGTTTTATTTGGTGCCCAGTCAAGTAAGAATTCTCCGAATTCCCTTAGCGCCAGGCTGCGGACACATGCAACACAGCTGACTGGGGACCTTGGCAGGTCCGACTGAGGAGCTCCTGACCAGCCAAGATGAGGCCAAGGGGCACGTGGCTTTGCATCCTTACCACCTACATCGAGCAGTCTCTCCTGCTTCTCTTGTAGAGGCAGAGCTGCTTCAGACCATTCCCTGTCCCTTCTCCCAGCACCGAGGCTTATCTCTGTGTGCCAAGCGTGATCCCCGCACAGAGCCAGGGAGATCTGCGGCTGGCCGGGCCCCGTGTCTTTATCAGGCAGTTCCCCCGGGACTCTGGGAGCAGCAGGGTAGACTAGGGAACCCAAGGGTGTGGCAGCCTCTTTCTGAAGAGGGTAAGTGAAGACAGAAGGCCACATGAGGGCATCTGAACTGCGACATGGACAAAGGCCGTGAGGACGATTTAAACTCAGCAGGAAAGCGCAGGCAGGCTGGTTGGCCTCCGTCGCCCACGGACAGCTAGGTCAGGTGATGACGACAGCACCTGTGGCTCTGTTAGGGTCAAACTTCCCTTTTCTGCTCTAGGAACTCAGGAAAAGTCACTTTAGTCCTTTTTTACATATTCACAGATAGGAGGCTGGCCTCATTAGAAGGTTTCAAAGCTGGGACATTCGGTGTCCCTGGTGTTCTAGGGCACCTGAGGCATCCAGATAAAAAAGATTTGATGCGGAAGAAGCGGCCTGCCTTGGACGTCAATGGGTTCCCGACGTCTCAGTCCAGAGTGGCTTAAGGGTAAAGAGCTCTCACTTGGTCTCCACCCTTTCCTTCGGTCACAGTTTAAATGGCGTGTCGGTCACGATACTTGGAGGACATGCTAACCCTGCATGTGAGAAAGTGGGAGATGTCAAGAGGAAAAAAGAACACTAACAGCTGTGTTAGGCACAGATTAGGGACAGGGGAGACAAAAAATCCTATCTTTCCAAGATTGGAGAGGGGAGGTGTATCTTCTTGTTAAACTCCACTGCAATTCAACCACTTTTCAAAATACTGTTTTCACCTACGCATATTCTATATAAACAGGTATGTGTTTTATACATAGCAGTGAGCAGAGCATTCGTACAATTTTGTATGTTGCTTTTGCACGTAACACGGGCGTTTCCCACTCGATCCAGTCTTGGCAATTACTTTTAAACAGCTCCACCATTTCGTCCTCCCTGTGGCTCCCAGGCCTGTGATCGGTCTCACGGGGGCACCTTCTTGGCTGGTGGGCGGGCAGCACTCGCGTTAGATTCCCGACCTCCAGGCACGCCGCTCAGGAGCACACATTCGGCGCTCTCGGACGCGCAGTAAGTGATCTGTCCGGCAGAAGTCTGCAAGGCCTGCTCTGGGAATCCAAGCCCTGAAGATGAAGACAGCGCTCAGTGACAAGCCCGGAAGGCTGTCCCATTTTACACATCACCTCCAGGCAGCCCCTGGCTGGACGCGGGGCCCAGGTGCCCTAGCACAACCCGGCATAAGGCACGGAGAGGCCGCAGAGCCCCGGAGTGTCAAAGCACACGATTTGTGCCGGCCGGGTTTCCAACCCAGGGGCCCGTCAGAGGCGTGCTGTAAAAATGATGAATGGCTGTCACATTTCCAAGGCTCCGGCTGATTTAGGGAGCCATTGGCAGACACATCACTCCCAGCATGTCAGCCAGTTAATTACTTCCAACTTTATCTTTCTTGTCAACACTTCTTGACAAATTGGCCATTATCTTTTTATTCTACAACAACGAGCACTGCTCCTTTTCTGGCGATGCCTGGAGGTTTTTCTCCTTTCCGCTTCTTCGTACCCAGAGTGGATTGAAGAGCTCTGAGAGAGCCGATTAGAAAGAGGAGCTGTCAGGAAGAGGACAAAAGCGGCGAGGGCTGCTAGAGTGAACCCAAGGCTCATTATCAAATGTCTTCACTCAAAGCAGAGTTGATGTTTTGGGTAAAATACTGATTTCCTGGCTTCCCGATGTCCGAGAGCTCTGCCTCAGTCTCTCGCGGGGACGAAGTTGGGACACAGAAAGGTAAATGAGCTGGCGTCTGCTGATCTGGCAGTGCTGAGCTCTTCTCCCCACCTAACTGGGTACGTGGACGTGAGGTGGCCCTCCGCTCCCCTGAGAGGCCACATTGTAGAAACACTGATGCCCATTCTGGAGTCAGGGAAGAGGGAAAAATAAACCTACTTCTTGGTAAGGCCAAGCCAGTAGAAGATGAGCATGACACGCTATAAACGGGCCACCGAGATTCAAAGTCTATGAGACGACCAAAAGTATTTGGAGAGACCAATGGTGTCACCACCAATACGTTTCGCCATCACTGCACGGACGTTGTCAGGGGTGGCCATGGGGCAGAACCCACCCCCTACTGTACTCCGCCAGTTGTAAGACACACACTTTAACATCTCTGAATCATGATATGGCATATAATTCAAGGCTTGAGAGCGCTGTGACGTGGTTTAGTTGCCAGCAGTAACCCCCGCCCCGCCCCGCCCCAGAAGTACATAAAAATCAGAAGCAGCACCTCTAACTCACCATTTACTGGTCCCATTAAACCTCGAGGCGTTCCGGCGGGTGAGCTACGTACAGTGGAAGGGCAGACATTTACTACTGAACTACCGCGAGCTTCTCCCTTTGGGATGGTCTTGGGCTGCAGTGAAAGACCCTGTGTCCTTTTGGCTCAGCTTTAGGGGAAACCCCGGGATTCTTCCCTTCGTACGGTTCCCTGCGGACGGCCGGCTTTCTACACTGACAGGCAGCTTCCCTGGGGTTTCTGAGGTGCTCTATAAAGACAGGCTGTCGTCCAGTGAACCTGTAGAAAGTCTTCAGAACAGCCAGAGATACATTTATGCTCTCCTGGCGACTGGTGAGAGACCTGACCTCTTGGGTAGGGCTGGATGTTAACAGGGCACTAAGGAAAAAGATGGGCCCGGGAAGATACAATCTGCGTTTGTGCTCTGGCTGCATGGGGGTTTCCTCTGTCCGTCCACTCTCCCCTGTGTGGAGCTGCCCTACAAGGGGTACAGATTCCTAGAGGCACATTGCACTTTTGAAGTCAGCATGAGCCCAGAGGTTTGGAATGTGTTTTTGTCGAGAAGTGAGGAGCTTTGAGCAAATCCTCACCCCTCTGGCCAGAGCGGTTTTTCTTCCAGCAGAGGTAGGGGAAAAGAACACGACTCTGTACCTTTTCTGGAAGCCAGGAAACAACTGTGAAAGCAGGACTCATACTTCCAAGCAACACAGCGGTGACACCCTGGGAACATGTGTTTAGAATTAAGACAGAGAGGGTTTTATTCACCCCTCTAGCCCCTCGCCGGTAAACGGCAAAGCGCAGTCACGCTTGCCATTAATTGGTTGCTCAGGCACAACTGGCACAATTTCTCAAATGTTCTCAAAGAATTACAGTCCGCTTTTCCCATCAGTGCTGCTTACGTCAGAGCGGCAGAGGTCCGGCCCGAAGGGAAGCTCTGGGGATCCCAGGGCACGTGGGTACGAACGTGTGATCCTATCCTGCACTTCTGACGGGGTCTTGTGTCCGGCTGAGAGTGACTTTCTGCTATTGCAACGTAATGGGTATTTCATCCCCTTTTGGGGACAGCAAGATCTGTCAGGTTCCCGGATAAGTTCTGGCGAAGACAGCTGCCCCGAGATGTGGCTGTTTTTACGGGGACATGCGACTTCATTCTGCCTTCAATGTCAGCTGTTGCGTGTGGCCCCTCAGGCCACGGTGATGGTGAACAAACAGGCTGATGCAGGCGGAAGCGATCAGATAGGCCATTTACCCAGGCCTCTGGAATAAAGTGGAGCGGGACAAAACCTTGCCCCAAATGCTCTGTGGTCCTTCTGTTGGTCTTCATATGTAAAGAAAGAGGAGGGAGACACAAATCGATGGTTTCCAGGGAGACAAAGGGATTACACAGTGAGGATGCTGCCCCCAGTTACTGATTAAAATACAAGGTTGAGCCAGATGATCTGTGTTTCCAGTTCCCACTTCCTTTGATTCTGTGTCTAAGACCTACAGAAGGAAAATGGACTCAGAGCAGGACAGAACGCAGGGGCCAATGATGAAGACCTCACGGTGACAAAGTACCGCCAATGACCATGGATAGAGACTCTGAGTCTCCACAACAGATGTTTTAGGTGAAGAGAACCTTCTGCTGGGGATTCATTCTTTCACTTGACGAGTTCCAAATAAGGAGCTCTTTGGTCTCAGTCTGGTGCCAAGAGATAGATGTTAGAGCTACCGTGGTAAATACGACAGACGAGGTCTTTGCTTTCGCAGAGCTTACGGGCTGGTGAAATAGATATACAAAAAAAAACGAAAACAAAAACAAAACAAACAAACCAAAAAACCCTGAAATAAATGCTGTGAAGGTAAACACCAAGAAGAAAACAGAGCGCCTAGATGGAGACTAACGTGGGGGGGGGGGGGCTTAGTGTAGACTCGGAAGGGCAGGGAGGGCTTTTCTGATGAGATGAAAACTGCATACCTAACCAGTAATACTTAATATTTGCTGGACATTGACTATGTGTCCATCACTAACCTGTATCATGTGCACTATCGATTTTTGAATCAACTTCCTAGTTGAAGTGTAACACACATATAAAAAGGTACACACAGTGTGCAGCTTGATAAATCGTGGAGTGAAGATACCCTTGTAAATACCACCCAGAGCGAGAAACAGAACACAACACGCTGCCAGGGTCCCAGAAACACTGAGTCTTCTCCTGACCGTGGCTCCCCTCCTCATCTCTAGAGGCAACAACTATCTGACCTCTGACGCAACTGGTTAGTTTTGCCGTTTTTTTTTTTTTTTAGTTTAGTTATTTACATCAAAAGAGACAGAGAGAGCACGAGCAGAGGAGGGGCACAGAGAGAGAGAGAGAGAGAGAGAGAGAGAGAGAGAGAGAGAGAGAGAAAGAATCCCAGGCAGCTTCTGAGCTGTCAGTGCAGAGCCTGATGTGGGGCTTGAACTCACGAAACTGTAAGATCATGACCTAAGCCAAGATCAAGAGTCGGATGCTTAACTGACTGAGCCACCCAGGCGCCCCACAGTTTTGCCATGTTTTGAACCTCACCTGATGCTCAACACGATGTCTGGGACATACGTCCGTGTTGCTATGTGCCACCAACATGCCACGGTCGTTCTTCCTTCTAGTGCTGAAGACTCGTTCACTCTATGAATATATCACAAAGTATCCATCTTCCCGCTGATGGGCATGTAGGTGGCTGTCAGCTCTTGGCCATACGAGTGCTGTCCCTACACACGTTCTTGTACTGGCTTTGGTGCAAGGGTGCTGGCGTTTCTGTTGGGACCCTACCAAGAAGTAGCACCTTTGGGTTACAGGGTGTGTTCTGCTTTCGAGGACACGGACAAATTGCTCCCCAGAGTGGTTTCAGCAATTGGCATTTCCACCGGAAATACCTGAAAAGCCCAATGGCTCCACATCCTTGTCAACACTTGGTACTGTCCGTGTTTCCCATTGCAGTGTGTGTGTATTGGCGGCATGGGAGAGTTTTGATTTGAATTTCCATAATGACTAAGGAGCTTGAGCAGCTTTTCGTATGTTTATTGGCCTTGTGGAGATCTTCTTTTGTGAAATAAGTGCCTTGTGACATCTCTTGCCAATCTTTAAGTTGGCTACCTTTTTCAAAGTTGTTTGAGAAGAGTTGTATGTATACTCTGGATGCAATAAACACAAAGATATCTATTGGAGATAATCTTCCTCCCTTTTCGCTCTCTTCGTGGTGTCTTCTAATGAACAGAGATGACTCCTTCTACTGCATTTGATAATGTTTTCCTGTATGGTTAGTGCTCTTTGTATCTTGTTTAAGAAATCTTTGCTTGCCCCCAAGATGCCGAAGATAATATCCTACGTTATCTTCTAGAAGCTTTGGTTTTACCTTCCACATGTGGAACGGAAGCCTCCTCTGAACTTGAAGTTTTATGTGTGGTGTGAGGTAAGGGTCAAGAGCCCTCTTCTCCCCGTAAGGCTACCTAGTTGACCTGGAAGAACTTGCCGAAAAGACTGTGCTTTCCTCAGTGTTCTGTGGTGCCACCTTGTCAAAAATCAAGTGTCTACACACATGCGGGTGTTTCCAGACATTTGATTCCGCTCCATTTATCTGTGAGTTTAGCCTTGTGCCACCACTACACGGCTTTTAATCACTTACAGTAGCTTTATGATAAATATTGATTTCTCGCAGTTTAATTCCTCCAAATTTATTTATCTTATTCAGAAATGCCTTCACTATTTTTATTTTTTATTTTATGATTATCTTTTAAGTGTTTATTTTATTTTTGAGAGAGAAAGAGAGAGAAAGACAGAGGATCTGAAGCGGGCTCTGAGCCAATAGCAGAGAGCCTGATGCGGGGCTCAAACTCACAAATGGTGAGATCATGTCCTGAGCTGAAGTCAGATGCTTAACCAACTGAGCCACCCAGGTGCCCCGCCTAAACTATTTTTAATCCTTTGCTTTATTGAACCAGAAATCCTGTGAGGTAAAGTAGTTAGGATTTGCATCACCACTGCACAGATCTGTAAACTCAGAGAAATAATTTGCCCAGGGTCATGGAACTACCAATGATGGGAAGGGATTAGAACCCAGATTTGTCTGATTCTAGACCCAACTATTTCAAGTCCTTCATATACCGCCTCCTTAATCTTCAAGCCAGATGATCCCTTCGGGGCATTTAATATGAATGCATTACAATTTCAAGAAATTTGGATGTTCTAGGCCATCCCATTTCCAGTTAAAAATCTTGTGGGGCAAGTACAAAAAGCCCCTTTCCCGGTGAGACTCAGGAAAACAGAGCAACAAGGGTAAGGAGCTGCTTAGATTCCTTCCAGAGACTCGTCTGTCTTCAGAGTAGCAATCACGCCCCTCACATGGACTCCTCGGGGCCCTCAGGCCTGGCTCCCCTCCACCTCTCTGGCTTTACTGTCCTCTGCCCCTGACTCTTAAGCCACACTCAACTACTTACGTCCTCCTACTAAGCCAAGGTCTTTCACAAAGCTGCACCTTGCTCAGAATGCCCGCCTCCCACCCCTGGCTACCTCCTCCTTTCTCTGTGAAACCTGGGTATCACTCCCCTTGGGAGGCCTTCCGGACCTCATCTGAATTGGGTACTCCTCCTCCTCTGTGTCCCTCTCCTAGCATGTCACACTGTCCCAGAGCTCAGCTGTCTGTTTCTCCAACTGGACGGTGAGGCAGTTGAGGCTGGGCCGGCATTCTTAACAGTGCTCTGCAATTTACACGCTGGCTAACAGAACAGACGTTTGCTACAGAGTCTGAACGCAGAGACAGGCTCTCTTGCTAGGTGCTGTCGTGAAATAATAGACTCTAGAAGGAAGCACAAGAGAAACGATTTCTAACACGTCCAGAATGCACTCTGGTACAAGTGGCAGATCAGGAGACTTAGGGAAGAGATGGATGTGCCTCCTGGGGTGGGTGGCATTTAACTGAGGCAGAAATAGGACTGAGCGACAGGAGTGTCAGGTATTGGGGCACGTGGGTGTGGCTCAGTCGGTTAAGCGTCCGACTTCGGCTCAGGACATGATCTCGCGGTTCGTGAGTTCGAGCCCCGCGTCGGGCTCTGTGCTGACAGCACGGAGCCTGGAGTTGGCAACCTGCTTCAGATTGTGTCTCCCGTCTCCCCCTCTCTCTGTCCCTTCCCTGCTCGCACTCTGTCTCTCAAAAATAAATAAACATTAAAAAAAAAAAAAAAAAAAGGAAGAAGCATCAGGTATTAAATGGCCGCATACAGTAAGGCAAAGCCGTGACTCACTAAGACTTTAGGAGAAGTAAAATATCCCCATAAAGAACACTATTAAACTAACAACAAGGCAGGCAGGTTCTTCTGAGATGTACTCATGCCACAAACTGAGAGTCCGGTTCTAAGGGTAGCTGTTTCCCTCACCAACTGTGCAAGTGGTGGTTTAAGGGCAGGCAGGGGCAGGAATATATTAGCAAAGGAGGAGGCTCTCCAATCGGGACGTTTTCGAGACAATGCGACATGACGCTCCATTTGCGTGGAAGGAGAGACCACCTCTAGGTCTTACCCAGCTCTGTAATCCTCGGGCTGCTGGAGGCTTCCCGTCCTTGGTGCCAGCCCAAGGAGTACGGCCCAGACTGTGAAGTCTCTGAGAACTTCCAGGCTAAGTAAAAGCTCACTGGCTTTTTCTCATTAAGACTATAAATTTGATTTTCACAAACATCTTCTCCAGGAACACCAAGCTGACCCTCTTTCACCAGCAGCAAAATAGAGAAAAGGAAAAACTGCAAGATGTCCAACACAGGCTTTCCTTATTTTCTCAGTTAATTCCCATTTTTATGGTCACTTTATCCACTGAAGGGCAGAGAAGGTAAAAGCCTCTTGGAGAAGGGAAAACTGGTCTCGTCCTCCACATTCTTCCTGGTTTTCTCCACTGGCTTAGCTGTACTCAAAACAAGGGCTTACTTTTCTTTCTTTCAGAAACTCAGAATCTAGGACATCGCAGGGTTGTGGATGTATGCAGGATTGATAATCTTCCGGCATGGGAAACACTCTTAATTTGCTTTTTTTTTTTTTTTTTTAATTGGGAGGGCTACTGACATTTGGGCAGCTTAGGTGATTTAAGAAAATCTTCAAATAAGGAAAGCTTCTGTCTCTAACTTGTACCTCATGTTAGAAATAGGCTTTCAGCAAACAAATGTCAGAGAATAGGCTTTCATGCTAACAGCTAGGTGCTTCTGATCCAAACCTATGAACCCCCAGAAGGGATTGCTACATGGGCTGCAAATACAAATGATTGATTCACTTTCTGCCCAGATATGAAAATCTATTCGTAACAATTTCCTGTTTGGGCCGGGGAAGTGGCCACTGGGAAGAACAAACAGAAAGTTGGCTGGGAATCCATAAAGCTCCACTGATCCTTTCTCTATCACGTTGCTGCGGGGGGAGCACCAGGACGGCAGGGTCACAAAGGATGCTCCACATGCCTGTGTGGCACAGGGCAAAAGCTCAGTGTCAGCTGATGGCTGGGAGATCGACGTGAAGATCCTCACCGGGTTCAGGAGGCCGTTGGATGCGGATAGTTGGGGCTGGGTTCGTGTTAGTGAAATGAACTCCATGTGGCCGGGACCTCAGTGCCCAGCTGGGCTGGGTATTTGCGAAATAAGAGCAGGGACTGGCTGCCAATTCTAAACAGCCTCTTCTGAGAGGAATGGCAAGCTGCTGTGGGGGGCCAGCCACACCCTCACCCCTCAGTAGGCAAGGGGACTCAGGAAGGGAGAAAACGAACCCTGGGACGCCTGAGCCACAACCGCTTAGTGATTTAAAGGGGGGGAGAAAACCTGTTTGGTAACTCTAGCTGCTGAACAGAAATGACTTTCTGAAGCCAGAAGTGCCACCTGTAAAGGGACTCCGGGGGTCATGGCAGGGAAGGAGGGCTGTCGGGCACCAGGCTTGTGTGTGAAGGACCCACATTGAACAGCAACAGGACGAGGTCTGCCTCGGTGGCTCCGTAACATGGAAGCAGAAAGAGCACGTTCTAAAGACAGAGGCAGTTACTGCTTAAGGATGGAGAGGCCTCTGTATTCGTTCTCAGTGAAAAGCTCATTTTAAGTATTTAAGGTTTGCCGAAGCCCCAGGTTTTTCCCGTTTGTTTTCAAAGGAGTAGTGCCCTTCCGTTCCAATACATGAGAAGTGACAGCATCCCTATTTTCAGGGATGTACATCAGATATAGAGAAGAGCTTCAGATTTGCAAACTGTGTTGTACAGGAAGAGGGACATAAGACTGTCGATATGGGTTAGGTGACAGAGATTCTTTTCCCTATGATTTAATGTACGTTCCAAGTTTTGAATCACGGGCCAAGGATGGGCCTGTTCTCCGTTGTGCCTACAGACCGACGGAAGTACATCGGCATGACCGTGCCAGGACCGTGTCAGGCACTCCTGAGTTTTTGTCCCTGCCGTCCTCTCCGACACCTCCTTGTCAAATGCCACGTGCGAGGAGCCAATACGGGCCCACTTGTGGAAGAAGGAAGTACGTAAGAAGAAAGATGACTGAGCAAATCCTGTGGATACAAACCACAAAGCCTTTTTTCGCTTCCTAAGTTGCTTACTCTTTCTATTTCTAGAGCTCTTCTAAGTTGGAGATTTTCCACCGTGACAGTGTTAGATCTAGGCAGAACGAGGGTTTTGTAAAACATCATTCTCTGAGTGATGATCAGAGAAAGGAATAACCAGCCTTGTTAAGAGCACACTCAGCAGGATGCCAAAATACACCAGATCCTCATATAAACAGCATGGATTACATTAACAGGCCTCCCTGGGTGAGCGGGAGTCGTATTCCCAATTCTCTTTGCCTACCTTACGCTCACCCCACGGTTATGTAACCTTTAGAACGGAATTTGGAAATTCTTCCGACCCTGCCCTGCTCGCTGATAGAGCTGAGCCAGTGGCTGGCAGGGGCATAATCTACCGGGCGAAATTGGAAACACACAAATTCATAGTCCTCTTGTCTCAGCCCAGAGACTGTGCAGGCAAGGAAAGAAGGACTCGCCCCTGTGTCCCTCCTCCCCTCTGGCCTAAGTTTACGCTGACTTCACCCAACAGGCACCTGACCCTCCCAGATGAGCTGGGAGGGGCTAAGGCACCATGCACGGCCACAGTGGGGGTGGAGGTGCAGGCAGCAAACAATATTTAAGATGCTGAGTTTGTAGAGCGTTCAGGCTTGGGAAGAAAGGTACAGGGAACCCAGTTAGGCTGCACTTTTAAACCCAAGCTTTGAGAAAGGCTAAGAAAGAGCAAGGGAGGACAGAAAGCAACAGGGTGGTGAGCCCATCCGGAGTGAAAGTGCACAGTTGTAATTTGCTGCAGCTTTGCAGACCTCAGCCGGGCATATCCAGATCCCCCAAAGGAAGATCCTTCCCCACCCAGGCCCGCGAAAGATGCTGAAAAAGACTCTCTCAGCTATGACCTGGCTCTGCATTTTCATCACAGCCTTTGTCAGCCACCCAGCGTGGCCACAGAAGCCCCCGAAGCGCAAGACACCTGCGCAACTCAAGGCGGCCGCCTGCTGTGAGGAGGCGAAGGAGCTCAGGGCCCAGATTGCCAATCTGAGCAGTCTGCTGAGCGAACTGAGCGAGAAGCAGGAGAGGGACTGGGTCAGCGTGGTCATGCAGGTGATGGAGCTGGAGAGCAGCACCAAGCGCATGGAGTCACGGCTCACAGACGCGGAGAGCAAGTACTCGGAAATGAACAACCAGATTGACATTATGCAGCTACAGGCAGCACAGACTGTCACCCAGACCTCGGCAGGTAAGGAGAACGTGTCCTCACGCTACTTGCCACCTTCTCGTTCAAACACTGGAGCGTCTCTGTGTGGCATCGTTTCTAGATGGCTTGGCCATCAGAATGATGACTGGGGGTTCTTTGGGGGTGTATTTTCCTGGGTACGTGCCACTGGCTCTAATGTTCTGTAAATTTCTGTCAATTTCCCCAATGTCTGCACAGTCTCTTTACTCACACCATGATTCAGCATAAGGAAGGTATGAATCCCCATCCCGGAGCGCACAGGGACGACGTGGTTTGCCCAGAGTCACATTGCAAGCCTCAGAAACAGAGTTTAAGTCTCCCTGATGGGTTCGCTTCCTCACCCAGAGCCGACAGGCTGTACCCACAGTCCTAAGGAAGCAGGATTGAGCACCAAAACTGTAACGTCTATCGTTGTAGGAACCAAGTTTTGCCAAAAACAGTTCTCCTGTGTCCCTAAGATTTAATGGAATGGGCATTAATGGGTTTTTGTGTCCTGTCTCTGCAAACCTGACTCTGCCCACTGGGTCAGAATTAGGTATAGATGCTGCCTAGAGCCAGAAGAAGAATTCCTTTGGGTCAGGAAGGAGAGGCTCGAGGTTCCTCACTTGTGAGATTTCTATTTTCCCCCAGGATCTCAAATAAAATTCTCCCATTACAGCAAATAAGAAAATGCGATGCTGAAATCTGGATTTTTGGAAGCCCCCCACGTAAGATACATCCAATGCTTTCTTTCCTAAAATAACTTCTGGTTTCTAGTTAGGTTGGCTCAGACCGGCTAAGGTGAATTTATTGCTCAGAGAGAAGAAACTGGGGTTTCTGAAATCATCAGGAAATTGTTACTTGTCAGGCGAATATCCTACAGATATGTCATTTATTACTGATATAAAAACTTTCGGTCACATCATAGACCAAGTCAAGAAATAGAAGAGAGTGAGTCACTGATGACTCTCAGTTCAAACGGAGAAAAAGCTTTAACGTGAAATAAGCTTAAATGGCCCGTTACCCAATAAACCACCATGTGAAAATCACTTCCTAAGCATGTACTTCCTGCCCCTCAGTGTGGGTCTAGAAAGGTATCCTCGGGACATTTTCCAGACAAGCGCGTCCCGATTTGGCCTGGCACGGCAGAGCAGGCCAGGCGGGACTCTGATTGTGCCACCTCCTACTCCTCCAACTGGGGTTTTCTCCCCTCCCAGCAGGGAGCTTCTTGGGGGTCAAAGGCAGCTCTCCTGCCGGGCCTCCTACTCTTCTTGCCCAGGACATCCTTCCTCCGTTTTCTTCTCGATTGCCAGCTGCTGGGTCACCTTTAGACTCTCTAAGCAGGTAGCTCATCGGAGAAAGCAGTAAGTTGATGCTCTCCTCAGTAACAGAAAATGAAGGATGCTGATGGCGAAGGCACACATCTCCCCCTCCCTCAATGTGCTCTGCCTGGGACAGTTCCTGGTGGCAGTGAGCGTCTCTCGAAGGGCTCTTCTCGAAGGCCCAGCGCAGGGGCCTCCAAGAAAAGAACCCCAGAGACAGAGGACAGGAAGCGTCTCCTGGACAGCAAGAGTTCCCGCTCTTTGAATCCCATCAGGAAAGGTGGTTTCTTTGATATTTGAGACCTGGAGACAAAATCTGGCACAAAGCTGTAGCCCCAAAATGGCCAAGGAAGCATTTAAATCAACCCCAGGGTGAACACCAGCCTGTTCGATGCTCTGGTTTGCTTGTTTTAATAATGCTGCCGGGGAGGCCTCCATGGGCTCCTCAGGGTGTTTGCACTTCCGTTTGAGGAATGAGCAGTGTTAGACGAAGCAGCGGGGGGCGGGGAGGTGGTTCGGGGAAGAAGATGTTAAATTGATCTCCCTTAATTAGGGTCCTAGTAGGCAGTCTAGATAAAAATAGCCATTCTCAAAGGTAGAAATAGCCATTCCCTCTGAAAAACCACCCCCACCCCCAAATAAACCAAGAAAACAACAAAATCAGACCCTATGAGATGCTCATAACGTACATGGTAAGAGAGGCTAGCGGTCCCAGAAGTGGAATTTATTAAACAGGCGCATCTATTATGTGGCCCTCACACACTGTAATGTTCCCAGAGATCGTGGCCTAGAAGAACAGAACATAGCAGGATGATCTATTTCAGAGTTAACCTGAAACCACCTGTTTGATGGTCCCATTGATGCTGCTATCCAGGTGAGGGCTTCCCCACCACCAATGAAGCCAAAAGACACCTCCTTTTGGTCTCCCAATGGCCACACCCCTCCAAAACCCAGACCCTGCCTGGTAATGAACACTCGTGTGAACTGCATGGTAGAAATGAGATCTCAGTTTTTAAACTTTCAATGGAGACGGAGCACGAATGCCCACCTGCCGTGGAGCCCCTGGGTTTGGATGCTCACTCCTGCGGTTTGCTCCTATTACAGACGCCATCTATGACTGCTCGTCCCTCTACCAGAAGAACTACCGCATCTCTGGGGTGTACAAGCTTCCTCCCGATGACTTTCTGGGCAGCCCTGAGCTGGAGGTGAGGTCACCAGAGCCCACGGCCCAGGTTCTACCATCGGTCCTCTGCCCCCTCACAGGGCTGGGGGCAACAGGACTAATCATGGTCTAGAGAATGGGAAACTCAAGACAGAGAATCAGACACACCGAGTACCAGAGAGCTATCCACACACACACTCAGTTTGTGGGGGGGAAACCCCTCCCCCGGCATCTCTTTTGCCCCTTCAAGTCATTACTGCCCAAACACCAAATCTTCCGACACAGATAATTCTATAACCTCCACCCGACTTGTTGACATCTCTTACCACGACCCAGAGCAGTTACTCTTGGGGGAAGGAGATAAGAGAGAACACGTAGAGAGCACACATGGATTTCTTCTCTTCCAACTACACGTGCGCTTGCCCCCCTCCTCAATTTTGACAATTCTTCCTTAGCAAGCCACCACCCCACTCCTGCTCGCTGACACCGGGGTAGAGTCGTAGTGAGCCCACACACATCCACTGGCCCTGCGGCAATGGGAGGCAGGCGATGAGGCCCGCCCTCGGGCTCCTCTGCCTGCCTCTGTGGGTCCCTGAGCAGAGCATCCTCTCTGCCACAGGTGTTCTGTGACATGGAGACGTCAGGCGGCGGCTGGACCACCATCCAGAGACGAAAGAGTGGCCTCGTCTCCTTCTTCCGGGACTGGAAGCAGTACAAGCAGGGCTTTGGCAGCATCCGTGGGGACTTCTGGCTGGGCAACGAACACATCCACCGGCTCTCCAGACGGCCAACCCGGCTGCGTGTGGAGATGGAGGTGAGCACAAGGCCCCTAGGACTGGAGCAGGTGCCACACACAACTGTGCACGACTCTGGGGGCGCCCTTCCCACTCTTTCTGACTACAGGCTTGTGTGCTTATTACGGCAGTTTTCCTGCAGGCTGTAGTGCAGTTGAGAAGAGAGTTTTTCCTATTTGCTCCCAAAAGCGAGGCTGCAGATACACAAGAGGCTGGACTCGGGCCAGAGCGGGGGGATCCAACAGTCAGCTGTGCTGACACACTACAGTCCCCACTCGGGCCTGGGGCTTGAGCTCCTCTATGTGCAAACCTTATCGACACTGACTGGTGACGGTCGTGAAGGGAATGGAGGCCCCGCTACCTTCTCCAGTGACTCTGAGTGGGACACAGAGAGACACACACCCACACCTCACAGACAGGGACAGGAATGCAGAAAGAGGGCTAATCTAGGCCAGATGGCGACTCAGGAGCAAGCCTTGCTCTGGGACCCCTGTTTTGTGACTCCCAAGCCTAGTGTGGTAGCCAGAGGCAAACAAGTGATAAAGCCTCGCTGGGCCCCCGTGCAAACGGACAGACGGACGTGTGGCTGCAAGCCGAGAGAGGGAAGGCCGGTGGCGTGGCGGAAAACACAGCCCCCGCGCTGCTTCTCTAAGGTCCACCTGCTCCCCAACAGGACTGGGAGGGCAACCTGCGCCACGCCGAGTACAGCCGCTTTGCTCTGGGCAACGAACTGAACAGCTACCGCCTCTTCCTGGGGAACTACAGCGGCAACGTGGGGAACGACGCCCTCCTCTACCACAACAACACGGCCTTCAGCACCAAGGACAAGGACAACGACAACTGCCTGGACAAGTGTGCACAGCTCCGCAAAGGTGAGGTGCGGGGGCTCGGGGGCTGGTCCCAGCAGGGAAGGAGCAATTTAAAGCCGGATTTAGAGCCGCATGGCCCGGCGTTCTGGCTTTGGCACTTCTGACTGCGGAGCTACGGTTCAAACGGCAGCTCCGCCAAGCCTCCTGTCCCGTGTGTCCGCCGTTTCCGGGGCAGGGATGAACAAGGCTCACGGCCCCGATCTCTCTCTTGAGCCAGGTGGCTACTGGTACAACTGCTGCACAGACTCCAACCTCAACGGGGTCTACTACCGCCTCGGGGAGCACAACAAGCACCTGGACGGCATCACGTGGTACGGCTGGCACGGCTCGAGCTACTCCCTCAGGCGCGTGGAGATGAAAATCCGCCCGGAAGACTTCCAGCCCTGAGTGCAGGCCTGCCGGGGGGCACGGCCAGGGAAATGGGGGCCAACGGAGGCTGGGTGAGGGCAGGGAAGGGGAGGAAGGGAGTGGAGAAAGGGTAGGGACGGAAAATGGCCTAGAATCTCCAACGAGAGTCTGTCTCTAGGGAGCACAATAAAACTGAGAGGACAAGGACGTTACATAAATGGGATGAATTATTTAAACACGATGGGTCATCACACAACTTCCCAGGGGCCTGGCCCGAGTGGGCTGTCTGTGCCTGTGATCCCTGACATATTCACTCAAAGCCTCTCCTTTCCACTTGATTTTTCTGTGAAAGAAAAGTAATTGTGACATCACTGTATCTATTTAGTTGAAGGTCTAGGTTATGTGAGGGGAGAAAATAGACTCCTTTACCAAAAAGAATCATGTGATTTTGATCTTCAAGGAGAGGCCTTGGGTGATGGAGGAAGGCATAAAAGAGAGGAGTGGTGGGGGAAAGAAGTTTCGAGTTTTAAATCCAATCCAATGAAATTACCTTCAGTCTACACATTTTTTCTTTGAAGACAAAAATTATTCTGCTGGCACTGGATTGACCCAGGAGGGATCTCCAGGGTCCCGGGCCTGGCGGCAGGCCTCTGCCTCCTCCCTGCTCAACGTCAATCAGGGTGCAGTGTGCTGAAAGGCAGAAGTGGGTCTAGTGGCGGCTGGGGAGTTCCAGTAGGAGGTGGGGAAAGTCCCTCGTGGGTGCTTGCACAAAACTGCCTTAAGATATTCAGTCAATACAGATATATTGGTTTTTATTTTTTACTTTGTAAGAAAAGGGCTCAAAGAGCTTCCTCTTTTGCCTATAAAAGTGGCTGCAAAATGAAGGTAGATGACACTATGGTTAATGATTCATGCTGTTTATAAGCATTTTGCTTTGTAAAAATACAACACTGTAGGATGTTGTAAACATTTGAAGTTTCCTTTTCCTTCCACAATAAATTCTTTTAAAACGTGTTGGTTTTTAAATTACCACCATTACCATTCAGAGCAAGGTAAAGAGCTTAAGGGAAAAACCAGAGGGTGAGCAGTGAGAAAGAGACTGATTTTGTTACAGTCTTTAGGGAAGCCAAAAAGTGAAAAGGCAGGGGCCGACAAGGGCAGCAGCCGCGGGGAGAGGTCAGATCTAGCCACCTAATCACCACGGAGCCCAATGCCACCGCCTGGCTTCAAAATACTTTGCAAACCAACACTCCTACTTTCTTTCTCCTTGAGCAAACTAACACAGAGAGGGGGCATGTCTTCAGCCGTAACAGATGCTAACTTCATTTTGAGTGGTAGGAAGTCATTTTTCCTTGCCAAAAAGAACCATTCCCTTGAGCCAGTCAGTGTAAGGTGAGCCATTACTCCTACTCAGTGTTCCCTATTGTACCTATAGTTCTTGGGCTGCCGGGAGCCTATTTAATCTTAAAAACAAGAACGCGGGGATTTTCCAAGGAACAGAGTGAGCACAGAAGAGGTGCGCTGCAGCAGGGCATTCCACAGGACAGGCATTCAAACAAACTCCCCGAGGCAGGCGGGGAGTCTGAGGTGCCAGCAGCCGGCACAATACTGCCTGGAAAGTGAGGATAAAAAGATCAGGGGGTTAAGAGAAGAGCAGGAAAGCGTAAACGCCTCTGGCAGAAGTAGCTAATAATTCTCTCTCTCATCTCCTCTAACCCCACAACTAAAAAAACATCTGAAGCTCTAGGCACCAAAGGCTAAAATCAATAAGTGGGCTCGCCTAGAACTAAAAAGCTTCTGCACAGCAAAGAAGCAATACGTTGAAAAGACAACCTGCAGTATGGGAGAAATGATTTGCCATCTATAGCCCCTCGTGAGGAGTTAATATCAAAATATATAAAGGAATCATACGACTTAATAGCAAAAAAGTAAATATTCCCAATTAAAAAAAGGGCAAAGGTCCTGAATAGACATTTTCCCAAAGAAGACATTCGCGGAATGGCCAATAGGTACGTGAAAAGGTTTTCAACATCACTCATCATCAGGGAAATGCAAACCATCCCATGAGGTATCTTTTCATACCAGGTATGATGGCTGTTATCAAAAAGGCAAGAGACAGCAAGTGTTGATGAGGATGTGGAAAATAGGAAACCCTTGTACATCGTTGGTGGAATGCAGATGGGGAGATTTTTAAAAATAAAATTACCACATGATCCTGAAATTCCACTTCTGGGTACATATGCAAAGGAAAGGAAATTAGTATCTTGAAAAGATGTCCGTATTCCCATGTCCACTGCAGCATTATTCACAATGGCCAAGACATGGAAACAGCCTAGGTGTCTGGTGACAGATGAGTGGATAAAGACACACACACACACACACACACAGAGGAATATCATTCAGCCATATAAAAGAAGGAAACTCTGCCATTTATGATAACATGGATGAATCTGGAGGGCATTATGCTAAGTGAAATAAGATAGAAAAAGAAAAATACCATATGGTGTCCCCTACATGTGGAATCTAAAAAAACAAAACAAAATGAAACAAAAACCATAACCACCACCTGATTCCACAGAAAGAGAACAGAACCATGGTTGCCAGGGGGTGCAGAGAGCCGGGGAAATGGGGAGACAGGTTGAAGGGCACAAACTTTCCACTGTAAGATGAGTAGATTCCAAGGATCTCATGCACGGCATGGGGACTATAGTCAGTGTTGCACATTTTAAAGTTGCTGAGAGTGGGTTTTAAGTGTCTTTATCTCACACACACACACACACACACACACACACACGAGTTAACGATGGGAGGTGATGGATGTGTTAATGATCTTGAGCTTGAATAGCATTCCATAATGTGTATCAAGTTATCATGTTGTACATTTTATTTTATTATTATTATTTTTAAGTGTTTGTTTATTTGGGGGGAGAGAGAGAGAGACAGAGAAAGAGAATCCCAAGCAGGCTCCATGCTGTCAGCACAGAGCTGGATGCGGGACTCAATCCCATGAACCATGAGATCATGACCTGAGCCAAAACCAAGAGTCGGAACCAAGAGCTTAACCGACTGAACCACCCAGGCACCTGCCTTCATGTTGTACATTTTCAATATATACAATTATATTTATTAATTATTCCTTAACAAAGTTGGGGTGCAAAGCATCTACACTGTCCTAATCCAAACCTATAGTTGCTAAAACTTACTCCTACTTTACATGTACACAATTGCGTAAACAGAAGTATAAATTTTTCGTGACAATGTTAATGTTGGAGGACGCCCCCAGCCACTTAACCTACGGTGCGGATTCTGACCAGAACCACCACTTTCCAAGCACGTCTCCGGGTGCAGCCAGAGGACAGACACCAAGAATTCAGAGAGGAGCCAACACAGTCTCTGGCCCTAAAGAGGACAGAATCACCAGGAACCAAAGGAGAACTCAGTGTCATCCCGGAAAGTAAAGCACATTCTGTTTCATCCTCCACGAGGTATGCTGCTGCACAGCCACCATGGAAGTGCCGGCCCCTGTTTTTGGTCTTAATTCTGCTAATCGCAGTCAGAAAATTCTTTAAAAATGGGATTACTTGCTAGGGGTTGGGCAGTGATGAAAGCATCCAGCTTGGATCAGACACTTCCTTCTACTTTGGGTGAGAAGCAGGTCCTGTGGACTGAATGTGTGTGCCCCCCCAAATCCTACGTTGAAGTCAATTCCCAATGTATTCGGAAGCGGGGCCTTTGGGAGGGGATTAGGTCACGAGGGTGGGGTGGCTCACGGATGGAATTAGGGCCCTTATGAAAGAGACCCCAGAGAGCTTGAGCTCTGCTTTCAGCCACGTGAGGACACAGTGAGAAGGTGGCAACGTGGCAACCTGGAAGAGGGTGCCACCAGTACCCAACCGTGCTGCTCCCTGATTGTGGGCTGCCCAGCCTCCAGAGCCGTGAGAAGTCAAAGCTGATTAAGCCCCCTGGGCCGTGGCATTTTGTTACAGCGGCCCGAATGGACTGAAACAGGAAACTGGTACCAAGATGCGGGGTGCTGCTGTACCAAACACCTAGAAATGACGAAGTGGCTCTGGAACAGGGTGATGGGCAGAGGCTGGGAGAGTTTTGGGCTGCGTGCTAGAGAAAGTCCAGACTACTGTGAATGGACTCTCAAAGGCAAATTCTGGTGAAAGCTCAGAAAGAAAAAAAAGAGAACCAGAGAGAACGCTTCTGTCTTCTTAGAGAACATGCCTAGTTGTGAACAGAACGGTGACAGAAATATGATGGTAAAGGCCATTCTGACGAGTTCTCCGACGGAAAGGAAGACGGGTTATCGGGGAATAGAGAAAAGGCAATCCTTGTTATAAAGTGGCAAAAATTTTGCCCAAATTGTGCTCAACGCCGTAGTGTTTGGTGGAAGGCAGAACTTGTGAATGATGACCCTGGGTATTAGCTGAGGAGATTTCTAGGCAAACTGAGGAGGAGTGGCTTGGTTCTTCCTGACTGCTTAGAGTAAAATGAGAGAGGAGAGAAGCAACAGCGAAAAAGGAGCCGGGACTTAAAGATTTGGGAAATTCTCAGCCTATCTCTACTGTGAGAAATGAGTGCGTGCATTTGGGGAGAGCACGAAGGGTACGGCCACGTGAGGCTTTGCTCAGGGGACTGGGTGTCATGAAGCATGGACCTAATCAGCTACTCCAGCAGGAAAACTACCACATTGAACAGACGGGCAAAGAGACAGGAGGGAATGAAGGAAGGCTGTTGAACTTCCTGGATTTTACAGGACGGGACTATGGAGCTATTTGGCTGTGAACAAGAAGAGAATGATCCTGAAGTTGATTCAGAGATCAGCAGGGCTGCCTGCTTGTTTTCAAACAGGAGGACCATTGCCTTGCTTTTAACAGGCCCGTGAACTCTGCCCAAAGCTGTGGGGGTAGAGCCACCACCGGGCCGTCTAGCCGGTGGAGCTGTGGGGCCAGGACCTCTGCCCAGCAGGTCCAGAAGGCAGACCATTACCCAGAGGGCTTGGAGAGCAGAGGATCCAGCCAAAAGCGATTACTCTGGAGATCTCATGAAGTTTGCCTTGCGTGGGACCTGTCACCCTTTCCTTCTTCCCCGTGTCTCTTGGAATGGGGATGGCTCTCCTGTTACTGCCCCATCAGTGTATTCTGGAAGCATGTAACTTGTTTTCACAGGTTCGCAGCCAGAGACAAATTTTGCCTCAGGATGAACTGTACCTAGATTCTCAAGTCTATCCCTGATTTAGATGATATTTAGATGAGACTTTAGAGCTGATCCTGGAATGGGATGACTTTGGGGCTGTTGTGATGGAATGGACGGGTTTTGCACTTAAGAAGGACATGCATTTTGGGGGCCAGGAGAGGAATGCTGTGGACTGAATGTTTATGTCTCCCCAAATTCCTGTGTTGAAGGCTAACTTTCAGTGTGATGGGATTGGGAAGTAGGGTCTTTGGGAGGTGATCAGGCCATGACGGTAGAGCCCTCACAAACGGGATTAGGGCCCTCATAAAAAAACAGCCTGGGGGCTCAGTCGGTTGAGCATCCAACTCTTGGTGTTGGCTCAGGTCATGATCTCATGGTTTGTGAGTTCAAGCCCTGTGCTGGGCTGTGTGCTTTCAGCACAGAGCCTGTTGGGGATTCTTGCTCTCCCTCTCTCTCTCTGCCTCTCCCCTGCTCACGCATTCTCTCTTCCTCTCAAAATAAAAATAGACATTAAAAAAAAAAAAAAAAAAGCCCAAAGAGCTTGTTCTCTGCTTTTTGCCACTTGAGCACACAGAGAGAAGTCGTCCGTGGGGCAACCTGGAAGAGGGTGCTCGCCAGAACCCAACTGTGCTGGCATCCTGACCTTGGACTTCCCAGCTTCCAGAACTGTGAAAACTGTTTCTTGTTTAAGCCCCCCGTCTATGGCAATTTGTTACAGCGGCCCTAATGGTCTGAGTCAGCAGGCACTAGACCTTAACCTAATGCTACAGGCTAACCAAGTAAAAGCCGGTGTGTGTGTATGTTTACAAATAATTCAATACCATTTAATCCTCTGTTCCCTTATGAAGCAATTATATTTACTGATATATACAAGCTTTGAGGAGATGGGAGTAGTTTATAATGTCTCACTGTGAGCCTGGTTTGAGGATTACATGTGAGATTTAATTTGTCCTGGAGTAAATAGTAGAAACGTCAAGAGGTAGGAAGTCAGACCAGTAGCAAGAGAACAGTACTGTTAGCACAACACAGCTTTTAAATACAAAAACAAAAACTAAGGAACAGCTGTGCAAAGACATTTTTGTGAACGGTTAACCTGATTGTTTCAAAGAGAATTTAAGGCAGTCGACTCAAAGACATATACCAGAATAACCTTTAAGAAAGGGCACAAACAGTGAAGGGAAAGAGCAGGAAAGACAAAATAAAGCTGGGAGGAGAGAGGGCAGCAGACAAAAGAGGTCAAGGGTCTGTAGTCTGTTAGAGGTCAAGTTAGAGTCTATTAGAGGTGGGCCAGGACCCGAGCTGTGAGCTCCCCGGCAGCCACGGCGAGGAAGGGAGTTCAATCTATCACTGAGGAGCCGTGTCTCCAACACGGGACCCAAGCAGTAACTCAGGGACACGCAACCACCAGCGGTGGGACCCCTGGGAGGGGTTTCCACGAGGCTCAGCTAGAGGACTGGCGTGGTGCTGGGCGCACATTCTCTAACAGCACCTTTGCCTAAGCCTGTTTCTTAAAACTTTCTGTGGGGACAACGATGGCAGAACATTGCCACGGTGTGTAGGAAGTGCAGTTTTCAGTGGGAAAAGGGGCCAGTGGAAACAGAAAAGTGACGTTATGGGACGATGGGAGGCAGCACTGTGAACTCGTGAACTCGGCTCAGTCAGGCCGGGACAAAACCGGAGCTCAGAGCACTGGCTTCATCTGGGAGCACAGGTTTCTATTTGTCTGTGTTCTTAAAGTCAAGATCAGTCTGCAGGGATTTCTGAGGACTCATTTTCAGTTATACTGGCATAAGAAGTAAATGACTTTCTTGGACACTTTTCCAGGCCTGTGACTATACCTTCCTGTTACAAATCTGTATACACACTAATGCTTCTGTGATTGTTTCAAATACGGAGAAAGACCTGGGGTGGCACCAGGGAGGTTTCAGAGAGCTATCAAACAGAGAAAGCTCAGCAAGGAAATTGACACGCAAAACTAGTTCTTTGACACTGAGGTTATTATATTCAGTTGCCAGATTTTCTATCAGTTATCAAGGAAGACAGCATCACCAAAGCTGGGGGGGGGTGGGGTGGGGGGGGAAGAAATGCAGGTTTTCACATCTGCTGGACCTAATCTGAAATGGAAGCCGACCCCAGAGGATGGCATGTTTATATCTGTTGGTATGTGATATCGTAGAAATCAATGGTCTCTCCAAGTTCACTTCACTTGGACAAAAACAGGACTCTCTCGCCTTTTGGTCACTTTTTAAGGTGTTTAAAGGAATACTCAGCATTGACTCAAAAGCAGGCCTGGCAGGGAAGCTGGCTATTTGATTATTCTCTCAAATGAAGGAAGCACCACACACAGCAGACTGTTTCAGCCACAAAGGAGGTACTTATTAGCTGGGTGATTTTCCCCTAAACTATCTGTAGTGAAATAATCAACCGTGTTAGCATTTACATGAAGATAATTAGATCCCAGAGTTAATATTCTCTGATAATCATTAGGGGAAGCGAACAGTTCTCTGGGAGCTGGAGCTAACATTTGAGGCTGCTTCTAATTTTGTAACAGCAGAAAATTTATTAAACAACCTATTTTTGTCCATGCCCAGAAGACTCAAAACCATCTTACGAGAGGAGAACGCATGACCAAACCAAGGGAAAAGATCACTGAGTCTCAGACTTCACTCTGCCTCTTCGATTCACAGAACCCCAGAGGAGGAAGACTCGGGCAGCAAAACCCCAGTGGCCCTTGGGGCAGTGGAGCCAGTATTTTACTCCCACCAGAGAGGGCGATGGAACCCCTGTGTCAAATCTATCGCTCCTAGGCTGCTACTGCCCCGGAATCGCTTCTGGACTGATTTCCCTGGGACAAGCAGGCCCAGGTTGGAAAACAACGGGAGCCCATGTGCTGAGGGTTAACGAAGTGACAATTAGGGCTCCGACAGCGGGGAGAGCCGTCTGCAACCACGTCGCATTTAAACGTGCTGGCCGGACCGGGCGGCCGATTTCACGGAGCAGAAGTCTCCACGTGACGGTGGTGATTTGGTACCAGGCGGCGGAGGGGAGAGAGGTCGTTTCAGATGAAGGCGGCGATTAAAAAGGGTTTCGAGCCTACCTGATGAGAGACTCTAGGATGGCAGGGGTCGGACCTTTCTGGAACTCCAGCTCTTTGTAGTGTAGTGCTTTGGCATATGCTCGGCACTTGGCAGCCCTCTCGCCCAGCAGGACGATGCCGTTGTCGTCTCTCAGTGGCAGGGGGCCCTAGGGCAGAACAGAACCCGCAGCGTAGGAGCGCGGCGGCTGGGCCACTTCTCCCTCCCACCTGGCTCCTGTCGGGCTCCATCTGGACAACAGCGGAGCATCTCACCTTGTCACTGTGTTCCATGAATTCAGCCAAGTTTAAGAGAGTTTGCGTGACTTCGGCGATGTCCTGCGAGGTGAGGGCCAGCTCGATGCTCCTGATGAGTTCATCCTGCTGGTCTTCGTTCAGTTCAGACCAGCAGGACACAAACGCGGCGTTGAAAAGATCCCTGAAGGCGGAGAGAATGGAAAAAGATGTTGGCAATGCCTCTCGTGCCTCTGCCCGGTGCCATCAAGTCACACCCGTCAATCTACTCCCGGCGTCACTGACTTTGCTGGGACACAGACAGGTGCTGTCCATCAGAACTTGCTGGAAACGCTCTGTATGTGTCCGATACGGTAGCCACTGGCCACTGAGTACCTGAACCGTGGCGAAGTGTGCCTGAGGAACGGAATTTTAAGTTCTGTTTAATTTTAATTCCGTTCGTGCAAGCACACGTGGCCAGTGACTCCTGTATTTACAGCGCAGGCACAGACGCTGTGCGCACAGCAAGCTGCGTGGGGGTGCGAGGGGCAATAGCCTGTCTCACAGGCACGTTTCTTAGCAGAGTTCGCATTTTTTCTCTTCAGTGGGCGGGGGGATGAACAGAAAGGGGACTTCCAGCACAGAAGTTGGCATTAGCCGATTCAGAATATGATCATCTCCAAAGGATTCTTGGGATCCTTCTCAGGTAATGTCCAAATTCCTACGATCGGAAGCGGCAGAGGCAGCACCTATGACTGCTTTTCAAAACACGACCAGAACCCTTAGCTGAATGGTCACAGACACACAACAGGACTTAAGAAACTAGAAGTGTTAGCGAATAGAATCCCGAAGGATCCCCTACGCCAACCTCACCACTGGAGACCTGGAACCGGAGGTGTCATTTCTAAGATTACTACGACTACTTTAAATCATCAAAGCATCACACGAACAGACATATTTGCCGTGCCCGACGACATCTGAACTTTAATCCCATGCCCTTTTGTGGTGAATGTTGGGGGAAGGGGCTTGGAAACTATAAGATATGCTTATAATGGATGGGTTGAGCATTTCATGCCTCTACATATGCTTTTTATTACACATTAAATAAGGTTAAACCAGACCAAGTATCTAATTTTGGAATCTTCTGGAAAAAACAAAATGTGAAATTCAAAGGATAACACGAAGACCAAAAGAAGTCCCGTGTAAATTAAGAAATAAACTTTCTGACCTACATCCAAGGCCAAATGCACACAGTTGGCACTACAGTGATAAACGCATACGTGCACATTTTAGCACAAGCCTCTTTTAGATAACGTTGTGTTCGAACATGACCTGGGGCAGAAGAGGGATACGCTCCATCAGCTGAGCATGTGAAATCTGCACACTGTGCGACCAGGGAAATCCTAGGAACTATTTTTAAAGCATAAAAAATAGCATTTTATGCCCCATTATAAATAATTATCCGTCATAGAAAAATCTGGAAAACAGAAAAACATTAAAAAAAATACTCCTTAGGCCTTCCTACTTAATCACTGCTGTATTACTTTCTAATCTCTTCCCTCTGTACAAGTGGTTTTAATAGCTGAAATCACACACACCATCTTGTATTCCATTTCGTTTGTTTACATTATACTGTAAATCTTTTACATGCAGTGAAACTTTTTATAAACCAAATCTTCAATGGCTGAGACTTATTATTTAAAGCAGTATTTTTTTATGGCAAATTCTATTTCTCAAAGATGGATGCCACAGTCTCTCTTCTTCCACATGTTCTCCTAGAATCTTCCTACTCTCCTGTCGATGGACAGCATAATCTCCTCCCCTTGAATGTGAGTGGGCTTCTGTGACTGCCTTGAACTACAGAGTGTGGCAGAAGTGACACTGTGTGACTTCCAAGGCCACGTCATACAAATATCATACACTTCTGCCTTGTTCCCTTGGGGACATTCAGTCTTGAACCCGCCAGTATTCTGTGAATGATCCCCACAGAATGAGCCACACGGAGAGGAACCAAGGCTCCTAGCCAGAGCAGTTCCCACTCAAAAGCTCCAACGGGGCGCCTAGGGGGCTCAATCGATTAAGTGTCCGACTTGGGCTCAGGTCATGATCTCACGGTTCGTGGGTTCGAGCCCCACATCGGGCTCTTTGCTGACAGCTCGGGCCTGGAGCCTGCTTCGGTCTCTGTTTCTCCCCCTCTCTCTGCTCCTTCCCAACTCATGCTCTATCTCTCTCTCTCTCTCAAAAATAAACATTAAGGGGCGCCTGGGTGGCGCAGTCGGTTAAGCGTCCGACTTCAGCCAGGTCACGATCTCGCGGTCCATGAGTTCGAGCCCCGCGTCGGGCTCTGGGCTGATGGCTCAGAGCCTGGAGCCTGTTTCCGATTCTGTGTCTCCCTCTCTCTCTGCCCCTCCCCCATTCATGCTCTGTCTCTCTCTGTCCCAAAAATAAAACAAACGTTGAAAAAAAATAAAATAAAATAAAATAAAATAAACATTAAAAAAAAAAGAAAAAAAAAAAAAAGCCCCAACGTGCCAGACGTGTGGATGAGCCACCTTGAAAGTGGGTCCTCTGACCCCCGGACAAACAGCCCCACTGACACTGAAGCAGAGACGAGCTGTCCCCACAGGTCACGTCCAAACTGCAGATTCATGAGCAAAACGAATGACTGTCATCGTTTAAGACCAGTAAGTTCTGGGGTTATGTGTAATGCAGCAGTAAAGAATTAGAGTATCATTATTATCGGAAAGCAGTTAGAGTAAACCGTTACATCGTTGTTTTCAGAGTTGTAAAGGATGTTGTAATTAAAATTCTGGACCTAAATCTCAGCAAGGTTAAGATGGGTGCTTTTCCTGTGACATGAGCTTGTTCAATTTGCCTTTTTATTTTTTTCCACCACGAGTTGGCAAAATTAAAAATACTAGCCCCTTTTACTGCTACCGCTGATAAAAAGGAACTTATATATGGTTTTCTCTGTGCTGAGTCTCTTGATCCCACACTGAAGCGGGGGAGGAGGGCGGCCGGCCACGACATACCTGGCCATCGGGTTGTAGGCCTGAGCCAGGGCCCAGCACGAGCGCAGGGAAGGTGAAGACGAGTCCTTCAGGAGCTCCAGACTCAGCCGCCTCAGCCATTCTAGCCAGTCATCTTTGGAGACCCTTCTGGCAGCTCCCCAGGCCTGTGATCCCCAGGCGACAATGGAAAACCATCAGCTTCAAGGGCCAGTTGTGAAGAGCCCTCATCTATTTAATGATTATTCTGTCTTCGATTTATGAAGTCGTTACCTCCCGTGACCAAATTCCCTCAGAGCGCAAATACAAAAGAGTAACATCTAATTAGCAGCCATGAAACAAAAGCGGCAACCTTTGGAATATAGCATGATAAAGAAAAAGACTGTTTTACAACTCATTTGTGCCGGACCCTACCTCTATCAGCAAAGCCAACAGCTCTACAGACCCATGATGGATGGGGCCGTCACACGCAGGGTGCGTTCAACAAAGCCTAACGGCCCCTGCAGTGTGTGATGGGCCCTGGGCCCTCTGCATGAGGACACTGGCCCACCTGACAGCAGAGGGTCACACAGGGAGAAGGAAAACGCTCAGGTTCACGCTACCGTGAACTACGTTACAATCGGGCGAGCCTGAGCCCAGAGCGCACGGCACTGTGGTGGAATGGGACAGAAGGAATGGAACAGATCCAATTTTTACCTTCTGATCTATTCCCTCCAACTTTCCTCAAGACTCTGAACATTCCAGGCACGAAGGGTTATGACCAGGGGAAGCTCAGGGAGCGGGGCGGGAAGGTCCAGCCTCTGGAGCTCGGCAGCTTGAGCTCAAACGGCTGTTATCTAACTCACTGGCTGTCTGACCTCGGGCAAGTTATTTCTCTGTGCCTGTTTCCTCACTTGTAAAATGAGGGCAACAGGTCCCACCTCATAGGGTGTTTTAAGGATTAATTAGGTTGAATATGTGTAAGAGATTTATACCAGTGCTTGGCACAAAGTTAGCGCTCCTGTGAGCACCTGTAACTGTGAAGTCAGGCACACCAGTGGGAATCCTGGATCCGCCACTCGGCAGGTGTAGCACTCTGGGCAAATTACTTGTGTTGCATCTAAGCCTCAGTCTTCTGCATCAAGGGATAAAATACCTAAAGTGCCCGGCTGGAAGGGAAGAGCAAAAAATGATTGCTATTATTATCAAAATGACATTTCTTTAAACTGGCCTAGCCCAATTTTTACAACATACCCTTAAAAAAAATTTTGTTATTTTTTTGAGAGAGAGAGAGAAAGAGAGAGAGAGAGAGTGCAAGCTGGGGAGGGGCAGAGAGAGAGAGAGGGAAAGAGACATCCCAAGCAGGCTCCACGCCATCAGTGTGCAGCCTAACATGGGGCTTGATCCCACAAATCTCAAAATCATGACCTGAGCCCAAGTCAAGAGCTGGACACTTAAATGACTGAGCCACCCAGGCACCCCTAAAATATATTCTTAGAAGATTTTCCAGGGGCACCTGGGTGGCTCAGTCGGTTGAGCATCTGACTTCGGCTCAGGTCATCATCTCATGGCTCGGGAGTTCGAGCCCCGCGTCGGGCTCTGGGCTGACAGCTCAGAGCCTGGAGCCTGCTTCGGATTCTGTGTCTTCCTCTTCCTCTGCCCCTCCCCTGTTCGCACTCTGTCTCTGTCTCTCTCAAAAATAAATAAACACTAAAAATTAAAAAAAAAACACATTAAAAAAATTTAATAAAAAAAAAAGAAAAAAAGATTTTCTGGCAGAACAGACACATGGATCTTCCCTAAACTAGGGAAACTGAGTAAACTAGAGCAGAGGTTCTCAGGAGAAATTGTCCAGGGAATGAAAGACATCCCCATGTGCTACACCACCTAACCATCAACAACTCAACCTCTCACTTCCCTGGGGTCACCTGGAGACCTGCAGTGGCTTCTGATGAGTTATCAGTGGGTGACATCATATAAACTATTATTTTATGTCAGAAACTAAAAGAGAGATGTTACGAGACAAACTGAAAAACTACGTGCATGATTCTCAATGATCGTACAATGAGAACCCTGAGCCCGGAAGAAGACTGACACTACTTACTTGACTTTTAGACCTTGTTCTATTGAACAAAATGGGAGCATCAAGTTCTTTTCTATCCAGAGGCTGTGGCTTCCTCCCTACACAAAAGATCTCTGGACAGCTGCTCTGCAGTGCGTGGCATTTAAAAACAATTTTTTTAATGTGTATTTATTTTTTTTGAGAGAGAGAGAGAGAGAGAGAAAGACAAAGTAGGAGCGAAGGAGGGGCAGAGAGAGGCGGAGACACAAAATCCGAAGCAGGCTCCAGGCTCCGAGCTGTCAGCACAGAGCCTGGTATGGGGCTCGAGCTCATGAACTGCAAGATCATGACCTGAGCTGAAGTTGGACACCCAACCAACTGAGCCACCCAGGTGCCTCCCCTCCAAAAATTTTTTAAATGTTTTTATTTATTTTTTAGAGAGAGACAGAGTACGAACAGGGGAGGGGCAGAGAAAGACAGGGAGACACAGAATCCAAAGCAGGCCCCAGACTCTGAGCCCGAGGCGGGGCTTGAACTCATGAATCACAAGATCATGACTTAAGCTGAAGTCAGATGCTGAACTGACTGAGCCATTCAGGCACCCTCCCCCTTCAAAATTTTTTTTTTTTTAATGTTTATTTATTTTTGACAGGGGATGGAGGGGAAGAGGGAAGGAGACAGAGGATCTGTGCTGGCAGCAGAGAGCCCGATGTGGGGCTCGAACCCACAAACTGTGAGATCATGACCCGAGCCCAAGTTGGATGCTTCACCCACTGAGCCATCCAGGCGCCCCTTCGGTGCATGGCATTTTAAAAGCTGGACATACAAAAGGGAGGATCACGAATGTCTTTTCCCTCCAATGACGTGAACTCGAGCCTGGGTAAGGCGGAGGTGATTCAGCACGGTGGTTAAGAGACTTGACTCTGTAGTCACGACACTCAGGTCAAATCCTGGCTCCACCACTACCAGCTGACGTTGGATAAATTACTTAACCTTTCAGGGCCTCAACATCCATGTCTGTACGGTGGTGACAGTAATGACAGCACCTAACTCATAGGGTGAAGGTTAAATGAGTCAATGTACATAAAGTGCTCGCACCAGTGCCTGACACGTTGAAAGCACTCAACAAATGTCGGTAGTTATTACTGCTATCATTCTGGTTAGCGTTTGAGAAATGGTAGCAACTGAGTGCTTGGAAAGCTTAGCTTCACGGACAACTGCGCAATCTAGCAGACAGGCCAAGTCCCCCATATGGGCCTTTCATTGAAAACATAACCCACTCTTGCTTCTCTGGGTTCTTTAGTAACTGTTGACACCTGCCACCGTCCCTCTGCCGCCACCCGCCGTGGACTGCCTCAGCCGGTGACGCTGGCGCATGTTGACGGGACATCAGCTCATTCATTTAGAACGTAAGCTCAGACAGCCTCTCCTATGACAGTAAAGCTGCTGAAAATCCTGGCGGGCATCCTAGAGGCATATACGAATGGTTTTTCTGTCTCTGGTCCCGTGTAACTCCTCTATTAGCACAGCCAGTAGAAAGATGGCCGAGGTGGCACACTGTCGCTCTGAAAGCGGCTAAAAGCGGGGGCCGCGCTGACCCCGAGCGCTCAGCACGCGAGTAAGGGGAAGCACAAATGGGTCTGAGAGTCCGCGCCGGAGATCCTGCTGAGGACTTCTGGACTGGCTCTGTTCTCTCAGGTGAGATAAACTAGAGGCTCTTTCTTCCTTCTGTTTGGCAAGGGGGACGCTTTTTTCTCCAAGTCCTGGGTAGAAAGCAAGCCTTCCTGGAAGCAAACTAGACTACTGGGGAATTTCCTAAAATAGCCCGAACAAAGCTCTAAGAGAAGGTGGATAGCTGCCTGCTTGGAAGGACATTCTGAACCCAGGCGGGCTGAAAACACATCTGGGTGGAAATGTGCATCTGGCCTCTTTGCCCGGCCCCTCCCTGAAGTGTGAGGTGTCAGCAGGGTGGCCTCGACAACCGCCCGGGAGTGCCGGGTGCCGGGTGACCTTTTCCTTCTCCTGGAGTCTCGGGCTAGCAGGACACACTCCACAGAGGGACAGCGGCGTCACGCCTGCCCCAGGGGTCTTTCACCACCTCCCTCTCGGATCATCCAACGTTTCTCAGCAGGGGTCACTTTATAGCTGGCTGTGCGGGTGCAGAAGCCTGGCTCAACAGTCAGTGATAGGCCTCAGTGGTCCCAAGCTGTGTGTCAACACACACATACACACACACACACACACACACACACACACACACACACACGTGTTCAAATCGTTACGGGCTGGGCCAAAAGCAGAGAACAGGGCAGCTGGGACCCAATCCTGCCCAGTTCTTTATCTCGGTCCATGCCACACTTGAAGGGCAGCTGCTGTGGGGCAACTGCTAATGAAGGAAGACTCCTACGATGGTGAAGTCCAAACAGGGACTGCTTACAGTCTCCAGAAGCACTGACACTAATACAAAACGTGGGAAATAAGCAACCCGGTGTATGTATTTAAAAGTCAGGAACGTCACGATTACTCTGCTCCGATCGACTAGTGATGCTTTGATCCCGCCTATTTTTTAAGTGGATGGCTGGTGGCATATATGGTGAGACTACTGGTTACATCTCAGGCTTCTGTCAGCACAGAGAATTCGGTATTTGTCTGCAAAGATCTAAAAGATCTTGCTGGGGGTGTCTGGGTGACTCAGTCAGTTAAGTGTCTGACTTCGGCTCAGGTCACGAACATACGGTTTATGAGTTTGAGCCCCACATCAGGCTCCGTACTGACAGCATGGAGCCTGCTTGGAATTCTCACTCCAGGCCCCTTCCCCGCTCGCTCTTGCTCTCACTCAAAACTAAAATAAACGTTAAAAAAAGAAAAAGCTTGCTACTCAAAATGTGGTCCGTGGACCAGCAGCAGTGGCCTTACATAGGACTCTGGTAGAAATGCAGAACGTAGGCCTGACCTTCGACCGCCTGAGTCTGAGCAAGTATCTTCCACCAGCTGCCAGCATTCGGCGAGCCCTGTGAGTCTCGGGAGGCTGAGAAGCCCCGCTTTAAAGGGCCTGCATCAGTCTCGGTGCTAACTAAGGAGCTCACTGGTTTTGTTCCAGTCATGTAAGAGATGAGAATGTTACTCACAACGAAGGACTCTATCAAAGCTCCAAGGAAGTTTAGAACTTTGTTCTACATTTACCCTCTATTAAAAAAATGTGTAATTTGGACACCTAGGGACAGACAAAATGACCTAAGTTCACGGTACCTAGAGTTTCAGAAAAACGCTTGGGCTGGTCTTTGGTTGTTTTACGTTGGTGGCAGCAAGAGCTAAGAGTTCTAGACAAGAGAGAAGAGCAGGCCTCTCCTTGCCAAGTCCCCCCGGAAAGCATGGACCTGCCTTTTGAAGGTTGATGGTGCTGACATGCAGTTTCTTCATGGGTCCTGTTTCTACCGGCCCACTGGCCAACGCATCCCCTTGGCCACTCCTCAGCATTCGATGCTGGTAAATCAAAGGGTCCTCTTCTTCATCAGCAAGGGTGTATCCCTGCAACCAGAGATTCACAGAAAAACCCTGCAGCTCCTCCCAGTTTGGAAAACACCCTTAATTAAACCCCGGGAGGGTCCCACCTTCTGGAAACGTCAGGACCTCAACAAGAAGGAAAAAGTTAACGCATGGACAAAATGAACCATGGGTCGGCTATACTCCCCACTGCAGACCCATCTCCTCTGGTCACTCTTGGCCACACTGACCGCACGGACTCCATAGTATGAGCCACGCAGCTGGCGAAGCCCCAACAACTGGGGGCAGTGATCAAAGGGACGAAGTGTCAGGAGCAGGGGTGGCAAACAGCCCCTCGCTTGGCTTTGCTTGGCCCTACAGCCAAGAAGAGTTTCCTCATTTTCCGATGGTTGGGAAAAAGAACAAACAAAGGAAGATGAGGATTTTGTAACACATGCAAGCTGCTAGAGAAGCACGCTATGGTGACCGCAAGCAAAAGCGCACCGGCAGGTGGCCGGGCTCATTCCCGTCCACGCGCGGACAGCCACTTGCGGGCCGCGGCAGCAGGGCCGAATCATTGCGTCAGAGCCCAGGTCGCCTAGAGAGCCGAGCAAAACTGGCTATCTTTACAGAAATGGGCTGCCCGTCGCCGGTTCGGAACTAAAAAGCTAGATGTGCTCCCACAGCTAAGACCACGTGAATACCAACAAGAAAAGACAACGGGGGACTCTGAAACAGAAAGAAAGTGCAGTTCACCTTGACGATTCTGCAGATGAGGACGTCATAGCGCTGATGGTTGATTCGGTGTCGTACCAGGACTTTATTCACCATTGGAATGAAAATTTGGTACTGAGAGAGAAGAGGGAAGAGGTCAGAGATGCCACTCCGAAGAGTGGGGAGCAGAGAAAGGATTATTACCACCACTATGTTATAGCTAGTTCTTTTGGGTTTGGGGTGGCTTGGTGTTATTCAGAAGAATCATTTCTCTCTGTCTCTCTTTCACACACGCACACACGCACTACATTCCTAGTCCCCAGCATCTTCCATCTGGGCTCCTGCGATGGCCTCTGTGCTCTCTCTGCTCCCCCGCTTGGCCTAGCCTGTTCTTCGACACGGCGCTGAGTGTAATCAGCTCAGATCACAGTATCCCTGTACTCCAGAGCCCGCAAAGACTTCTAGACTTGCCTAGGGTAAAAGCCAGAGTACGTATTATGACCCACGGTAGTGATGTGCAAGTTCTGATGAGCAGCAGAATAACCTGGAGGGTTTATGAAACCAGGGACTGCCAGGCTCCACAGGCAGTTTCTGGCTCAGGTCTGGGCAGAGGCCCGAGAATCTGCATTTCTAACAGATTGCCGGCAACTGACACTGACACTGTCTGTCCAGGGACATCTGAGAACCGCTGGCCTATTGCCATCTCTGTGCCCCACTGCCTTATCTCTATGACCTGAACTCCAAGGCCTTTCCCCTGAAGCTCACTCCTCTGAAGACACACGCCTTTCTGTGATTCCGTACACCCTTCAAGCATGCTGCCTCCTCACACCTTTGCATTTGCCACTCCTTCTGCTGGGATCCAACCCTGTGGGCTCACTCGGATTTTTATGTTTACATCTCTGCTCAAACGTCAACTCAGGAGAGAGGCCTTCGCAGTCTACCCTAAATACACAGCATCCCTCCCCCACTGACACTCTATGCTCTTATGAGACAGGCTGTGCTTATTAGCTTTGCCTCACTGGAATCCAAGCTCCATGAGAACAAGGACACCATTCTGTTTACTGCGTTACCCCGGAACAGCACTTAGCCCACAGAGGTGGCTCAAGAAATATTTGCTAAACAGATGAACAAAAAAAGCAAACAACTTTCAGTTCTCTGACAGTTGCTGAGACCTACAGACTAACATATAGAGACCTTCAGAGAGGTCATCTTCCCAAAGCCGGGCAGAAGAGCACGTTCACACAGGGGTGCGGCCTCACCTTCTTCCCCAGCTGAAAGACAAGCGAAGACAACGTGTCCATGGCCGTGGGACGCAGTTCCGGGCTCTGGTCCAGGGTTCGAACGATCGGGTGAATGATCCGGGAGGCGTAGTCAGTGAAGTCCAAGGACTCTGTGAGGCGGTCTACCGTCTCTAACGCTGCCCTGCAATTGTTAACAGACAGTAGCTGCTAACATACGGTCCTAAAGTGCGAGAAGTGGCTGAGGGTTATCTTAACAGCACCAAACGGGAAGGAATGGCCTCTCCGGTATCACATGACATGGATCCAACATATATTCCAGTGGGATGGGGACGGCTAAGATTTCCATCAACCTGGGACATTTCTGAACTAAAATAAAGGGAGCTGAGGTGTCAACAACAACAACAAATGGAAAGATGGCCTGGGAACTTAAGAAAAGGACATTTTCAACAGAACAGGAAAGGCTTAACTGCGGTTAGTGATGGTTAGTCCCAAAGGGCAGGTGCGTACTTGCGGGACGGCAGGGGGACTTCAGGGGCATCAAACAGCTTCACGATAGGAGGCAACAGCAAGTGCAAATAGTCGTCCAGGTTGGCGCCGAACAGCTGGATGGCAGCCAGCAGCTGCGAGAGGGAGCAGAAGGCTGGTGATGAACAAACACAGGCAGGCACCACGTATCTAAGCACACGGAGGGGGGTGATGGTTTAGGTAACTCCAAATTCTGTGGGGACTCGAAAGGCCTTCACTAAGTGGTCTTGAACTACATTCTTTTGGTAGCACTTCCCCCCTCTTTCATTTTGCTTAGGGATTGTTTTGCTTTCTCTGAGCTTATTTCAACTGATAAGGAATCAGCTGCTAGACAACAGAGAAAACTGGTGTGGGATAAAACATTCACCACGAATAAGCCATGAAAGGAGACAAAACACAAGGACAATTGAGGGAGGACTGTAAACATCCTGTTAACTGCACGCCTCGGGGATCAGCGTTCTTTCGGATGGAGCATCACCCTGTCACTCAGAGCAGGGTCTTGGCTCTTAGCTCATCATCCCCGGACTGTGAGGGATGCTGGCAATCTCTCTAGAGGACGCCCTCATGGACTCACCTTGATGGAGACGATGCGGCCTGGGCTGTTGTCATGCATGAAGACACGTAGCATGTGTGGGATCAGCTGAGGCAGATAGAGCTTAAATTCGCCCCCAAGAGCTACCACGATTTGCTCAATGAGAAGAATGATCGTGCTCTGGATCGAGGTGTTCATGACCCAGAATTCCTATAAAGAGGGAAGAGACAGAGAAGCAAAGCCAGGTGCCCTTCTGCCGAAACATGAACCAAGGAACTGAGATGGTCCAAAAAGAAGGAAATACGCAGTGAGCGCAGTCTGCCCCGTGACAGACCCCTTGCCTACCCTCCTCTCCCCGGGCCTCTTTGTAGCCCCTGTCACGGTCACAGTGCGCAAATTAAACCGCCTTTCCCTGAATGCAACCAGGCTGCTTTGCTCTTCTGTGCTTTGCCTGTGTTCTTTGCCTAGAACTCCAAAGACCGCTAAGCTCCCGTGGTCTTTCTAGCCCCGGCTCAAGCCTCACTTCCACGAAGGCTTTCTCGCTCTCCTCCCATTACACGCTTTGGGTCCCTCTGCCCTCCTCTTTTCTAGCACCTGTAATACTTAATTTTCTTTGCCACCTTCCCTCTACTAGACTGTAAACTAATCAAGGGCAAGAAACCCCTCTGAGCCATCTCTGTCTCCCCAGAATCTAGCACAGCACCCGGCATAGTCCAGCCACCGGAACACATTGACACAGTGAATGAGTGACTAGGCTTACATCACTCGAGGGGCTCCCAGGTCACCCAGGGTGGATTCTTTACTTTGGGTACCACCTGGTCTCTACCAGGGGTAACTCCAGTGTTAACAAGGTTTCCTGCCCCTTCTGGATCTAGACTTTGCTACACAGCACCTGCCATTTGTCCCACGTCATTTTCAGGCCTGGATGATGCCACAAAAGGAGCACTTCTTCTATACCCAGAGAGTCACGTTCCATATAAGTTACGAAAAACTTGGCTGATCGGCCACAGATCCTGCCTTGGTACCCCAAAATTGGTCTGAGTTTCTGACTCCAGGAAAAGCTGTCATTTCAAGTCAACTCAAAAAGAGAGCTGCCTACTACCTTGCCTAAAACCTCTGGAGAGGGAGACTTAATGATGACAGAAGTTGAACTGATGACGGCAACACACACATATTAATACTTTAGGGCCCCCAAATAATTCAGGAAAGTCAAAGGGGGAAAAAAAAAGAGAGAGAGAGAGAGAGAGTGCTCCTCAGAAGAAGGGCTTTATAGAAGCCTAAAGTATTTTTACTACAACTTTGAAAAAATCCTAATAGTTCAGAAAGTAAAAACCATACTAAAAGATGCTGGTAAAACTTGTATTTCTCTCTGCTCGGAGAGAGAAGTATTTTCTCTGAAAAAGCTATTTTCTCTAGACCAAAACCTCTGCCAAAGAAACACCACAGATTTTATGACCTCCACGGTTTGTCTGATGCTCACTCACTTGGACCGCACTGTGCCTTCTTCAGAGAAAGCCCACCCACCTTTCTGCTGCGCTACTATGGACTTCTCTACCTCAAAGAAACCAGGCAGCCTGCCCAGGGATCACTGTTAACAGAGACTGTTCTCGTCCCAGGCTCAGGGCACTCATGAAAATGCCCAGGATCAACAGAAAGGAAGAGCCCTGGAATACCTTATCTCTCTTGGAGGAAATGAAAGCTGCAATTTGCAGGTGTGAGGCTCCCTGCCTCAAACCCCTATGTTTTGGGCCCAAGTCTTTTTCGGGGACTAGGTCCCTGATTAGTCCAGCTTCAAACCACGAGTACAAACCACGAGTACACACGGCTGCGTCCTGGGACCCTCCCCCCACCGGCCATCCGCCTGCTCTCCAGCACTCTGCTCAACTTCCTCGTACGGAGGCCTCTGTGGCAGGAGTCGGGGAGCAAGAGTGGTTTTAATTATTTATACAGACAGGAGATTTTTCAGTTCTGAGACCCAGTTTCTGGGAAGTTCCAGTTTTGAAGTCAGCCACTTTGATTTCAGTCCTGCTGCTTCCTCCAAGCTAACTACAAAGAGCTGGCATAGAAGAACAGAAATCGGGGATGAATTGTCTTCCAATTCTTTGAGGGCACAGCCATCTCGGCAAAGCAAGTCCCCCAGCAGACACATTTAAATGATACAGAACAGCAGGAAGCAGGCCTCCTCCTCAAACGGGAAAACGACATCGCCACCGATGGGGAGTCCTCTGCACCTGCTTAAAGCAGGTTATAAAATCTGGGATGTGAGCCTTTCCTCCGGTGCTGCTACAGTCAGAAGGTGGCATTTATGCTCTTAAAGGCGGTGGGGGAAAGCCTCGCCTTCTTCCTCAGTGCCTGCCAGGAGTTCATCGTATTTAATAGCCCTACGAAAACCCAATCCTCCAACCTCTCTTAAGGCCATGGTTTTATGGGCCGTAAGAAGGAGGGCTTTCCTGGGAACAATAGAGCACTGTTGTGATAGTCAAGTGAAATTGCTTTGTTGTGTGTGAGGCAAGAAACTCGAGAGTTTATTTCTGGCAGAACAATGACTTCAGTCTCCCTCCCCTGTTCTCGGGTGCCACAGCCTCTGAGGGGGTACCCCCTCCCCTGTCAACACCCACTGGGGACCCGGGCCCCGCTTTTTATCCTCGGGCTGGAACAGCTCTCCGGAGACCCATGCCACAAACTGCCCATGTTACCAAATCTGCCTCCGAACGTTCCTTGACCCAAACACTGATGAACTGGCCAAAACGTTAACTTCTACTTACTCTCATGAGGGTGACTATTTCATCCATGTAAGGTCTGATGTGGCTCTTCACAAAGGACACCAGCATCCCCAGCTGCTGGAACAGAAACTGGAATGGAGAAGAGGTCAGCAAGTTGGCATCAGGAAGGATGTAGAACTCCCAGGCTTACCCTAAGTCCGTGGGAACAAACGAAGACAACTATGGGATCGGTTTCCACACCATTCTATGCACTGAGAGTAAGTCTAAGAAAAAAAAACCCAGAACTGAAAATTTTGGTGGTGACAGTGGTTGGGACTAAAAACAACTGTCAGGTGGCTTCATACCCCAGGTGAGCTAGTTACTGCACAGCAGGTGCCCTGGGGCCACACTGGCTTTTGTGAGCCACGATGCTACCTATTAGCTCTATGACCTTCATTTACCTCCTCTGCGCCCAGCTTCTTTGGTTGGAAAAAGCAGGTAACAGGCCACTTGTCTCCGAGGCTTATTTTAAGTAAAATGGGATAATACCTGGATGTGAATATATTAAGTGCTCCATGAACACCAGCTATCACTGAAAGATTTCTGGAGTTACTAAAGACTTAAAAACGGACATGAAATTTGTAATCAAATGTAAATGTGTCTTGTCTTTTCAGTTCTAATTCACTACCACTTACTTTCTAAAAATACAGCTAACTATTATGGTTCATTTATAGTAATTAACTAATTAGGTCTTAATTCATTAGTTAGCAGTGTAACTCTGAGAAACTTGGAACCAAAACAGTAAGCAAACAGGGGGAGGGATGGGATAGGGAGACCTGTTCAGGTTGATATGGTACAAAAGTTAAGAAGAGGTGCCTTCTGCTAAAACAAGCTGGGAATGAAAAGACTGGGGGAAAGGCAACCTCTGCTACTAAAGAGGTCTTTAGGGCATAGTTTTTATCTTGTTAGGGTCTTCAGATAGTGCTACGTGTCAATATTCAGTAGCGAATCATATTCTAAATGTCCCTCCCCAGAAGATTTTTATAGCCCTCTATGCCTTTGCCTCCCCCCATTAATATGGACGATTTAGTGTGAACATACATATTTTCACTCTTTCCACATTTGGAAACTTGAGTAAGTTGGGGATAAATAAAAAGTGTTGTTTCAAATAGTGAGCAACAGACTTACGGATTCATTATCTGATGAGAAGAGACTGACAGGACAGACAGGGTTGGGCTCGAAGGGAGTGTGGACGCATTCTCTAACCACAAGGACACCAATGGATTCTAAGCAGTTACAATCTGCTCACCACATGGCACAGTTCCGATTCAACTCAGGACGGCCGTTCCTACCTATCTCTTGGGTGCCTCCTCATTGAATCGCTGACAGTTTTTGTGAAATGTTCTCTATAAAAGGACATTCCAGAGATCAAGGGACGTGGGACTCTAAATATAATGGTTTTTTAGTTAAATTTTTGTTATGGCAAACCTGACAAAAGGTAGAAAATCAAAGCTGGAGGAAGAGCAGGGCGCTGGGGATGGCAGGGCAGAAAGGACAAAGTGTCCTGATCCTTGCTGTCATTTCATATTAGGTGTAACGGGGACACCTCTCTGTGGCTAAGTCATCTGCAGCGGCCACACAAGGGTACCCACACACAAGTGTCCCCTCCACAGCAGCCACCTCATTTCTTCTCCTGTAGATTCTCTCATGAGATTTTTCTTCTCTTTTCCCCCTGAACGTTAGTATTTTAAAAGAACATATAGTGTTGTTCTGAAAATATGGTGGGTTAGATATCCTTACTATGAAAAGCCTAAAGATAATGCATAAAAGGTAATAAATATTGTTATTATACTAAGAGAATTGAAACCGGTCACAGAAAGCCAGACCTTCAGAGGGCTACATAGTAAGAGAAATGGTGACCCTCCCACCCCTAAAGCTGTCCAATGGCAAAAGGAGACAAAGACATCTGTCAGCCTTGATGTGACATCTAGGTAGGAAAAAAGTGTCCCCCAAGAGCTTGTAGTTTCAGTTCATTTTCATACGAGTTTAGATATGGGTTATTTGGACCATCTCTGTGGACTGAGAAACTCTAAGCCAAGAAATTAACTTAAGGTTCTCTTGGATCACAGGGCAGAAGCAAATGTAAATCTGGAGAGATGCGACCTCAGAGCCAGGGAATGCCAGTGGACTAGGATGTGCGATCCAAAATTATAAAACACATAAGGACAGGCCACTCAGAGCATGACTCAGCAGAAACAAGTAGCAGGATCAGACCCATCAAGGATTTTATACATATTGGAATCATTGGATAAAAATATAAAACAGATCTGTTTAAAATGCTTAAATTCTCACATTTATTTATGTGAGAATTTAGGGCACCTGGGTTAAGCATCTGACTTCGGCTCAGGTCATGATCTCATGGTTCACGAATTTGAACCCCGTGTCAGGCTCTGTGCGGACAGCTCAGAGCCTGGAACCTGCTTCAGATTCTGTGTCTCCCTCTCTCTCTCTCTGCCCCTCCCCTACTGGTGCTCTCTCTCTGTCTCTCAAAAATAAATAAGCATTATATATATATAGTTGAACCTAAAAACTCAAGGACAGGTCCAAAGACACAGTTGAGGAATTCATGAACAGAAACAGAAGTGAAGAAATATCCAGAAGGGAATCTCAGAGAGATAAAGATGAAAGATACAGAGAAGAAACTAACAGACATTAAGGACAAAGTGAGAAGCTCTACAGGTTGAAACGAATTCTGCAAGGAAAAAATCGAAGGGTGGAATCCTCATATTTGGGAAGTCCACAAATCCCCAAGAGGATGCAAGAAAGCAATCCGTATCTATACACACAATAGTGGAGCTTCAGGACAACAAACACAATGAGAAGATCTGAAACAGACACTGAGAAAAGTGAGGTTAAGTGAAAAGGAATCATGATTTCTCAACAAAAGAAATGAGAAAACGTGGGATCTTATCTACAGTTGCAGAACCCACAATCGTATTCTCAGCTAAGTAAGGATTTTAAAAGAGGGTGAAATAAAAATGGTTTCAGATAAAACGGAAACAGAGAGCTTGCTTTGATGGATGCTCACAAGAGGAATGTGCCTTGGCTCTACAGAAGGATAATGATGCTAGGAGGAAGCACTGAGGTGGGAGACAGAATAAGGAGAAGTGAGTTGGTAAGTGTCTCTGCACACAACAGCGATAACGTTTAGTTTGGTGGTAGAAAAAAAAGGGATACTTCATAATAACATAGTCTGAGCAATCGTTCTAAGTTTTGCATGTTATTCTGGGGAAGGACAGAGATACGGATTCATTTTTAAAATTAGGTATTAAAATTAGGTATGTGAGGCAAAATCGTAAGGGTAGAGAAAGATAACACGAATCCATCCTGTACACGGGGACATATTCCAAAGAGTTCAAAGATCTAAGTGGAAAAAATGAGGGGGCACCTGGCTGGCTCAGTCACAGGAGCATGTGACTGTTGATCTCAGGGTTGTGAGGTCACACCCCACACTGGGTGTAGAGATTACTAAAAAAAAAAAAACAAATAAAAAGCTTTTTAAAAATGTAAAAAATGAGGCCAATCAAGTACAAAAAGAGGTAAAAATTATATGCACACACAGCTTTTTGTTACAGGATTATTTGGAGCATCAAAAGAGTGGAAAAAACGTAAAATACATCCACAGGGATGGGTTAAATGGCGGGGGGATATCCACACAGTGGAGCGCCATCACCTCTCAAGGAAAGAAGGAAAGATAAATTTAAAAACTGACCAAAACGGTTACCTCAGGGGTGGGAGTGCAAGTTGGTGCAGCCACTCTGCAAAACAGTATGACGTTCCTCAAAAAACTAAAAATAGAACTACCCTACGACCCAGCCATTGCACTACTAGGTGTTTATCCACGGGATACAGGTGTGCTGTTTCGAAGGGACACATGCACCCCCATGTTTCTAGCAGCACTATCGACAATAGCCAAAGGATGGAAACAGCCCAAATGTCCATCGATGGATGAACGGGTAAAGGAGATAGGTTATAGATACACAATGGAGTATTACTCGGCAAACAAAAAGAATGAAATCTCGCATTTGCAACTACATGGATGGAACTGGAGGCTATTATGCTAAGTGAAATTAGTCAGTCAGAGAAAGACAAAAATCATATGACTTCATTCATATGAGGACTTTAAGAGACAAAACAGATGGACATAAGGGAAGGGAAATAAAAATAACATAAAAACAGGGAGGGGGACAAAACATAAGAGAGTCTTAAATATGGAGAACAAACTGAGGGTTGCTGGAGGGGTGGTGGGAGGGGGATGTGCTAAATGGGGAAGGGGCACTAAGGAAGCTACTCCCGAAATCATTGTTGCACTATATGCTAACTAATTTGGATGTAAATTAAAAAAAATAAAAAATAAAATTAAAAAAAATAATAAAAATAAAATAAAATGTAAAGAAATATTAAAAAAGTAAAAATAATAAAAAATTAACTACCAGTAGAGAAGATTTAATAATACATGATTGAACATTAAAAAAAACAACAACCAAAGCCCGGTTACCTCAGGGGGAAGTGCGGTAGGTAGAACAATGGTACGCCACAGATGTCCATGCCCCAATCCCCAGAACCTACCAATACATGACAAAGGGGACTTCAGAAGAGGTGATTAAGGTTCAGGACTTTGACATGTGGAGATTATCCAGTGTGGCAAATCTAATCAAAGGCATCCTTACCTTAAAAGCAGAGAACCTTTCCCGGCAGTGGGCAGAGAGAAAGATCTGACAGCAGAAGAAGGGTCAGGGAGATGCAATGCTGCTGACTCTGAAGGTGGAGGCAGATGGCAAAGGAACGTGGGAAGCCTCTAGAAGCTAGAAGAAGAAGATGGATTCTCCTCTACAGCCTCCAGAAAGGAATGTGGCCTCAATGGCACCCTGATTTTAGCTCAGTATGACCTCTGTCAGACGTATGACCTACAGAGCCATAAGATAATAAATTTGTGTCGTTTGAAGCTATGAAGTTGGCGGTGATCTGTTATAGCAGCAATAGGAAATGGCAGAGGAAGGAAGAAACACGGAATAGGGATGCGGAGAGAAGTTAGACTTCACTGAACATATTTTATAGTTTTGGCCCTGGAACCATGTTAATGTCTTACATAATCAGAATGACCCTCAAAGTTAAATCAGAAAACCTAGTTAAATTGGAAAAACCTCAAAGAAATTTCTAAAAATTGAAAACAAGCAGAAACAATTTAACTATAAATCAAGTTGGTTGGACAATCACACAAAGAATTTCAAGCAACTTTAAGCACAGCGCCTGGGTGATTCAGTTGGTTGGGTGTCTGACTTTGGCTCAGGCCACAATCGTGTAGTTCACGAGTTGGAGCCTCGAGTCAGGCTCTGTGCTGACAGCTCAGAGCCCGGAGCCTGCTTCGGATTCTTTGTCCCCCTCTCTCTCTGCCCCTCCCCTGCTCATGCTGTCTCTCTCTCTCTGTCTCTGTCTTAGAAATAAACATAAAAAAAAATTTTTTTTAAATAAAAAACAAACACATCATTTTGGTGTATATCTCCAAAAGGACACAGCCTAAGAACAACAAAAAATTGCAAAAAACCTTGAACTGCATTCAGTAATCTTACTGTTATTACTAATTCTGGTCATTTGCTATTTACATGTATATAAGATACATGTAGGTATGTATTTTGCAAGATAAAGCAAGTAATTATAGAAATGTCAGAACCAAGGAACCAAGTTTTTCGGTGTGAGAAACAAGTATAAAATCAAAGTAAAAACTCTTAAAACTTAAATATACATTACTTAATTTTCCTCTTTCTAAAAATTACTTATTTCTAGGTCTGTTCACTGAAATGGCTCAGAATAATGATATGTCAGTAGCAATGAGCACCCTAGCACACAAACTGCAGTTTCTAAGTACCATCTCTCACTTAAAGAAACCATAGCTCTGGGGACGCTTGGGTGGCTCAGTCAGTAAAGTGTCTGACTCTTGATTTTAGCTCATGTCATGATCTCACAGTTCAAGGGATTGAGCCCCATGTCAGGCTCTACACTGACAGTGTGGAGCCTGCTTGGGATTCTCTCTCTGCTCCTTCCCCACTCATGTGTACATGCTCTTTCTCTCTCTGTCTCTCAAAATAAATAAATAAACGTAAAAAGAAAAAAAAAAAAAAGGAAAAAAGAAACCATAGCTCCTTGAAAGTGGCCATGACAAGGCTCGAGTGAAATGTACTTGATAAGCTCAATATATCCTTTTTTTTTTTTTTTGCCAGAAAGCAAAAAAGCGATCAAAGACCAAGACCACTGGCAATGTAAAAAGAACACAACAGCCACGTCGAGTGGGATAATTAGATCATGAGAAAAAACAGTGCCTTCAATGAACAGAAAACACACACACACACAAACACACACACATGCACGCACACACACACACAAGTTGATACTGATACTCCAAAAACAACAGGGGTCGTGGGGTGGTGCCTGAGTCACCTTGGAGAGGTTGCAAAAGACTTGATTCATTACTCTGAAAAACTGATAAATAAAACAATCGTGCATTTATTTTGCCCTTCCTGCATGAACTATACTTCAAATTAACTAAATAGTTGATAACATAAAGTTCTTTATAGATAATTGCTAGCTAATAAATCCAGAAGGGGTAACAGAATTAGAAACCACCGTTTTCCAGTTGCCAATGAAATAATGGTTCTACAAAACAATCTTCAATGAGCACTAAAAGGATTAGGAGAAAAGCTGATGGGGAACACAGGATCACAGTACCTGAGCCCATCGATTACCCTTTATATCACTAGAAGTGGATCATTTAGAAAAGACTTGCTTACTAACTGTTGAAATAGGAAGTATGCGGTACCCCCTAGGAAGTATTTCTCACCAAAAGGAACCTGAATCTAACTAAGCATCTAAATCTAACCAGTTTACAAGAAGTGAAAAGACATCTTGAAGATATATCAGCCAAATCCAGAATGGGAAACTCTATAGGAAAAATGACCTGTTTCCTTCACAAATAAATGGTATGAAAAAAAAGTGGGGTAAAAAGGGGGACAGAAAGACAATTGGATATATCAGCTGAATGCCACGTGCAGGCCTTATCTGGATTATGATTTAAATAAACCAAATGTAAAAATACATTTTTAAGACAAACAAGGAGGGGGCCTGGCTGGTTCAGCTGGTGAAGCGTCTGACTCTTGAGGTCAGCTCAGGTCTTGATCTCGGGGGTCATGAGTTCAAGCCCTGTGTTGGCCTCTGCGCTGGGTGTGAAACCTACTTAGAAAAGGAAAGGAAAGGAAAGGAAAGGAAAGGAAAGGAAAGGAAAGGAAAGGAAAGAAAAGAAAAGAAAAGAAAAGAAAAGAAAAGAAAAGAAAAGAAAAGAAAAGAAAAGAAAAAGACAAACAAGGACATTTGAAGAAGGCTTCATATTAGAAGATACAAGGAATTATTTTTAATTTTGTAGGTCTTGTAATTTTGGTTATATGGGGGAAAAGCTTTTTATTGGTGAAATAGTACAATACCTAGAATTTGCTTTAAAATACCCCAGAAAAAATGTTTGTGTGTGAGGGGGAAGAGATTGGTAGGGGTGGTAGTAATAAGATGAAACCAAACTGACAGAGTGCTAATAATTATTAATGAGTATGGGAATTTGATAGAATTTGTCTGCTTTTGTTTACAACTGAAATATCCCATTATAGATCATTTATTAAAATTAAAGGTGGCCAACAAGTAGAGGGCAAAAGACAAGAAAATGAAAGCTTAAATCAAGCCCCAAAAAGACAGAAAATAAAGAAAATAAACAAACAGATAAAGCACTAGATCAGATGGTGGAAATAAGCCCAAACTTACCAGCAATCACAATAAATGTAATTGGACTGAATGCAAAGATTTTCAAACTAGATTAAAGGGATAACCTAGCTGCATTATTATACATATCATGATCATGAGTGACCCATCTAAAGCAAAAAGTCCTTAAGACAATTAAAAGTAAAAAGATAATAAAAGACATCCTCCCTCCCTCCAAAAAAAAGATGGTGTAGCTATATTAAAATTAGGCAAAATAAATTTTAAGGTATTATTAAAGATATAAAGAGTCATTGCAAAATGATAAAAGATTCGACTTACCAGGAAGATATGATTTTAAATTTGAATGTACCTATAATATATCCCCCCAAGTACATACAACAGAACTAACTAAACTATGAGAAATTAATAAAGCCAGCATTGTAAAGGGAGATTTTTATCTCACTTCTCTCAGTAATGGACAGATTAAGCAAACAAAAAATTAACAAGAATACAGAAGACTTGAACGCAGCAAGTAGTAAGTTCAAATCTAATGACACATGTGGAACCTTGTGGATAACGTTAGCAAATACACACTATTCCCAAGCATGGAGGAAACATTTATCGAAAATGGACCAAGCATTAGACTATTAAGGCGGCTTCAGCAAACATCAAGGAATCACAAACCCAATGGAATTAAGTCAGAAGTAGATATCCAAAGAAGAAATCTGAAATCCTGTAAATCTGCAAATTAAAATATCCATTTCTGAATAACTCAGGGATGCAAGAAGAAAGCATAGGAAACATTAAAAACACTTCTCTCCGAGCAATAATAGCATTACATTATTATTTAGCTAGAAAGAAGGAATAAACTACCGATCCATGATGAACTCAAAAGGATCACATAAAGTGAAAGAAGCTAGACACAAAAAACCACATGATTCCAATTCTATGACATGTGCACAGAAGGCAAACCTACAGACAGAAAGTAAATAAAATGAGTAATTTCCTAGAAAAATGTGACCAAAACTGTTTTAAGAAGCAACAGAAAAGGGGCGCCTGGGTGGCGCAGTCGGTTAAGCGTCCGACTTCAGCCAGGTCACGATCTCGCGGTCCGTGAGTTCGAGCCCCGCGTCGGGCTCTGGGCTGATGGCTCAGAGCCTGGAGCCTGTTTCCGATTCTGTGTCTCCCTCTCTCTCTGCCCCTCCCCCGTTCATGCTCTGTCTCTCTCTGTCCCAAAAATAAATAAACGTTGAAAAAAAAAATTAAAAAAAAAAAAAAAAAAAAAAAGAAGCAACAGAAAAGATAAACAGATCTTTGAACCTATTGTAAAAAAAAAAAAAAAAAAAAAAGTAACAATTACAGGCAAATTCCACTCAGGATTGCTGATGTAAAAAAATCTCAATTAAGTAGTAGATATAAAGTCAATGTATTAACAAAATACATCATAACCAAGTTGGTTTTAGAACAAGACTTCAAGAATACTTCAACATTAGAACATGTCCATAAGTTCAACATATGAACACCCTGAAAGAGGCAAAAATATGCGATCATCGCGCCAGACAAATAAAAGGCAGTTGATCAATCCAATACCGGTTCGCGATAAAAACTTTAGCAAATTAAGAACGCAAGGGAGGGGCGCCTGGGTGGCGCAGTCGGTTAAGCGTCCGACTTCAGCCAGGTCACGATCTCGTGGTCCCTGAGTTCGAGCCCCGCGTCGGGCTCTGGGCTGATGGCTCAGAGCCTGGAGCCTGTTTCCGATTCTGTGTCTCCCTCTCTCTCTGCCCCTCCCCCGTTCATGCTCTGTCTCTCTCTGTCCCAAAAATAAATAAACGTTGAAAAAAAAATTAAAAAAAAAAAAAAAAGAACGCAAGGGAACATTTATAACCCTTTCAAAGCTAATTACCAAAAACCTACAGCAAACATTATATTCAGCAGTGGAATCTTTACAGCTGTCCCACTGAAATCAGGAACACAGTGAAAGATTTCCACTTTGACTGAGCTAATCAACATTGGGTTGAAGGTCCTGGATATACAATGAGAAAAGCAATAACTAACTGGTTTACAGACTAAAACAAAAAACTAGAACTATCTTCCTTCCTTCTTTCCTTCCTTCCTTCCTTCCTTCTTTCCTTCCTTCCTTCCTTCTCTTGTTTTTTTAAGTTTGAGAGAGAGAAAGCATACATGCACTAGAACAAGTGTGAGCGGGGCGGGGCAGGGCAGAGAAAAAAATCCCAAGCAGGCTCCACGCTGTCAGCACAGAGCCCGATGTGGGGCTAGAATTCACAAGCCACGAGATCATGACCTGAGCTGAAATCAAGAGTTGGATGCTTAACCGACTGAGCCACCCAGGCCCCCCTCTCTTTCTCTTTTTGTACACTGTATGATTATCTAGAGTGAAAAGCTAGCTGATTAGAATTAGTAAGAGTTCAATGAGGTTGAACACATAAAAATAAACTGCACTTCTCTCCTCCAGGCACAAAGTTAGAAAATATACTTTCTAAAAAGATACTATTTCCTCCAAATGTACATCAAGTTGAATATATAACGACAGAGAGAAAAACGGATTAGAAAAATTAATTCAAGTATCTTTATAACACAGTACTCTGGGGAGCCTGGGTGGCTTGGTTGGTTGAGCATCCGACTCTTGATCTCAGGGTCCTAAGTTCAAGCCCCACACTGGACGCAGAATTTACTTCAAAAAAAAAAAAAAGGGGGTGCCTGGATGGCTCAGTTGGTTAAACGTCCGACTTCGGCTCAGGTCATGATCTCACAGCTCGTGGGTCTGAGCCCCTCATCGGGCTCTGTGCTGACAGCCTGCTGGAGCCTGCTTTGGATTCTGTCTCCCTCTCTCTCTGCCCCTTCTCGCTCATGCTCTGTCTCTCTCCTTCAAAAATAAATAAACATAAAAAAAAAAAAATCAAAAACATTAAAAAAAAAAAAAAGCTCCCTTAAACTTTATTTAGCAGATTTGTTGTCAGTAGTAGCATACGTATAATAATCACAGAACCACTCTGCAGGTTCTGTGGTTCAGAGAAAGAAAAGAGAACAAAAGGGAGCTATGGGGAAGGAAAGGGGGAAATTCGACCTCACAGGAATGTGCCAGCTGTTAAAAGTAGAAGAAATGGTAGAACTAGAAAGTCCTTACTTTGCAATCAGTGTGATAACTGATTCAGGCAAGGATCACCTGTGAATACTCAGCCACGGGGTAAAAGGTAGTCAGGGAACAGGACAGTCCTAGTCTCGAAGTATCACCCCACAGATTACTCAATGGCTCACGCAAAAGGCAACTTTACGATGGAGAGATCTGACAGATGCCAATTTAACCGTGTGCTCAAACTCACGATCAACGCTAACGGGAGAAGCTGACATTATGAGATCTGATAAGAACGTCACCTCTGCAGTATTCTCACTAAAAATGATGGACTTAGGGGTGCCTGGGAGGCTCAGTCGGTTGAGTGTCCAACTCTTGATTTGGGCTCAGGTCATGATCTCTCAGTCGTGGGATCGAGCCCCATCTCGGGCTCTGCATGGATGGCACAGAGCATGCTTGAGATTCTCTCTGTCTCTCTGCCCCTCCCCTGCTCTTTCTCTCTCAAAATAAATAAACATTAAAACAACCACCACAAAAATGATGGACTTAAATTTAATCATGAGAAAGCAACCAGAAGTCCACACAGTGGAACATTCTCCCCAACAAACGCACTGAACTCTAGACACACACACACCCACCCACCCATTCATCGCCATTGAGGGGATAACCCAGGAAACCGGGCCGAGCCAACCGCACCTGTTCCGTCAAGTGTGAGGAGGGAGGACAGGTGCTCAGCTCAACAGCCAGCAGAGGGCAGCGACAGGAAGCTGATATGCAAATAATCTTCCTTAGCGGACCAGCTAGGGCTCAGGCGGAGGGAGCAGGGGTGGGGTTTTAGCTACTTACCTCCCGGATGGCCCCGTCACAGACTCGAATGACGTTGAGGAACGTGGGCATGACCTGGGGCAGGAACTGCACACACTTGAGGCCCAGGGACTTGAAGATGAAGGTGATGGCCTGGACTACCATGGTGTGATGGTGCGAGAGGGACTGGTCCCGGAAGATCCGCATCAGCGCCACCATGGACACGGCGGGGTAGAACTCGTCCAGGGGCAGGTTGCCCATGTTGACCAGCATCTCGCTGGTGCTGTAGTCAGCTAGGACAGAACGACGGCAACAGTCACGAGCTATACGTGCGTGATGTGACTCCGACTTGGAGTAGAGCCTGGCGTGCCACCAACAGCCCGAACGCCATCAGCGTTCACGGGGAGGACAGAGAACATCAGGACCCGATGAATAGGCTGTCACCATTAAGGCTTCTAAGAGTTTCTGGCTTTTCTCTGACCCCAACTACAGAAGCCTAGAATGGTACATGATAGGTTTTCCTTAAATTGCTCTGTTTAACTTAGCTTCTTATCATTATAAGTGACAACTCTGAAGTTGAAACCGTCAGTAAAAATAATCACACCCCCTAAATGAAAGTCAAGGCCAACTCCCCAGTTACCCCCCAAATTAGGCCAGCATCTGTTCAGTAGCTGCTCGGTCCCTCTAGGGACTTCAGAGAAGGGGGTGGCAAATGCCACCAGACCTGAACAGCAAGGATCTCAAAGACGGGGTGAGGGGAGGCTGAACGGTACACTGAGGAGGGTAAGAACTCAGTGGGTCAAGAGGCTGGACAGGCACTGCTGAGTAAGGACAAAACCCGCAGGGACCCGGCCCCCACTCTGCTGAGACCCAGGACCCACCCTGGGTCTGACAGGGTGCTATCACAGGTACACTTCTCTAACACACAGAAGAATACATTGGAAGCAACAAGGTTCCTTCCATAGAGTTTGGAAACAAATTGTTTGGGGAAAACAACATTTTGCTGGAAGGGCTGGGAGAGCCACTGCTGGGTTTTCACTCTTTCGGAAATAAGTCCGCCCTAGAAGAATCTGCTGTAACCCCATACCCTACCCAATCTCTCAGGCTACTTGTCAACAGACAGAGGGGCTCCAGAGCCAGACCAGTTGATGGAAAAAACAGCCCTGGATTCTGATAGCTACTAGTTTGTCTATGCCCCCGAGCCTGGCCTCAGATTTCCCTACCGATTAAAACAGAGAGGGTAAATTCTACCCTCTTGCTCCTTGGGCACCAGGAGAATAGAAAATATCAAAGAAGGACTAACAAAGAACGACAGATGAACAGAGGTGAGGGGGTGACGATGCACATCTCTCTCATCAGCACCAAAAAGCAGGTACAGCCTTAGCCTGTTGACCCTTGGCAAAGAGTCTGGACAGATGTAAGGATTCCAGACACATTGGGAAGCAGCATCCCTATTGCGGTTTAAGACAAAACTCAACTTTCCACTCAAAAGTCATGAAGTGAGCCAACGTGCTGTCATTTGTTAACCAGCCCAAGGCTCTTTCCAAACACAGCCGGCAAGCGCTTCGTGAGGCAGAATGTGGTAAGTCTCTCACCAGTCCCCTCAACTTACAGGAATCCTGACTTGACTTGGATTCTGACAGGCTAACAGCAGAAGCGTCGCGGGACTGGTCAATCATGCCAATGTTCACTTTGTGCTTGTAGGGATCCAGGGCCCCCAAAAGCCCTAACACGCGGATAGCCTGGGTGGGGAGGGGGAGGGGAAGAAGAAAACATTCATCACGATATCCGATGACCATAGCTTTGATGCGTATTCCTCTCGATGCTCCATGATACCCAGTTCATACCTGAATGGCCAGCTATGAGAACGAAACAGGAGGACAGGACGTCTAACCAACATGCTCTCAAGAGCACGTTAATGCCACAATCTCTCTCCATTCTTCCAGCAAAATCTTTAAAGACCGAGTGTGCCATGTGCCCTACCTCTCTCCGTGTACCCTGGTTCTGCTCAGTCTTCAGAAAATTCAGCAGGACCTCAAGCAAAGTGGGGTACTTCCTGTAGGGCTCCACCACATAGCCAGTGCTGGCCACCAACTGCCCCAGGGTCCACAGAGCCACCTGGACAAGGAACAGATCGTGTGGTCGGTCGACTCAGTAGGAGAAAGCATGGTCTGTACTCTTCCTTAAATAATTACAGCGAAGTATTAGAGGCTTTTCCAAGAAAAAATGTTTCCAGTAGAGTTCTGTTAACCGCCAACAGAAATCCTTGAGAGTTCGGGCATAAAAACAAGGCCGCAAACCGATGCCAACGATCACTGGATACAGAAGAGCCCCATCTTCCTCAAAGGAAACACACAGTCCTTCCACATCCTGAATGATTAATGGGAGAAATCGAGCTTCGAGGGAAATTAAGACTGTTCTTAATGTTAGTCACCTAATGGCCTCAGTGGCCAAAGTGAAGCCAGGACTGGGGGTGGGGGTGGGGGCTGCTGAAGCACGGCTTTTGCTTCCCCAGCCACAGGCCCAGGCTTTCCTTTTCCGTCTGGGGGCCGGGGCTCTGATACATGATCTGGATTTTTCTTTGAGCTGCTACTTCCTCAAAGTTGTCTCCAGGTCAGGATGACAACGAATCCTGGTTCCATATCTTCCTTCCCTTTACTCAGCAGACACTTCTGAGGACCTACTGTGTGCCGAGCTCTGGGTCGGGCACTGGCTGGGGGCAGTGAGTGACTAAGAGAGACAAGGGCCCAGGCCTCCCAAGGGCCTGTCCTGCTCAGTCCAGAAAGAGCAGTACTCACCTGCCTTTTGGCCAACAGGGAGGAGTCCTGGAGCATGTCCATGATGATAATAAAGAGTTCATCAACCCATTTCCTCATTTCTAGGCCACTGACCTACAAAACGAAAAAGACCGCGGTAGAGAAGATTAGAAATTACGGCCTTATTTTGATTTCCTCAGAGGCTAAACAGTATTCTTTCCATCCTGTGGAAAAAGTGGTTGTCCCCTTACCTGAGCCAACTCTCCTATTGTGGCCAAGACATTATTGATCACACCTGGGTTTGGATCAGGGTCTGGATCTTTCAGTTTCAATATTAAAGCCTATGAAAAGAAGGTATGAGAAAATGAATGCAGGACAGCATCTACCAGGAACCTTTCTTTTACATAAGTAAAATTCACCCAAGAGACCATTTCAGTCACAGATAAATTACTTCTAGGCTTTACAAATCCAGGATTTCTCTGGAATGTGGATTCTAAAACCTTTCAGAGCCCAGTCTGATATATGAGAGAGCTGGGAAGTGCCATGATTTAAAAACGTTTCCCATGCCTCCTCAAATGATACCTGTGTGATCATCTGCCCAGATGCACGTAGGTTCTGAAAGATTTCACATGCCTCTAAACGCATTCAGATTTTAAAGCTCATTTTTTCTTCATTTTGAAGGAACAATTTTATGCCACTATTTACCTACTTCTTTCCAGGCACATTTGATGATGTGCTGGAACCATCATTTCTTATCTCTTATAAAGAGAGCCCTTTCCTGCAATTGGTGGGATTTTTGTAGTTCTTTCGCTGAGAAGGGCCTGATGTGGCCCTCGTCCCCGAGCCTGGGGCCAAAGCACTTCTCTACTGAAACACTCCCATTGTCCCGAATGAGCTGACATAAGATCACCTGGCGAGAAAGTGCCAGTCTCTCTAGCTATTGTGGGTTACCTTCAGAATGGGCTCCATGTAGGGGCGGATGAGCCGGGGGGCATTGGAGACCAAGTGGCCCAGCATGCGGGCACTCTGTTCTTTGATTCTCCCGATGCCGCTGTGCTCCAGCTCTGTCAAAATCTGGAGGAAAGAAAGGTCCGTATGATAGAGGAAATTCTAGAGAGGAACGGTGTGTCAAAGGGGAAAGGTGGCAGGGAACCAGAGGAAGGAACCAGAACTCCATTACGGATCAAGTGGTTGCTAGATATTCCACAAAGGCAAACAGTGGGACACAGCAGTGGTGGGAAGAGAGACGGTCTGAAACCAGTCCCAGCTCCCACGGTCCCACGATCGTCCCCGAGCAGAGCTGTGACGGTGCAGCACAGTCACAGGAGACTGAGAAAACCACCAGGGACAGTATGAGCAGGGGTCTGCAGAAATAAGGATTGAAGTGGGGCATCTGGGTGACTCAGGTGGTTGAGCATCCAACTTTGGCTCAGGTCATAATCTTGCAGTTCGTAGGTTCGAGCCCTTCAGTGATCCTCTGTCTCCTTTTCTCTCTGTCCCTCCCCTGCTCACACTTTATTTCCCTCTCTCCCTCAAAAATAAATAAACATTTAAAAAAAAGAGAGAGAGAGAGAGAAAGAAATAAGGTATGAAGGAAGGGCTCTCTTTGAGAAAAATCTCCATCCAGACAGCAAATCACTAAGAGGGCTTATAATTAATAACAAAAGAATCTAAGAACAGTCAGAATAGCTATGATGTTGAAAGAAATACTAATACTCAGTAGTGGTTTCAGGCACATCTAAACCCCAACAGTGAGGGATTATATCAATAGATTTCCCCTTGGACCTTTATGAACAGAAATAACATGTTTGTTCTGACATCCTTAAAACACCTGCAAATCAGCACATTCTACTCATAGTGACTTCATAGAAACAACTTAATATAGACAGACTTCTGGTGAGCTGAAGTTGCCAGAAGGAAATCTCTGAACCATGAGAACAGTGCATGTTAACTCAGCTACCCAGAGGAGGAGTCTACAATTTCACATTATATCTTGTCTCCGGTTATTGATTTAATAATCCTGACTTTCTGGATCCCCCTGGCAGCCTGTTTTTCCCCTGTCACAGCAGACAGCCGTGAGAGGGGATGGACAGGGATGCTGAGAAAGGACCCACGTGAGCAAGGAGACGCAGGCGGGGAGAAAATGCGTGCCCGTGAGGAGAGCACAACTCCCGGGGGCGGCAAGGGCCACTTCAAAGATCCCGGATTCATTTCCAGAGCCAGAGAGCATTGCTGTGCCCCCACAACAATACCCAATGCCCTCTCTGGTGATCAAGGCATCAGAAAAAGGCCAAAGCACATTTAGGTAATGTCCCTTATTATCAAGGCATGAAAATGTCCAATTCACCTTGGGAAGGTCTGTATATGCATTTGAAAACAATTAGAAATTTTGGTGTTACCAGGGCTGAGCTCAGTACATGGTCAATTCATTCAATAGTGCTTCACATTCCAGTATCAGAAAAATGAGATAGCTTATTGTAACCTTCCAGAAGACACAGGCCATGCCTGGCTTGTTCATTAATAGGTTTCCAGCACCCAGCAGGACCTGAAACATAGCAGGTGCTCAAAACATCTACTGACTGAACATACTGATATTCTCATTAGGAGATATTTCTGTTTCAAGCTTCTTTAGCAGGATTTGGGCTGGTAGGTTCAACAATGATTTCTTTTCCTTCCCCAAACCCAAATATATATATATATATAATTTTTTTTAAATGTTTATTTTTGAGAGAGAGACAGAGTGTGAGCAGGGGAGTGGCAGAGAGAGAGGGAGACACAGAATCTAAAGCAGACTTCAGGCTCTGAGCTGTCAGCACAGAGCCCGACGCAGGGCTCGAACTCACAGACTGTGAGATCATGACCTGAGCTGAAGTCAGACACTTAACCGACTGAGCCACCCAGGCGCCCCAGGTATATTTTTTTAATGTTTATTTTAATTTATTTTGAGAGAGAGACAGAGAGCATGAGCAGAAGAGGGACAGAGAGAGACACACAGAATCTGAAGCAGGATCCAGGCTTTGAGCTGTCAGTACAGAGCCTGACATGGGGCTCGAACCCACGAACTGCAAGATCATGGCCTGAGCTGAAACTGGACGCTTAACCAACTGAGCCACCCAGGTGCCCCGTAAAACCTTAGGTATTTTAAAAATGGACACTCCTCACACAGGGCAGCAGTTGAAGAAATAAACCATTAGGCTAAACACAGAAGTGCCGGCAGCATATTGATGGATCTTGTTTTTTTAATCCATTCTGCTACCCTATGTCTCATTTGAGACCTAAGGACACCTGCAGATTGAAAGTGAGGGCATGAAGAACCATCTATCATACTAACGGAAGTCAAAAGAAAGCCAAAGTAACCATACTTATATCAGACAAACCATATTTTAAAACAAAGACTGTAACAAGAGATGAACAAGGGCATTATTATCATAATTAAGGGATCTATCCATCAAGAAGATCTAACAATTGTAAATATTTATGTCGCCAACTTGGAAGCACCCAAACATATAAATCAAGTAATCACAAATGTAAACAAACTCATTAATAATCATACCATTATAGAAGTCTTTAATACCCTACTTACAGCAGTGGACAAGTCAACCAAGCAGAGAATCAACAAGGAAACAATGGCTTTGAATGACACACAGGATCAGATGGACTCATATTCAGAACATTTTGTCCTCAAGCAGCAGCATACACATTCTTCTCGAGTACACATGGAACATTCTCCAGAATAGATCACATACTAGGTCACAAATCAGCCCTCAAGAGGTACAAGAAGACTGAGATCACACCATGCATATTTTCAGATCACAACACCGTGAAACTTGAAATCAACCACCAGGAAAAATTTGGAAAGCCCTCAAATACATGGAGGTTAAAGAACATCCTACTAAAGAATGGGTTAACCAGGAAGTTAAAGATGAAATTACAAAATACACGGAAGCAAATGAAAATGAAAACACGACAGTCCAAACCCTTTGGGATGCAGCAAAGGCAGCCCTAAGAGGGAAGGAAATACATTGCCATTCAGACCTATCTCAAAAGCAAGAAAGGTCCCAAATACACAACCTGACCTTACACCTAAAGGAGCTAGAAAAGGAGCAGCAAATAAAGCCCAAAGCCAGCAGCAGAAGAAAAATAATAAAAATGAGAGCAGTGATATAGAAACAAAAAACCACAGGAGAACAGATCAACGGAACTCAAACCTGGTTTTTTGAAAGAATAAACAAAACTGATAACCCCCTAGTGAGACTTCTCAAAAAAGAGGACCCAAATAGATAAATAAAATCACGAATGAAAGAGGAGAGATCACGACCGACACCACAGAAATACAAACAATTATAAGAGAATATTATGAAAAATTATATGCCAGCAAACTGGACAATCTGGAAGGGATGGACAAATTCCTTAACACTCACACACTACCAAGACGCAAACAGGAAGAAATAGAAAATTTGAACAGGCCCATAACCAGCAAAGAAATTGAATCAGTTATCAAAAATCTCCCAAGAAACAAGAGTCCTGGGCCAGATGGCTTCTCAGGGGAATTCTAGCAGACATTTAAGGCAGAGTTAATACCTACTCTTCTCAAACTGTTGCAAAAAATAGAAATGGAAGGAAAGCTTCCTAACTTATTCTATGAAGCCAGCATTACCTTGATTCCAAAGCCAGAGACCTCACTGAAAAGGAGAATTACAGGCCAATATCCCTGATAAACATGGATGAAAAAATTCTCAACAAGATATTAGTATATTGAATTCAACAGTACATTAAAAGAACTATTTACCATGATTAAGTGGGATTTATTCCTGGGCTGCAGGACTGCTTTAATACTCATAAATCAATGTGATACACCATGTTAATAAAAGAAAGGATAAGAACCATATGATCTTTTCAATAGGTGCAGAAAAGGCATTTGACAAAATACAGCACCCTTTCTTGATAAAAACCCTTAAGAAAGTAGGGGTCGAAGGAACATAAGTCATCATAAAAGCCATATATGAAAGACTCACAGCTAACATCATCCTCAATGGGGAAAAACTGAGAGCTCTCCCGCTAAGGTCAGGAACACGACAGGGATGTCCACTCTCACCACTGTTGTTCAACACCGTGCCAGAAGCCCTAGCCTCAGCAATCAGACAACAAAAAGAAATAAAAGGCATACAAATTGCCAAAGAAGACGTCAAACTTTCACTCTTCGCAGATGACATGATACCCTAACGTGGAAAACCCAAAAGATTCTACCAAAATACTACTAGAACTGATACATGAATTCAGTAAAGTCGCAGCATAAAAAAACCAACGTACAGAAATTGGTTGCACTTCTATACAACACAACAAAGCAGCAGAAAAAGAAATCCAGGAATCGATCCCATTTACAATAGCACCAAAAATACCGTTAAGATACCTAGGAATAACCAAAGAGGTAAAAGGTCTGTATGCTGAAAACTATAGAAAGCTTATGAAAGAAACTGAAGAAGACGCCAAGAAATGAAAACACATTCCATGCTCATGGACTGGAAAAACAAATATTGTTGAGATGCGTATGCTACCGAAAGCAATCTACATATTTAACACAATTCCTATCAAAATAATACCAGCATTTTTCACAGAACTAGAACCAACAATCCTAAAATTTGTACGGAACCAGAAAAGACTCCGAACAGCCAAAGTAACGTTGAAAAAGAAAACCAAAGCTGGAGGCATCACAACCCCGGACTTCAAGGGGCATTACAAAGCTGTAATCATCGAGACAGTATGGTACTGGCACACAAAGAGACACACAGATCAGTGGAACGGAATACAGAACCCAGATATGGACCCACAAACGTATGGCCAACTAAGCTTCAGCAAAGCAGGAAACAGTATCCAGTGGAAAACAGACGGTCTCTTCAGTAAATGGTGCTGGGAAAACCGGACGACGGCATGCAGAAGAATGAACCTGGACCACTTTCTTACACCAGACACACAAACTCAAAATGGATGAAAGACCCAAATGTGACATAAGAAACCATAAACATCCTACAGGAGAAAATAGGCAGCAACCTCTTTGACCTTGGCTGCAGCAACTTCTTACTAGACATGTCTCCAGAGGCAAGGGAAATAAAAGCAAAAATGAACTATTGGGACCTCATCAAGATAAAAAGCTTCTGCACGGTGAAGGAAACAGTCAACAAAACTAAAAGGCAACGGATGGAATAGGAGAAGATATGTGCAAATGCCATATCAGATAAAGGGCTACTATCCAAAATCGATAGAGAACTTATCAAACTCAACACCCAAAAAACAAATAATCCAGTGAAGAAATGGGCAGAAGACATGAACAGACACTTGTCCAAAGACATCCAGATGGCCAACAGACAACTGAAAAGATGCTCAACATTACTCATCATCAGGAAAATACAAATCAAAACCACAACGAGATACCACCTCACACTTGTCAGAATGGCTAACATTAACAACTCAGGAAACAACAGATGTTGGCGAGGATCCAGAGAGAGGGGAACCCTTTTGCACTGTTGGTGGGAACACAAACTGGTGCAGCAACTCTGGAAAACAGTATGGAAGTTCCTCAAAAAATTAAAAATAGAACTACCCTGCGACCCAGCAATTGCACTACTAGGTATTTATCCAAAGGATACAAAGACGCTGATTCAAAGGGGCACATGCACCCCGATGTTTATAGCAGCACTATCAGTAACAGCCAAAGTATGAAAAACGCCCAAATGTCCATCAAGTGATGAATGGATAAAGAAAATGGGGAGAATGTGTGAGCGCGTGCACACGCACACACACACATGCACTGGAATGCTACTCGACAATCAAAAAGAATGAAATCTTGCCATTTGCGACCACATGGATGGAACTAGAATGTGTTATGCTAAGTGAAATAAGTCAGTCACAGGAAGACAAATAAATGATTTCACTTATATGTGGATGAACATAAGGGAAGGGAAGGGAAGGAAAATTAAGATAAATACAGAGAGGGCGGGAAACCATAAGAGACTCTTAAATGCAGAGAACTCTTAAATGCTGGAGGGGAGGTGGTAGGGGGATGGGCTAAATGGGTGATGGGCACTAAGGAGGGCACTTCTTGGGATGAGCACTGAGTGTCATATGGAGGTGATGAATTACTGGGTTCTACTCCTGAAACCAATACTACATTTTATGTTATCTAACTTGAATTTAAATAAATTAAAAATAAAAATAAAAACAGAAGTGCCAACATAATAATAATCCTCTAATTTGTTGACTGATATAACTTACACTCACTTTAGCTAGGACAGACTGTGAATACATGACATTTGTTTAGGATGAAAGTTACACGTTAATGGTTTTTCTGTGTTTAACTTTTTACGTGTTAGGAAAAGTATCTGTTTCGAAAGAAACCATGGGAGGTTCAGGAAGCAGAGGGGGGCATAGGGACAAGGTGGAGTCAGGGGACAGGAAAGGACTGGGCGAGCCACACTGAGACTCAGAAGAGGTGGGTGGAAATCACTCAAGGCAAGAAGGACTGGACCATGGGCCCCTAACCAGGAGGCCAGAGAGTTTATGCGGCTAGGTGGAGACAAAAACTGAGGAGTCAGGTTTTAGCAGGAATTGCAAATCCTGGGGCACCAGGCTGGCTCAGTCGGTGGAGCATGCGACTCTTGACCTCGGGGTTGTGAGTTCAAGCTCCACACCGGGCCCACTTAAAAAAAAAAAAAAAAAGTCCCAACAGATGGAGCAGCAAGGCCAACCTAAATCTACCTCTGGCTCCAGTCCAGCAGCTTGGCTTGGCATCTGTCGTTACTGAAGAACGAAAGCCACGGACCACAGGCCGGGGGCAACGACTATGAGAAGCAGAGTTGGAACCACTGTCATCCTGGGCCTCTGTGCCTGACCTGGTGGGAGCAGGAGAGCAGGAGGACAGAGAGGTGCTAGCAAAACTGACACCATCGGCAGCAGACTGAGCCAAACGTGCCAAAAGCGGGATCTCCGGTGACTTGCCAGGAAGAAGAAAAGAGCTGCCTGCAGACGAGGTTCGCCGGGGATAAGAGGCCCCTGGAGTCGTGCCGCTGGGGGTAAGAGGCTCATGCGGCGATCAGCCCTGAACTGTAACTGCCAAGCTGGGAAAACAGGGACTCTTGGAGCCAAATGTGGCTTTTACCAGGCATCTTGATCTTTCTCCCTTTCCTTGTCCTCATCTCTCTTTCCCCAAATGGCTCTCACAATGACAGTCCCTTCCAGACTGCCACTAGGTGTGACTGTCACCCCATTACCTGGATGAGCATCTTGCGCAGGAAGGGCATGACGAAGGCCGGGTTCATGCTACTGAGCCGGCCCACCGTGCAGATGGCCAGCTCCCGGATCTCAAACACCTGGTCGTTCAAGGCCACAAACAGGGCCTGCAAGTTCTCCGCCTGAGCCAGGTGTGCATCAAAGCGCTCATCCAGAGATGCCAAGACGCAGTAGCGGATGTCGGGGTCTGCAAGAACAATCGAGCCTTTGAATGCCTCTTCAGTGCCGTCATCCTCTGGTCCTTACCCAGTTTCCGCCCCCAATGCCCCCGGCCTCGTGAGAGGCTGCCACTTACCCTTCTCTCGTCTAACCTGTCATTCTTTGCTCGCAGGAGCAAAGACAACGGGATTAAAGACAGATCGTTTTACGCCACCTGGCTGGAGCAGTCAAGCCTAACGCTTTGGCAGAGAAAGAGCCGGCCATCACCTCCCTGAGGGCACGCCATGAAACTGGCTAATTCCCGGTGCCCCGAGTGTCCAAAGTCCCCCAGACTGCTCCTGTCTCATGAACCTTACCAGGATCTGTGATCCCGACCACGAGCAGTTTGCTGAGCACGTCTGCCACCACTTGCACCGCAGTCTGGCTAACGACGTGCGCGTGGCCGCTGATGAGGTGGACGGAGGGCGTGAGCAGGCGGGAGCAGGTGCGGGCGGCTTCCATGCGGATCTCCTTGTGCTCGCTGTTTAGGAAATGATCCGCACAGTGGCGGACAAACTGGGTCAGAGAGTGGCCTGGATACAAAGGCAGAGAGAAGACAAAATAAACACCGCTGCTTTGGACGGTAGGCCTACAACTTGCTGGCTGCGTTTTTCATTTCATGGCGATGAATTCAGTTTTCAACAAGATATTGACCCAGAACTCTTCTCTTAAAAAGGTAACAAGTGGGTTTCGAATCAGCAGAGGCAGAAGGGAAGCAGAGGAGCTGGGAGACAGAAAAAGGGCATTCCCCCACCCACCCCCCCATCCTAACCTTTTCTTTATTCCCTTCAAAGGATGAATTATTTCGTTTTATTCTGACCCAAACCTTTCTTTATGTTCCCAGAGAGTAAAACAATTCTTGATCAAATTTACCTTGTCTATTTTAGTTCCCAGATTTGAATAGCAAAAGAGAGTCTGATGTTGGCTGGGTGTAAATATAGCTACTTTCTATTCATTAGAAATATATTATGCTGGGTGTTAATCAAGGCAAGTGAAGGAGCTACAGGAGGGAAACCACAGATGGCTGTAAGCTTTCAGACCGCACATTTAGGCTTTTTGTACTTGCTTGTTTCCCTGTAGTCTTGAGCAACCACCTACATGATCTTAAATTTCAAAAGTATCCTTTTTTCTCTCCTGAAACAGATCTCCCTAGGGGCATTAATGTGGGTTTATCTGCAGCTTAGAACTCTAAACCGAACTACACAGGACGCCACAGCTGAAAATCATACTGCCGTAGGAACGGAAACACCTTAAAGCCTCTGGCTTAGACATTTTAAAGCATTAAACGCCATCTCCGCTTCATGGATGTGGGGGGATGGGGTGGGGCTCCATCTCTGACTTTCTCGTCTCTCTGAAGCATTCATTCCTTGGATCAATGCAGAATTTCCCTGAACACCATCTGCCCCCAAACTCAGGGTGGCACAGAGAAACAAAGAGTACGAATTAACAAAGCATGCAAAGAGCCCAGAAGGCTGAGCCGCCACCCGATCAGCTACCTGGTCTCCAGATCCCCAGCCAAGACCCGGCAATGCTAGGCGCCCTTGTTCTTTCCTCGGGGTTCCCAGCAACACTCCGTGTCTTGGTAAGAGCTGGGGCAATTTCTTACCTTCAAACTCAAAGCTGCCGAGAGTTCGCAGGGCAAGAGTAATGCTGCCCACGTCGCTGGCCTCAGGGAGGGCTGTGAGGCCAGGGGAAGCCAGCTGATGGGCCAGGCCCTTGGGCATGCCCGGGTGCCGGAGGGGTTTGTGCATAAGGACCAGGGACAGCATCTTCAGTAGCCCATCCTGGATGTCCTTCTTCAGCTGTGGAATCTGACGGCTCAGGTCGTACAGCACAGCAGTGAGGGCAGGGCTGAGGGGAAGGAAACCAGGCGTGTATCGTGCTGGACAAGACATCTGTCTGTTCTTGAGAAGAAACAGCCCTTCTCGTCCAGCAAGGGGTTAGGCCCATCACCGCTTGGTCTTTAAAGTAGAAAGGATACTACAAACTAGGATAAATGACCGGAACTCTGTTGGCCTGGTCAGAGGTTTCACATCAATCTACGAGTTTCTGGTCTCTGCCAGAGAGGAACTTGCTTCATATAATTTAGCCACTGCAGAAGACCAAGTCTCGATTAAAAATCTGGGAAGCAAACGGAGAGCATCGTCCTTATTTTACAGAGAAAGAGAACTAATGCAAGGAAAGCCAGGCCATTTCCCAACGATAACATAAATAGCTGCAAACATCGGTCGGGCACTTCTCATACACAAAGTCGTGTGCCAAGAGTGGCTATTTCATGAACTCCTTCACTTAACCTCCATGACAACCCTAGACAACAGGAGCTGCTATTGTGCCCGCTTTTCAGGTGAGAAAATGGAGGCTCAGAGAAGTTAAGTAACCGGGTCAGGATCACACAGCTAACTAGAGATGAAACCAGGATTCAAAACTAGCCCGTGTTTAGCGCGAGCTCTCCCGCCTACCCAATCTCACACGCCAACACCCACGCCTCGCTTTCAGCACCACCCCGAAACCGCGGTTCGAGTCTCATGCTCCCCGAGACGGGAGCTCAGGTTTCCGACACCCACCTCAGTCCCACTGCCAGCATGGGCTCCAGCAGCTCCTTGATATCCTGCTGGATGCCTGGCCCCATTGCCCGGGCCAGCATGCTGATGCAGGTGAACACTGTGGCATCCACCTGCATTGCCTTCTGTCTCCTGCAGAGGACCGAAAGAGTGAGGGAGTGGCCACTTGAGACAATGACATTCTGTGATGCCCCACCTCAACACCGCCTTGGGGCGAGGAGGGCAGGTTACCCAGGCAGGGCCACGACTCGTTGGTGTGCCGGTCATCTCCTGCCCAATTCTAGGGGGCCCACCACACTCTAGTCAGCATACATTTGAATCTACAACAGCCCAGCAGATGGCAGTCACGTGTCTTGAGGAAGGGGCCCCTTTCCTGAATTCGCACAAAAGGCACCATGTGGCTTAGCGCGGTGCTGGCCAAGGTACCTATTTAGGAAGCGAACTGAACAATGTGTACATCAGGGACCAGGGTGCAGAGCACAGCCACCGGACGGAAAGAAATTCTCCCTGCAACGAGAAGGCTGGCCTCTAGAATGGGGAGGCTTATCCCTTCACCAGGCCAATCTACTTATACGTACGTATATACATATGCGCACACACACACACACACACACACACACACACACACACATGTATATCACTTAGCTTGAAAAAGGTTGGAACTCAACTGAGGAAGGGTTGTTCTTTGTATGACTTGCTACACCCTGGTGGTTAATGATGCAGAGAATGGGCTTGAGCTCCATGGAAACTGGGATAGAGCATCCTTCCTCCCCAACCAAATGGGGCGGAGGGTGAAATCCTAATAGAGACACTTACTTATGGGCAAAGTCCTTTGGGGGTAGGGCTGCTCGGATGATGTCCAGCACTCGAGGCAAATAGACCTTGAACTCAGATCTCACAGCCACAGAAAGGAGCCCCAGGGCTTGGAAGGCTGCTGTCCGTTCCTTCTCCTTCTTGACACAGCTCAAGACGTGGTTCATGGTATCTTGGAGGTACTGGGTATCTGATCACAAAAAAGACAGGGCATATGGCTCAAGGTCAGGGTTGGTGTATGTACCAAAGGTCAGAGTTCCTATAAAACACTTACATTTAGGAATAAATTAAGAGAGCCGCCTGGAAAGATGTAAAGAAGAATTTAGAGGATGTATTAACCAGTCTTGATAATCGCTTGATAATCACTCCTCAGATACATCTTTTGGAAATATTAGAAATGTAAGATTTTTTTTTCCCCCTTTAATTAAAAAAAAAAAAAAAAAAAACCACCAAAAACTTAAAGAGCCTCTGAAACAATAACATGGCACAATCGTCCCCATTAGTGCTATATTTTGAGGGAACGACTACATGCTCTTACGAAGTATAGGTTAAATCTTGCTTAAAAACAAAGAGAATCATCTAAACGATTTTATATTATGTTGAAATTTAAAGTACTATTGGATACTGTTTGCAATAAACAGGCCATTCTATTCAGCTTAGGCCTGGAAATCACTTTGCTATTACCCAGAGATTTCTGTTATAGTTATATTTAATAGAACAAGATTTAGTCTGTAATTTGGGAAGCCACAAGTGTATTTTCATTAAGTTTACATCAGCCAATGTGCACGGGTAGGCGATTCTTGGGCAATTTAAGCCAAAGTGTTATTACTCCTCTGAAGGTTGGAATTTCCTGATTTTTGCCTCTCTCTATTTCTTCCCTTCCATCTTGCTGGCCTCAAGTCCGTGCACCCGCAGAATATACACAGCAGCAGAGAAGGCAAGACCGCACATCCATTAGAAAGTGAGGGGTGCTGAGGGCCACAGCTCATTTAGGAGGCAGTGAGCTGAAGTCCCAGACAGCACATATGCCTCCCTGCATTTATTCTGAAGAGAAAGATCTTCTCTCGTGGCTCTCGTGGTCAAATGACACCGAAGCATGCTGGGGCTTGAAAATCACACCACGTCAGCCAGGAAGACGGGACTTCTGGACGGGAACAGCATTTCAGCAGGAAGGGAGCTTAAATCAAGAGGGTGATTTCCTTTGCCAGATTTAGCATCCTAAGAGATTAAGGGATCTGATATTGTGAGAGAGCCCTGCCCAATCTTAGGGCATTTTTGATAGGTCCAGAGCTTCCGTCATTAGGAAGTTTAAGCGGCGATGTCCAAACTGTAAGCTCTAAAAATGTGGCACTTTCCCAATGAGGCTCCATGGATGGAGGCTGCCCAGGCTGAACATCAACGACACGCTTTAGTATATTATTTAATAAAACAACAAAAACCCACATCAAAAGAATAAACCTAGGGGCCCTCCGAGCCTCTGTATCCTGCTGCTAGGCGGTCCTTTGAACTTACTGGGGTAACTGCTTCCACAACATGACAGACTTTGATCAAATTTGGCCTAGTTATTACTTTCTTTTGAACCAGAGACTTTCACGCCACAATTATTTAAAGCTCTACTGAACAGGGGCATGTCTGGTCATTAAAGAAGAGAATAGCTGCTGGGTACCAGGTGGGAAAAACGGAAAACTGAAAAAAATATGGGCAATTTTCATGATATCATTTCTCTCTGGTTCATTGATTTTATGTGGCTAATTGTCTTGTCCTTCCTCAACACCTTCTATTCTCACACGCAGCATATTTAACACCTCACCAACTATACTTTTTTCCTATTTCATCTGGACTGGGGAGTGTGAAATGAGTCTGTGTGCTAGAGGATGGCGTCTGTGGAGGGTCAGGCTGACCTTCCACTTCCACTCCGGGCTCTCATTTGGTCCTGAACGCTTGTTAAGCACAGGCGACGGGCACCACAGTGAAGTGCAAAGGGACGTTCGAGACGGCGGCTCTGCACTCAGCAAGCAGGGAGGTAAGATGAGGATATTAAGTATGAACAGGCAACCAGAGTATTATTCTAAATTTTCCCTTTACCTTACTTCTAAGATGGATCTGAGGAGGCAGAAGAGGCAGTAATAACAGAATAATGGTTTCCACTTATGGGGGCCTACTCTGTGCCAGGCATTTAGAGCAGGTGTTTAGGCATTAACACGATTCACCTTGTAAGGCAAGGATTGTTGTTATTCCGCCTCTACGGGTCAGGAAGTGGAGGCCTGGGAAGGTCAAATAACCTGTCTGAAACCTCACGGTGAAGGACAGAAGCAGGATTCATCCCAGGTCTGACGCCAAAGTCTTTCCACGGCCGGAGGCTATCGAGGAAGGGGGAAGAGCACTTCCGGCCGGAGTAGCCCAGGAAGGCCCAAGGGAGAAGCCAGCATCTGGGCGGGGGCAGCTCCGGGAGCCGGGAATTCTTGCTGCCCAGTGAAAACAGGGCAGGAATACAGGAGCCCCCAGGCCATCATCCCCAAAACCTGCCTCTGAAACTTCCAGTCCTTCCTCCCCGTGAGCGGTGAGGCAGTGGGTGACCACGCCAGGGGCAGAAACAGGGCGGTCACCACATCCTCCCCGCCCTGTGGGGCTGCTGCAGAGTATCTCAACCCAAACTGCCCTTCCTTCGGTCCCTCTGACGTCCGTCATGAACTTGTTGGCTTCCCCACGCACGAAGTCGCTTGGCTCCAGGACTGCCTCTCTGCCTACACACTCTGGTCCTTCCGTGTCGGCTGCCTCAGACACTTGTGGAAACCCTACGCCGGGCCCCACTGAAATCAGACGAGAGGCAGAGAAACCAGAGACCAGCCCCTTAGTTGTTGCTTCCAATGAGAGGCAGACGTAACTTTCTGGAATCGCTTCCGTGTGATTTCCCTTAAACAGGTAATGATATGACGTGTCCACGGACATCCTCACCTGTGAAGGCAGAAGGTCGAAATGCAGCCAAGCGGGGCAACAAATTAAGGATTGTCATTTGGATCAGCGAGTTCTTGCTATTCCTGCATTTCAGCACCCACTGGCACACCTGGGACAGGAGAACACAGGGTTGGCCACAGAAAGGGAGCACGGGGCTTGGGAGAGGAGGGGGCAGGCCTCTCGCCACCTACCTGATCGAATTTCTCCTCCATCAGGTCTCTGCAACACCGGCTCTCCACCAGCGTGGACTTCGCTGGGCTGGGGGAAGCCCCGAAACCCATGAGGCCTTGGTGAGAGCTGTACCCCAGCAGTCCCACCAAGGCGTTGGACTGCGGGGGCTGGCCAGCCTGGAAGCTGGTGAAGGGGGTGATGTGGCGAGGTTTCGTCCCGAAGCCCATGAGGTCTTTGCAGTACTTGTCATGGACTAGCTGCTGCTGCGTGATTTCTTCCATTTCTTCTCTCAGGCGCTGCACGTGGGGAGGGAGATGACCTTTACTCACAAGTGCCACCTGCCAAGCCCCTGTGGGGTCTACAGAGCAACTCCTCTGCCCAACCCAGCAGGGGAACTATTTGCCAAGTGGAGGGAGCCCACTCTTCATCTTTAGGAGCTGAATTCCCCCAGAACCTTGCAGGGGGCCTGGTTTTGTTCTAACTTAGGCAGAAGAGCACCACCTACTGAACAACGAAGAAGCGGCAGGGGGCTGGCCGCCAAGGACCCCTCCCCTGGTTTGGGAAAGCTGAGTTGCAGACCTGAGGTCACAGCGATGAGGTCACCCTCTGGCGAGGGTGACAGGGTGCTGGGCGGCCCCACGCCAGGGTCCCGTTGAGGACATGCTACTCTCCTTGTCGCCGGAAACCCAGGTAGAAACAATTAAGGCAAGTTATTTTCTCAGAATCTGAAGAATTCCATGGGCAGCACAGACTAAATGGACTGGCTGAGAATTCACACCTATTTCCTAGCCAAAGGGCTGCTTAAAAACAGTCCGAACTGAGAAGGACAGGAAACAGTTTCTCAACTTGCACACTTTTCTCGACACAGGTATTTTCGCTTCTCAGACATCTTCTCCACTCTCCTTGTCAAGGTCACCAAGGACTCTCAGTCTGCTAAATCGGATGCTCAATTCTCAGCCTTCACCCTATTTGCCTCGGCTACAGCATCTGATCCAACTTAATAGTCCCTCCTCTTCGAAAACTTTCTTCCCTTGGCTTCTTGGATCCTGAGCTTTCCTGGGTCTCCTCTCCTCCTCACGCCGCTGGTCTCCCCTGCTTGCTCACCTCCTGACCTCAGGTCCCCAGCACCCCCCTTCTCTGACGCTAGTATGCTGCTGGGGAACCTGAAATCACAGCTATGTGCTGACGGCTCCCCAAATCTGGGTCTCCGCCCAGATCCCCCCAGGACAACTCAGTTCTCTGCTCAGAAGCCCAACAGGTGTCTGAAACACGTTCAAAAGCAAACTCCTGACCTTCTACCCCAAAACGCGCTGCTCCTTCCACCTCAGTCCTCCTGACTCAAGCAAACGCCACCCTAACCTTCTGGTCACTCAGGACAAAAACCTGGACTCCTCTCTCCCTCACTGACCCCCAAATCTCAAATTCAAGAATCCAGCCCCTCCTTGTGCCTGCACGGTTCCCGCTAGGGTGCAAGCCGCCAAAGTCCTCTGCTAAGGCTGCCGCAGTTCCTTCCCAAATAGACCTCCTGGCATCACCCCTTGCCTCGCGGATAATCCCGCTCAACATGTAGCCACAGCGATCCTTCTGAAACGTGCGTTTCAGCTAGCAGCTAACAGCTTCCCATTTCCCACACACGGTCCGTACGGTGGCTCCCGAGACCCTACACGATGTGCCCCTTACCTCATCCCAGGTATTCCTCTGACCCCATCTCCCGCCACCTCCCTCCTGTCACACGGCTCGGTCGCAGTGGTGATCTCGCTCCCGGCCAAAGGCAGCGTGCTGCTGCCATGAGGCCTTCACGCCTGCAGAGCCAGCTGTCTAGAATGCTCCCCCCAGATATGTATTTGTATGGCTTGCTGTCTTACGTCCTTCACAATTGTGCTCAAACATCACAGGAGTGTGAACTGCACTGGTCCACTTATATGCGGATTTTTTTCCCCACAAAGACAGTGCAGGGTTATAAATGTATTTTCTCTTTTTCCTATGATTTCCTTAACGCCATTTTCTTTCCTCTAGCTTACTTTATTGTAAGAATACCGTATATTATATGTATTAACATACAAAATATGTGTTAATTGACTGTTTATGTTATCGGTAAGGCTTCTGGTCAACAGTATGCTATTGGTAGCTAAGTTTTGGGGGAGCCAAAAGTTATATGTGGATTTTCACCTGTGTGTGCGTTGGGGGGGGGGGCTTGATGCCTTAACCCCCACATGTTCAAAGGTCAATCGTATATATTTTCACTTATTTGTGTCTTGTCTCTCCCCGCTAGAATATAATGTTTTGTCCACTGCTGCATTATTCTAGCTCTGAGGACTTGGTGTAGCTGGCCCACAGTGGGTGCTCAGCTCAAACTTGTTCAATGAATGAACAATGACAAAATTATGATACCTTACATTTGGATAATTCTTTAGGATTTATAAAGTACCATCACAAGTACTATTTTTTTAATTTTTTTTAAATATTTATTTTTGAGAGAGAGAGTGCAAGCAGGGGAGGGCAGAGAGAGAGGGAGACAGAGAACCCGAAGCAGGTTCCGGGCTCCGAGCTGTCAGCACAGAGCCCAACTCTGTGGGGCTCAAACTCACGAACCACGAGACCATGACCTGAGTGAGCAGAAGTCGGACGCTCAACCGACTGGGCCACCCAGGCGTCGTACAAGTACTATTCATTTAACCTATTTAGGTGACACTGTTCTGTTTTCCTAGGAGAAAACAAAGATCCTCGGGCTGTACGTGCTCATCCATGGGAAGCCCCATGTTATAGTTAGACGGGAAATCTCTGAGGGCTACCATTTATGGAATGCCTACTCTATCAGACGATGTGTTAGGCACTTCGTGTAGATGGCCCACCCTTGATCAACGTAGAGGTTAGGGGCACAGACACCCTGTGAGGTCAAAAATCCATGTGTAACTTTTGACTCCCCCCAAACTTAACTGCTAGTAGCCTTCTGTTAACTGGAAATCTTACCGATAATAAGAACAGTTAATCAGCACATACTTTGTGTATGGATTACACACTGTATTCTTACCACGAAGAAAGCTAGAGAAAAGAAAATATTACGAGAATCACGAGGAAGAGAAAAATCTATTTACAGCCCCGTCCTGTATTTCTCTATACTGTAAGTTTATGTTGTCTGTTTATGAGATGAATCATCTGTCAGCACCCACGTGAACATTATCTCCTATGAAGCAGAACAATGTGGATGTTACATGCATTACTAACACCGGATAGCAAAAATGAAAAGATGTGAGAAAGAAATTCGTGTTTACTTATAGGTATAATGATTCAGGCACTAATAATGAGGCAGCAGCAATATGACTGCATCACAGTAGCTTAGTGTAATCAATACGACTGCTTCATGGTAGCCTCGCCTATGCTCTGACGAATGAGTCGTTACCAAGTTTTTATGGCGCACGGTATTACAGTCATATTCATATTACAGTGCTGGAAACGCTGATACGTTTTTTTAAAAACCACGTACCTGTGATAGGTTGATACACACTTCCTCCAATTACCAGAGAGAGACGAACTGTACTGTATGGTGACGTAATTCTTTGAAAGCAAAGTTATAAAACAGTAAGAAAACCAACATGCCATTAACTTCACAGTAAATCTCACTCACCTAACGCCCACACGGGAATAGGAGGTCCACTGCCACACGAGTCTTGCACACGATGTCTGACACGATGAATGGTCAGGCGATCAGGATACAAAAACATCTCGTACCGTTCTTGCCATACAGTCAATAAATTGTCACAAGAAGACCCACAGAGTTCATCAACTCTATGGCACGATGATGATTTACCGTTCACTAAATGGGAGTGGCTCATCGTAAGGGTCCTTATCCTGGTTAGTCTCCTGGTGAGTAGGCTAAAGCAGAGGAGGGGTCGGCTTGAGGCCTCAGGGGTGGCAGAGGGGGAAGGGGAGGCTGGAGACACGGTGCAGCGCTCTGTGTAACTTTACAGAAATACGTTGTAGTTTGTCTGACTTCTTTGCTTTTCCATTTCTCTAACAATGGTTTTTTTTTTTTAATGTTTATTTTGAGAAGGGCAGGGGAGGGGCAGAGAGAGGAGAGAGAGAATCCCAAGCTCTATGCTTACAGCACAGAGCCTGACGTGAGGCTCGATCTCACAAACTGTGATGACCTGAGCTGAAATCAAGAGTCGGATGCTCAACCGACTGAGCCACCCAGGCGCCTTCTCTAACAGTGTTTTTATACGGTACCAATCTTTCTTCCACTGTCTCCTTCAGTTTCAGTACCCGTATCAGAAAAAGATCCGGGTCATAAAAGAAGTCACGTGCAGTCTTGAGTAACTCGAACCCTTCTGCCGGACTGTCCAGTGTGAATCGGTTTCCTGGCACCGCTTCCTCGAGGTCGTCTTCGTCGTCCGGCACTGGTTCGGAAACGCTCGTCTCCCTCAAGCCGTCTTCTGCTAATTCCTCTGGTGTGGTGTCTGTTAGCTCTTGAATTTCTCCAAGATCCATATCACCTTTCAGCGCCCATCTTTTGGGCCACCTCCACATTCTTTCACTCTCTTTCATGGTTTCCTTGATCGGCTTTGTCCTAAGTCCTGTGAAGTCATGCGCGACATCTGGCCACAGTTCTCTCCGGCAGGAATTTACTGGGCCTGGCTTGATGGCATTTGTGGCTTCTACAACCAAAATGGATTTTCAGCGATGGAATCCTTCTAGACTTTCTATCAGGGTTCTCTTCAAAGTGCTGACAATCCTTTTCATAAAGTACTATGGGTAACGAGCCTTAGAGGTCATGACCCTGATCCAGAAGCTGAAATAGAGATGTTGTGTTTGGGGGCAGTCAACCCCTTCGATGCCTCTAGTATTGAACTCATGGGGTTCTGGGTGGCCAGGGGCATTGTCTCACATGGCAAGAACTGTACAAGGCGACGCTTTACCGGCAAGGTGCTTCTTGACTTCAGAGACAAAGCATCAAGGGAACCAATCCAGAAAAAGGGCTCTTGTGTCCAGACCTTCTTGTTTTACAAACAGAAGACTGGCAACTGGTGTTTCCCTCTTCCCTTCAAAGCTCGAGGGCTAGCGGCTTTATAGATAAGGGCCGTCCTGATTGTAAACTGGACCGTATTGCACAATGGCGGGATTATCCTGCCCCTTCCTGCCTCAAATCCTGGTGCTCGCTTCTCTTCCTAATAAATGTCCTCTGTGGCATTTTTTTTCCAGAGTAGGGCACTTTCGTCTGCATTAGAAACACGTTCAGGCAGATACCCTTTCTCCTCAGTGATTTTCTTTTACAGCCTCTGGGAACTCATCTACTGCCTCTCGGTCAGCAGAAGCTACTTCTCCTGTTATCTTGACTTTTTTTTTTTTTTTTAAGTCAAACCTGTTTCCAAACTCATCAAACCATCTTTTGCTGGCACCCGATTCTCCGGTGCTAGGTCCTTCACCTTCCGTTTGCTCTACGTTGTCATATAATGACTTTGCTTTTTCTCAAATCACATTAGAGTCTTTAAGCATGCCTTCCTTAAGGCAATCCTGCACCCACATAAAAGCTACATTTACCATATGCGATCAAAAGATACTTCACAAGGGGCACCTGGGTGGCTCAGTCGGTTAAGCGTCCGACTTCGGCTCAGGTCATGATCTCGCGGTCTGTGGGTTCGAGCCCCGCGTCGGGCTCTGTGCTGACAGCTCGGAGTCTGGAGCCTGCTTTGGACTCTGTGTCTCCCCCTCTCTCTGCCCCTCCCTCACTTGTGCTCTGTCTCTATCAAAAATAAATAAATGTAAAAGCTATTTCTCAAAAAGTGCAAGAGTTTTGTGCCTGTAGGCACAGCTGTGGCAACAGCTTCACGCTTCAGCATCCTTTTCTTTTTTTGCAACGGTGGATTAAATGCTGGATTCATTTATCCTGAAACGGTGGGGGGTCACAGCTGCAGACCTCAAGCTGCGGTACGTCTCAAGCAAGGCAACGTTTTCTTACAATATCATGACTTTGCTTCTTGGGAGAACTTCGCCAGTGGCACTTCACATGGGTTCCACAGAATTATTCAAGGTTTATTTACAGTATCGCACTGAACACGACGAAAAACACACGAGGACAGAGACAGATCGACAGATCGCTTTTGCGACACGCAACTTACTGGAGGGGTGAACTGGGCACGTGGAGATGATCAGCCTCACACGGTGTTTTAACCAGACATTCCCAACGCTTGAGCTCATTGCAGTAGCAACAGAGGTGGCTACGAAATTACTACAGTCGGTACGGTTGTACTACAGTTAATTTTATGCGGTTAGGATTTAATATTGTACCTTCATGTTTGTTCACATTTCTCTCGACTACAAACGGCACCAGGCATAGTCTGTGAGTGCTCGTGTGCATAAGTTCAGGTAATGTTTAACTCTTCACAAGAGATTTGTGTATATTTTACGATGGTCAATAATAAGACTAGGATCTACATCTATGTTACACCTTCGTGACATACTTAGCTTCTTAATTTCTAGGCTTTGAGGTTCCTATCTGTGAGTTTTTTCAAACGGTCACAAACCTCCCAAAAAGTTTTCCAGTATGTGTACCGAAAACAACCCACCTAGAAGTGGACCCATGCAGTTCAAACCTGTGTTGTTCAAGGGTCAAGTGTACTTGGAAACCTCCCAGGAGCCCAGTGAGGTGGAGATCCCCGTTAACAGCAAGGAAAAATGAGGCTAAAGGAAGTAAAATAATGTACCCAAGTCACACAGTGTACACACGAATGGGGATTCCGAGCCGGACTCCTGAGCTCTCCATACAGTGTAGCCCAGGCCGCCCGCATCTACGGCACAGCCATCACCAAATGATCATCCGGTCTATTAAAGCAAGAAGCCCTGGGGCAAAATTCCACACCAACTTGCTCCCCGTAGGAAGACCCGTGGATGGGGCTCTACTCCCAAATGTATCCCGAATCCAGTGTCAGTGGATTGACACTGAATCCACTTCTCAGTGTCTGCACTGCCAACCCTAGGGAAGCCACCACCATCACTTGCCCAGACTACTCCAGTAGCCTCCCACGGTAGCCAGGAGAACAGGATCAACTACAAGGAGTGCAGTTGACAATGGCCCCGGCCACGACTTTGAAAATATCACCATGTTTGTGCCACGGCCACATTTGCCACGGGCTGCCTCTAGCCAATGCAGGATGCAGGAGGAATGCTGAGGCAGGGCTCCGGGGGGGGGGGGGGGGCATGGTGGCCAGAAGCCCCCCATGGTGGCTTTGCGCGGTAGCCTAGCATGCTCCTGTCACTTTCCTTTGCTGTCTCATGGCTGCTGATGGCTAGCCGGCCTTTCCCTGCTCCCTCCACGTCCCCCGCCCCCACCATAAGTTGTTTCCCTGACAAAAGTCCTTGCACTTTTAAACACAACCCCCTAACGAGTCTCCTGCTTTCATTCCCACCACTGCACGAGCTTTCCCCGCACCAGTAGCCAATGATTATTAAAAATGGAGGCCCTCACCCCGCTCCCCTGGGCACGCATCTCCAACGCTTATGAGAATAAGAGCCAGTGTTGACCGCGACCCTGAGGCCTAAGAATTTGACCCTTCCCCCAACCTCCCTTGCTCTCCGTGCCCCAACCACATTTCCCTTTTTTCTGTTCCCTGAGTTTGCCAAACTCTCTCCCACCTCAAAGCCTCTTTCTGGAACACCCCCACGCAGCACAAAGCTCGCTCCTCCACATCATGTGGGTCTCAGTTGAAACAGCACCACCCCAGAGAGGAAGTCCCCTCCCACTGCTACCCTCCAACCCGTTATTTCACAGGACTTGGTGCCTTCTGAAGTGACCTCATCGACTTGCTTATTTCCTGGTTCCCTTATAAAACGTCCTCTGTAAGGACAAGGATCTCGCCTTGTCTTGTTCACAGAAGGGCATGTGGGAAGCCAGGCTCCCTTCTGACATGGTTCCTCACCTCTCCCTCCATGCTGCTGATTCGGACCAACTCGTTGAGGATCAGCAAGGCTCCATGGATGCGATCATCCCGATTCATGCCCTTCTCCTTGGCCAACGTCTCATCAAACCCTTTCTCTGCTTCTTCAAACGTGTGCTATTAGAGACACGGGATGTGTTAATTACCCAATGTCCAAAGGGAGAAAGACCACCAGCCCGCCCCTTCTGCATGGGGGACCCTGAGGTGTTACCATGCCTGCTCAGTGGCTTGTGCCAGCAACATCAACGACAGGGATTCACCAAGCTCTCTCGTTTAATTTAGCTTCAACGTGCACCGTACCATGAGGCAGAGACCACGACCATCCCCATTTAACAGATAAAAACCAGAGGCTCAAGGAAATTAAATGACTTGTCCAACGTCACATAGCAAAGCCAACCCTAGAACCCAGGTCTCCAATGCCACGTTTAGGAATCTCTTTGTAGTACCAGCTCTTAGTTAAGTGCTCTCAGCAGCAGCGACTGGCACAGGGCTCGTGACATTAGACGAGAGAGACCTGGCACTTCTTAAATTAGTATCATTGTGTGTCGCTGCTTCTCAGACACCCATTCTTCTATATTTTCACACCTCTGAGAGGAGAGCTCTTATAACTGGTGATGAGACGGCAGTAAGTCATAGTTTTACTGTATCACGTTTTCATTCATCCTTAGTGGCACGTAAAATAATGGTGTGGCCACCAACAGATCTTTGCATTAATGAAATCCAATGAGATAAGTACTGACTCATACTGAGCTTAAGAAACCACTTGAGACCAACACAAAAGTGACATTTGCTCTGTGGCGAGGGCCCTGTTGCGGCCCTTAGGCCAGGTGGTGCTGTATATAAACATGCTGTGGGGCGCCTGGGTGGCTCAGTCAGTTAAGCATCTGACTTCGGCTCAGGTCACGATCTCCCGGCTCGTGGGTTTGAGCCCCGCGTCGGGCTCTACGCTGACAGCTCGGAGCCTAGGGCCTGCTTCCGATTCTGTGTCTCCCTCTCTCTCTGCCCCTCCCCTGCTCGTGCTCTCAAAAATAAATAAACATTTTTTAAAAATGTGCTTTGCAGGCGAATGCAATGGAACCATCTCCTCACCCTGTACCACTGAGGCTTCTGCATCTCCTTCGGCTCACGCTGGGTGGTGAGAATCAAACACGCACGAAGGGCAGCCACAGCTCCCTCCCGGATGGCCTGTTTGGGGTCCCACACGGCCACAAAAATGTTGTCAAAGAAGGGCTGCACTTGCTGGAAGAAGAAGGTGGGGACGCTGATAGCCAGCTCGCGGAGAACCAGAACCTGGGGGAGAAAAGCACACAGAGAACCCTCGTCTGTATCAGAGAGTTTCGTCCCATCAGGATGCGGCTTCTTGCCATCCTGGAGCCTGTGTGTATATACATCAGGAAAGGAGCAGACTCGTCCTCTCTTCTAGCTGGGAACCTCTGGGGACACAGGAATAAAAGAAAAATTGATCGAAAATTTCAGTGTTCATTATCCTAGGGTGTTTACAAACATAGGATTCTCATAATGTTAGAACATGAGCTCTGGAAGGGAGACATGTTTACACTTTGCATTCTGTCCTAATGACAGCCTAACACCATCCCTGGAGCACAGCGGTATTTGACAAACATTTATTTATTTTTTAAATGTTTATTTACTTTGAGAAAGAGAGAAAAGCACAAACGGGGTGGGAAAGAGAGAGAATCCCAAGCAGGCTCCGCGCTGGCACCCCAATGCGGGGCTCGAGCTCAGGAACTGTGAGATCACGACCTGAGCTGAAATCAAGAGTGGACGCTTAACCAAATGAGCCACCCGGGCGCCCCTTGATAAACGTTTATTAAATGTGTTAATAATCCCGTTCAATATTTAATTTTGCTATATGTCCATCTGACAGTGGAAGAAACTGAAGGTCAGAGGTTGGCCCAAGTTTCAGAGTTAGGAAGGACAAAGCCGCCTTGAAGCAGGGTCCACATGGCTGTCCCTCTCCCAGTACCAGGGTCCCTCCTCGTGGTACTGGCTCCTGAAGACAGAGCCGACAGGAAAGGATCCAAATGATGCTCTGATCCCCACCACGTTCATTCCCAGATTCTCAAGGACAGACTCTCCCTCATCTCGCAGCCTGGGAAGCCTGGTCCCTCAAACCAGGCTTTTTTTTAGGGCCAAGCCTCAAAAAAGCAGTGGGGGTGCACCACGAGAGGATGAGAGGCTCCCACTCCCCCAACTGCAGAAGAGCCAATGGGGAAAGAGGGAGTTTGGGCCAGGTGCCCACCAATCAACAAACGCCTAGAAAATAAACAAGAAAGGCCTGAAAGGAGGCAGACCACCACTCCCACTGCCCCCGGTCCTCTCCTCCTCCTAGTATTTCTGTGTTCCCATAGGACAGCAGAGAGACCTTGACAGAAACACTGACAGGATCACACAGACAGGACAGCTGTCTGGGGCTTTAGGAGCCTTTTGGCTTGTGATTTCGTCTGCCTGTGGCCAAGGGGGGAACCTTCGGCTCAGGAGGCAGTTTTGAGTCTAGGAAATCAGAGGTCCAGACAGCACCGCACTCAGGGCTGTGCCTATTGGGCAACAGAAGAGAACTTTCAAGTTTCCTCTTTGGGTACGGAGCTTGGGGCAAAAAGAGAAAGGGATTCAGGACAGAACCGAAGGCCCCTAAGAAGCACAGCGCCTCTGCCTGGAGCGTCCCCTCACCGCCTGCCTTTCAGGGACCCGAGCACGTGGTGCGGAGGACCCCGACAGGGCCCCCTTGCTCCCCGGCCAGCTGCATCCCTCCCCGCGGGCACTCACGGCTGCGTGTCTCCGGCCCTCGTTGCGGTCAGCGCCCAGCCACTCCAAGGCTCGCTTCACCTCGAACTCCACATACTCAGCTGTAAAAGTGTCGCCTGCCATGGCAAGGCGGCCAATGGCCTTGGATGCCATCTCCATGACAACTGGGTCATTAGAGGGGAGGAGGTTCCGAAGATAGTTAGCAAATCTGCCGATACGGGTGGCATTCCCGCCTTCCACTCCTATGAGGCTGGCTGGGAAAGACAGGAAGACAAAAGGTGAGGATGGGCACGTCCGGTCCCGGAGAGCGCGCGGCCCTGACAGGAAGGCTGGCGCGTGACCCCTTCCTTCTGCTTTGAGTACCAAGCGCAACTTCCAGGTGGGAAGGATGCAGACAATATTTTCATTTTAAGCAGCAGGTTTGACATCTGCGCCAGAACTACTTACATAAAGCAAAACAACCTTGTTTTAGGACACGTAATTTGTTTTCCCAAGAAGAAAAGGAGTAAAACGGAGGATGAATAATAATGCACCAGACCGGTCCCTGGGATGTGAAAATGACATGCTTTGTATCACTGTACCCCAACTTCGCCTTTCCATTTGTGAGCCCCGCTACGCCGAACTGCCCGACAGGGAAACCAGAGCCTGCAATGAGCCACACGGGGTGGGGGGGAGAAAGCTGGCTTGCAGTCTCGGCTCAGGCATTACGAAAGTTGCGTAATGGTTCTGAGACTCTGTATCTGAAGACATCAGCTGTGCCACCATCCCAGGACCGTTGCTAAGATTAACGCCTGAATAAGTACACTGAAAGCCACAGGGCTCCTCAAAATTTCATGAAACAGGTAGGAACTCAGCGTCTAGTAAGCAGCGGACGCAGGTGCAGTGGACACAGAGGTGACCGCCCTTCATTCCCAGTTGTCCCCGTCACCAGAGGCCCTGCCCTTACCTATGGCCAAGATGCCACCTTTCCTTTCATTGGCATCCGAGCTGGAAACCAGTTCAAATATGTGATGGTTCAGCTGATCATAGAAGCGAGTAGACTCCTCTTGACTCATCTGCGGAGGAAGATGTACTCAGAACAACTTCTAATGTCTCCCTGATGCTGGGGGCGGGGTGGGGGGGGTGGGGGTGGCTCCCAAAGGTCAGGACTGAGAGGTGGCCAGCAGATCTGGCTCACGCCGAAGAGGACAGAACTACTGCCCACGTTTATAGCTGTAAACTGTTGAGCAGATGAACCCACAGCTCATTGGTATGTGGAACAAATGCCTGTTGAGTATCTACCCCATGGCAGGCCACATCCTGGGGTTACAAGGATGAGCAAGAGACACCGTCCAGACATCAAGCATGCTCTCTCTCTAGAAAGCCCCAGGCTACCAGCTCCTCAAACCCAGCCCGACTACGGTTATCAGATAGAAAGAACTGAAGGTCTGGAATATGGTGGGAAAACAAGCAAGCAAGCAAGCAAGCAAGCAAGAAGGCAAGAAAGCAAGAAAAGAAAAGAAAAGAAAAGAAAAGAAAAGAAAAGAAAAGAAAGAAAAGAAGGAAAGAAAGAAGAAAGAAAGAAAGAAAGAAAGAAAGAAAGGAAAAGAAAGGAAAAGAAAAGAAAAGAAAGGAAAAGAAAAGAAAAGAAAGAAAAGAAGGAAAGAAAGAAGAAAGAAAGAAAGAAAGAAAGAAAGGAAAAGAAAAGACAAGAAAGGAAAAGAAAAGAAGGAAAGAAAGAAGAAAGAAAGAAAGAAAGAAAGAAAGAAAGAAAGAAAGAAAGAAAGGAAAAGAAAAGAAAAGAAAAGAAAAGGAAAGGAAAGGAAAGGAAAGAAAGAAAGACAAGGAAAGGAGGAAGGAAGCACAGCATAGGAAATGCCACAGAAATGTGTAGCCACTACAAAGGAACTGGTGCACCCTACAGACAGGAAAAATTGGGCGTCTTTGTTTTCCAAATCCTCACTCAGCCGTCAGAAGGAATCCAAACCAGTGCCGGTGCATTGAGGCCCAATACTCCACGACAAAGCCCAGAAGCCCTGACCTCTCGAAGCTCCATGGTGACATAGTGCTGGAGCTCCTTGGCAGCTTTGGCCCTGGTCTCCTCATTCCGGCTCTTCAGGCCGCTGGCAAACTGCTGCAGGACGCTCACGTTGCTGGACGTGGTGGTGGCTGTGGTGGCAGTGGCAGGTCCGGTTCCCAGCATCTTGACCTGAGGTTCTTTGGAGAGAAACTTCCCTCAATATTTTGCATAACAAACTATGGTGTCATGAATATAGTTATGGTGCCCGTTCCTCAACACGGATCTCCTCTCTGCCCGTTGTCGGCGGGGGTGGGGGGATGATCCTAAAAAGGTTGGGAGACCTCACTAAGGAATGTAGAGAAAGCCTTGATTCATTCCACAATGACTGGTGTTTAAAAGAGGTGGGGGAGGGGCACCTGGGTGGCTCTGTCGGTTAAGCGTCCGATTCGTGATTTCAGCTTTGGGTCTTGATCTCGCGGGTTCAAGCCCCATATCGGGCTCTGTGCTGACAGTGTGGAGCTTGCTTGGGATTCTCTCCCTGCCTCAGAATAAATAAATAGACTAAAAAAAAAAAAAAAAAAAAAAAGAGGCAGTGTAGCAGACAGGGCTAAACTGTGGGCTCTGAAGCCAGACTACCTGGGTTCGAATCCAGTCCAAAATTATGTATTAAATTACAGATTAAGTGAGTTAATAAATGTTAAAAAGTGCTTCAGTGCCAGGCACACAGTGAGTTCTTAATAACCGTTAGCTGTTATTACCATGACCAGCGCCAAAATCAAGAGTCAGATGCTTCTCCAACCGAGCCACCCGGTTGCCCCCATAAATGTAATTTTAAATCTCCTGGCAACCATATCAAAAAGACGCAAAAGGAAACAGATGAAATTAATACATTTCTTAAATCTAATAGATGCAAAATATCATTTCAACATGTTACCAACATAAAAATTACTGATATACTTTCCGTTCTCTTTTTGTACTGTGCATTTTCCACTCAGGGCAACCTCAACTTCAACTAGTCACATTTCAGATGCTCTAAGCCACCTGTGGCTGGTGGTTATGATATTGGACAGTGCAGTTCTCTTAAGTACCAGTACTTGGAATGTGAGCTAAAAGAGACTGATTCATTCCTGAGATCACTCATTCGCTCCTCAATTATATACTGTCCCTCCTCTAAGTTGAGCTTACAATCTAGAGGGAAATACAAATAATCAGGCAACCACCATAAAGTGGCCATAACAGGGCTCAGCCCAGACTGCTGCGGAAGGAACACATATAACCGGTCCGAGGTATGTCCACATTATATTAGAACACCAATTTTTCCAAAATTCTTATTTTTGAAATTATCTGTGAGATGCAGAGAAAAAAAAATTAGGGAATAATTCGTTTTGTAAGGCTTTTAAGTACTTCAATGCCAAGAAAAAGGCTGCAGAAGGAAATGTCATCCTTCAGGGGAGAGGAAACCCAAGGATCCCTGATGAGAAAACTAGGAAGGGGTGTGTGCCCGCCTCTGCGATGAGGGGGAGGGAGGCTGGCAAGGAATTCTCATTCTCAGGAAGAAACCAGAGTATCTTCACAGGGTCTAAGGCCCACAGGCCCATCTGCTCCAGGCAGAATTCAACTAAAATACTTGTAAGTCCAATATCCTAAGAGTCTTGGTGACGGCTGGCAGAAGTTAAAGTTGGGGTGGCTGAAACTGGAGATGGGGGTGGGGAGGGCAGAGAGGATGAAACCCCAGGATGGAACCCAGCTCAGTTCTGGGGACTGGGTCCTTGAGAGGTCCCCAGGGTGCAGTGCAAGGGGCACACACAGACGTTGCTCCTCTCTGAGGACAACCTGTAGGTGGCTCGGAAGATGGGGTGACTGCGAGGCATGGAGATCCAAAGGCGCCCGGCGGTACCGGAGCTGATGGGCCGCCCTTCGCCGCGCCAGGGACACACGGCAGGCTGAGGGGTCCGGGGGTCTCCTGGGGGTCCGGAAGGAGGTGGGTGCTGCCTCGCCGGGGGGGGGGGGGGTCAAGGGCTCAGACGGCGCCCAAGTCCGTAGGAACCTCACGGACCAGACGGGCGACTTCCCGGCACCCCCCCTCCCCCCCAACGGACCAGGCTGACCCTGGGTCTGGAGATTCCTCCACCTTAGAGGGGTCGGTGCCAGGCCCCAGACTCACCGCGCGGCTTCGGCCAAGGCCTCGGCTGCCGCCACCTGTGCGGGTACCGCCGCTTCAGGCCCCCGGCCCCACCACCCGCCTTCCCCGCTGTCCTCTAAGCCGGGCGGGAGGGAGGGCGGACTCCTAGCGCTGAGGACCAATCGCCAGGCGCAAGGAGAAGATGGACTGGAAGGCAGACCAATAGAAATGAAGGAGAAGTGAGGCCTGGGACCCGGCTTCTCTAGGGGGCGGGGACTGTTCAAATAGACAAACCACGCGGCCAGTGGCAGACGAAAGGAGGCTTAAAAGAGGACTGCGTCCACTTGGGAGAACCAATCGCTCGTGAGTTGATTTCTGCCACTTCCACGCGCACATCCGGTGCATCGCTACTATTATTCCCCGCTGCATCGACACTGTGGCCGTCCGGATCCTGGTGTGTGGGTACCGCTGTAACCAGGGTGTGAGCGACGTGGTGCCCCGTCTTTAAGAGAGCAAAGATGTAGAACTTTGGGACCAGCGCTAATTATGCACCCGTGATTTCTCTTCTTTGAAATGCAATGTGCGTTTAAAAGCGTTTTTAGTTAGAATTTCCAGTTTTCCAAAATTACCTAGCTCACAAGATCATTCCCATAACCAAGTTTTAACTGAATGACCTATTCCTAAATAAATACTTTTAAAGCAACATCACTTAAAAACATCCAGGGGCTCCTGGGTAGTTCAGGGGGTGGAGCCTGTGACTCTTGATCTAGGATCCTGAGTTCAAGCCCCACCTTGGATGTGGAGCTTTTAAAAATTAAAATAATTAATTAAAAACATCTTTTCAAACAATCAATGGCAAAAATGGCATTTGACGGCATTGGGCTCCTCGCTGACAGTGCGGAACCTGCTTGGGATTCTCTCTTTCTCTGCCCCCTCCTTGCTTGTGTAGGTGCGCTCTCTCTCTCTCTCTCTCAAAATAAACATTTTTAAAAATACAAGCTGTAAAACAATAGAAGTATAATATAACCCCTTATAAAGCATTTATATATTTCTTATGTGTCTATTCAGGGCGGGGGTGGGGGAGGGATATGCAACTAAGATGCAATGAAATACGGAGAGGGCATATTTTTTCCTTTATCCATTACCATCAATTACTTGTGTAATAAAAAGAAATGTCTAAAATACCATATGACCTCACTCACTTGTGGAATTTAAGAAGCAAAACAGATAAACATATGGAAAGAAGGAGAGAGAGGGAAACAAATCATAAGAGACTCTTTAGGATAGAGAACAAACAGGGTTGATGGAGGAAGGTGGATGGGGGATGGGCTAAATGGGTGATGGGTAGTAAGGAGGGCACTTGCAATGAGCCTTGGGTGTTGTATGCTAAGTGATAAATCACTAAATTCTACTCCTGAAAACAATATTATATGATATGTTAACTAACTAGAATTTAGATAAAAATTTGAAAGGAAAGAAAGAAGTGTCCATTGTAGATACTTAAGTTTCCAGAAGTTCTGAAATGCTAAATTAAAGAGGTTTGGCAATATTTTGTGGCTAACAAAACACATTGGCAGATTCTCTTTTTATACGTACTCTTATTTTCCCTTTTTGTTACTATCTGTACTGTTCTGCACTTTTAACAATTTTAGTAGATCTTGGAGATACTTGGAGATAGAAAGCTCCCTTGTTCTTTTGTTATTATATAGGTACATAGTATTTCATCACATGGATGTATGGTAATTTATTTTTCCAGTCCTCTGTTGATGGACACTTGTATTCTTGCTATTACTAATGATGCAGCAAAGAATGCTTTTGTACATATATAATATTTCCCCTGGAAGCTATACCAAATAAATACCCAGAAATCAGATTACAGGGTCAGAGGGTAAATGCATGTATAATTGACAGACATTGCCATATTGTTCTTACAAGGGAGGTACTAATTTTCATTTCCACCCGCAATATATGAGATTTTTGCCACCCTAAGTTGTGATAAGGCCCTGTTTTCTAATTAACAATCACATGGTTTTATAACAACAGTAAGCAATACATATGTAGGTCTCTTTTCAGTTTACGAAGAGCTTTCTTATCATGTTAAAATGGTAAGTAATATTTATTGAGCGCTTACAAAGTATCAGGCATTTTGGTAGACACTATAAAGTAGTGGTTAAAAGCAGCTTGGAGTCTAACTGAATCTGAAACTTTGCTCCAACATTTACTAGCTATACGACTAGGTACTTAATCTCTTTATACATATTTATTTATCATAAAACCAAAGAGATTATAATGCACTTACCTCCGTAAGTAGTGTGGTGGGGTTAAATGCTAACATATGTAAAGTACCTAAAACCCTCTATGATGCATGTGAGCAGTCAATAAATTCTATCACTGTTATTCTTGAATATTGAGGCATTCAACATTCTTGAACTGGGAGGCATGTTGTATATTGTTCAGACTTTACACGTGAGTAAACTGAGATAGAGAGGGATTAGGTTATAGAATTGGTAAACGATGGCGCCAGTGTTTTGATATATCTGCTTCTTCCTCTTGTCCAACTTGGCACGAGAGGACACTTGGGTCTGGCCAGCATCACAGGTATGTGCTAGGTAGTAGAGATGTAAATATTTAACAACCAGCTAGCTGATAAGGTGGGGGTGGGGGGAGGGACATGTTAGTATGTTTGTATGTACAAGGGCTGGCTTTGGGGCTGTGTGAGGTTGTATTGCTCTTAATGAAACTCTTAATGCTTTTTGACCAAGGGGCTGCACATTTTTATTTTGCACTAGGCACCAAAATTATGGAGTCTGTCCCGCGTCCGTATATGCTACGTGCATATTGTAACTGTCACCAATATAAAGGATGTATCTAGCACGTAACTTCTAAGTAATAATAAAATACACAATGCTTTTCATTGCAAATTCCATATGGCCAATTGATTCTAACAGGATGCATCTTTTGGATATCATATAGCCTCCCAAGCTGGGAGAGATGAGTGGTAGCCCGTCATTATATCATATTTCCACAATGCGATAGACAACAGACAAAAGAAACAAATGGTAACATGGAGTGAGATAATTGGGAGGTAATGAGTTTTGTTAACTTTGTTTTAAATAAAATTTATCTAATTGTAAGTTTGTACAATTTAATTTTTAATAATGGCTGTGCTTAATGACCGGCTCAGAAAATTCCTGAAAATTTAACAGTTGGCTCCCTCCAGCCAGAATGAGCTACGGCTATGGCCCATAAGCTTCCAGAAGGCGGGCAATGAAGAGCCAAAGCTGGCCACCAGACAGAGTGGGGAGGAAGACGGTTATTTGCATGAATAAGTGAGTAACCTAGAGTATGGATAAAAAGGCAGGCAGGACAGTACATGGCAAATGGCAATTGTTCACAATAAAAAGCGGGAATTATTGCCGTGGTGATTATTACTAGAGCTAATAATTTCTTAGATATCATTTCCCATTTCAGAGCTTCGTTTCCCATTTAAAAAGTGGGAGGTAATTCTACCTGTTTCATTGCCCTCAATGCCCTCCCTGATTTTTGTCCATTTTGTTCACTGCTGCCTAGCATAGTAAGTGCTCAATAAATACTTGTTGAATGAAAAAAATGAGTGAGTCCTATTTTGGTGAATGGAAGCTCTAGGTAAGTCGTAAAGCGACACGCGGTCGAGGTCGTTCCTGTGATGCTGAGGCTGTTTCCTGCGAGTCTGGGGCTAGCTGAGGGCCTCGGACCCCCGGCGGGAGAGGGGCTTGGCCGCGGGGTCGCCGCTCCGCCCCGGCCCGCCAGGCCCCGCCCCGGCCCGCCAGGCCCCGCCCCCGGCCCCGCCAGCACCGGCCCGGCCCGCGCGGTCGGTCCCTGTTTCCGGGCGGGCCTTCGGAGGCTGGCGCACAAGATGGCGGCTCCAGTATCCTAAGGCGTGTGGCCGCAGTTCGGCCTTGGGCTCTAGCCGCGGACTGAGGTCCAGAGACAGGTTTCGCCCAGGTGACAGGAGGTCGGGGCGGTGCCGTCGGGCCTCGTGGGCTGCCTGGTCGGCTTGGTGCTGCCCCCGGGGCCCGCCGCCTCCCCAGCCTTGCCCCGGGGCGGAATCGAAGGAAGGTCAGGTTCGGTCGCCCCGCCCCTCTTCGCCGCTGAGCGGTAGCTGTGCCGTGGGTGGCTCACTATTAACTTTGACTTCAGCCACGTGCAGCTTCCATGGCGGCCTCTCACGTTCCGGGGGAGATTAACATACAGGCGGGAGAGACGGCCAAGGTCGGGGACAGGGACCTGCTGGGGGACGACTGTCCGGAGCAGGACAGGCTTCCCCAACGCTCCTGGAGGCAGAAATGCGCCTCCTACGTGCTGGCCCTGCGGCCGTGGAGCTTCAGTGCCTCGCTTACCCCGGTGGCCTTGGGCAGTGCCCTGGCCTACAGATCCCAGGGCGTCCTGGATCCCAGGCTGCTGGTGGGTTGTGCCGTGGCCGTCCTTGCCGTGCACGGGGCTGGCAATTTGGTCAACACTTACTATGACTTTTCCAAGGGCATTGACCACAAAAAGAGTGATGACAGGACCCTGGTGGACCGAATCTTGGAGCCCCAGGATGTTGTCCGGTTTGGAGTCTTCCTCTACACTCTGGGCTGTGTCTGTGCCGCTTGTCTCTACCACCTGTCCCCTCTGAAACTGGAGCACTTGGCTCTCATCTACTTTGGAGGCCTGTCTGGCTCCTTTCTCTACACGGGAGGTAAGAATTGGCCTGTTTTCCTGGCTGCATGTACGGAAAACTGCTGATGTGCATCGGAGTTTCAGGGCTGGAGAAGAGGTTCCAAAGGTTCTTCTCTGAGTTAGGCCATTTATGTGAAACCTGTAACCTGTAGGTCATGTGGACTTTTTGGAAACAGTAGTGACTTGAGAAGATCCCAGCTTGGCTTATGGATGGTAGGAATTGCAGAATCACGTGTATGTAAATTTTTCTATTTGGTTTTCTTTCCACGGTCGTGTCTTAGGATGCCACGGTTTCAAATTACAGAGGAATTAAATTTGAAGAACTCAGAATTATACAGCTAATTACTGGCAGCTGGTTTGCTGTGTGACTCCTTACAACAGGCTGATTAAGGTAGTGATGGGCAGGTGGTCAAGTCCTATGTATTGAGCACCTATTATGTGCCAAGCACTGTTCTGTGTGAACCCAGGAGTCGCAGATCCCTGCCCTTGTGGAAGTTATTTCATAGATCTTGGGGACACCTGGAAAATAAAAATAATAAATTATATTTAGGATGACCAACGTCCTGGTTTGCTCAGGACTTGAGGTGGTTCCCAAGATGCTGGACTTTTGGTGTTGAAATCGGGAAAGTTCCAGGTAAGCCCCGATGAGTTGGTACCCTGGTCATCGTATATGAAAATATTATTAGTGCTATGGGGAAAATATAAGTAGGGCAAGGAAGGAGGGCATAGCTGACTGTTTGAAGTAGTTTGATCAGGGTAGGCCTCATCAAAAAGGTAATGTGAGCACAGATAGAAGGAAGTTGGCTAAGCATGTATCTAGAGGAAGGATGTGTCAGATCTTGGAATAGCAGTTACCAAAGGCCTTAAGGCAGGAGTGTGCTTAAAAGTTTAAGGAACCGCAAGAGTCCAGTATTGAGTGAGGGAGTGAGTAAAAAGGTAAAACCAGAGAGAAGTATGTTTGGGGAGGCAGAGAAGCACAGAGATTATGGAGACCTTCATGTTTTTTTTTTTTTTTTTTCAATGTTTATTTATTTTTTTTGGGACAGAGAGAGACAGAGCATGAACGGGGTAGGGGCAGAGAGAGAGGGAGACACAGAATCGGAAAGGAGACCTTCATGTTTTAAAAGAATCAGTCTGGGTGCGGTATTGAGGACGGGTAAAGGTGAGTGGGCAAGGACGGAAGCAAAAAGGTGAGGCTGTTCGGCAATCCAGGCAAGAGAGGTTTGGTGACCTGGATCAGGGTGGTAGTGGAGAAGGGAGGACGTAGTCAGATTCTGAATATATTTGGATATATTTGGAAGGTGAACAGGGTTTGCTGATGGATGAGATACAAGGCAAGAGAGAGACAGGGGAATTCAACATAACTCAGAGGTTTGGGCCTGAGCACTTGAAATGATGGACTTGATGTCAAGGGAGCTAGAGAAGGATGAAGACAGGTTTTGGGGGGGGGGGAGAAAGCTGGGAGACTGGTTTGGGATTTCTTAATGTATTAGATCTCCAAGTGGAGATGTCAGATGGCTGGCTGGATATAAGCACCTGAGTTCCAAGGAGAAGCCTAAACTGCAGATGCAGATATTTGGGAGTCTCTGGCACAGAGATAAAGTTGTGTGACTGGATGAGATCACCAGAGGAAAGAGTGGTGATAGAGACCCATGGAGACCAGGACTGCGACCTGGGGCACTCTGATGTGAAGAGGGGGAGAGAAGAAGGAAGGGGTGGGGGAGAGTGTGACAGCAGCCAGCTGTGAACAGCTCTGTGAAGGAAATCAGTAGGGTGCTGTGGTAGAATGTGCATGGGGCGGTGGTGAAGAGGCCCTTGAAGGATAAGGAGCAAGCTACAGGGCAGAGTAACTGGGTCTCATTTGGGAGCGAGTCCTTCAGGGCTGGAGGAGTAGCGCATGCTAATGCCCTGGGGTTGGGGAGAGCTCAGCGTGCTTTAGGATCCATGAAAGGCCAGTGTGATTGAGAGGGAGAGCGAGGTACTGTTGGGGAGGCCACTCAGGGCTGGATCATTCTGGTCTCACAGGGCCTCTGGCTCCCCTGCTAGTTAGTTGTTCCTTACTCCCAGCCTCCAGCTTCAGTCCTTGGACCCTTTCCTCTAACTCCATCCACTCTCCGGCTGCTTTTAGCCAGTCTCATGGCTTCATATGCCATCTGTTAACCTGGTGACTCTCAGAGGTGTTCCTCTGTTCCAGATTTCTCCACTCAACCCCAGACTCGCCTAACTTCTCCCTCAGTAGCTTCTCCCCAAGATCTCACAGGCATCTCAAGCCCGTTGTGTCTGAAACCAAAGCCCTGATCGCCCCTAAGAATCCTGTCCTACGCCCCACCTCTCTCCATCTCATTCCGTGGCAGCTTCCTCCTTCCAGTTCTTCAGGCTAAAAGTCATGGGCATCATCCTTGGCCCTTCCTTCTCCCATCCAGTCCATCAGCAAATCCTGTTGACTCCACTTTCAAAATGCATTTGGGATCTGGCTGCGTCCCACCACCTCCGGCCACCACTGTCATCTCCTCAAAAATGGCAGCAGGTTCTTTATCGATATGCCTTTCAGGGTGCTCCCAAATCAGAGCTGGAGTAGTCCTGTGAAAACATAAGGCAGCTACATCAGTCCTCTGCTCAGAGTTTTCTAATGGCTCCCATCTTGTTCAGAGGAAAGGCCGGGGTCCTCACAGTGACCCCCAGGACAGTGCATTATCTGTTCGCCCTCTCCCCTCCCTCCAGCTCTCTGACCTGCCCCCTTCTTTCTTCCTGCTCATCATGCTCCAGCCACACTGTCCTCTTGGCTCTTTCTGGTACAGGCAGGACATGCTATGCCTTTGTAGATGCTTTTCCTTGGCTTGGAACCCCCTTACTCCTTCTGTCTGCTGGATTCACTTTCTGACCTCCTCCACCCATTTGCTCACATGTCTGCTGTTTTGTGAGGCTTTACTTTCTACCCTATTTAAAATTACAATACAAAGTTTTTGCAGCAGATAAAAATAAAATACAGTAAAGTAAAATAAAAGTGCCTGCACACACACACACACACACACACACACACACCCTGTGCTTTCCCCCAAAGTACCTTTCCTATTTTCTGTTTTCCTTCACAGCACATACTACTCCTTTTTACAAATTTTTATTTTTTTTTATTTTAGAGAGCATGAGCAGGGGAGGGGACGGGGGGGGGGGGGGAGAGAATCTTAAGCAGCCTCCACGCTCAGTGCAGAGCCCAGAGTAGGGCTCGATCCCACGACCCTGGGATCATGACCTGAGCTGAAATCAAGAGTCAGACGCTCAACCGACTGAGCCACCTAGACGCCCCACAGTTCATACTACTTCTAACATACCAGACTTTGTTAATTGTCTTCCCCTTAAAACTGTAAGCTCCCTGGGATTAGGGATTTGGATCTCTGTTCTTTCTGAACGCGTGGCGCCCAGAACACTGCCTGGCATATACTCAGTATTTAATATCCATTGAATGAACAAATGGGGAGACACTGAAAAGTATTGAGCATATTATGTAATGATATGATTTATGTTTTTTTTTTTTGAAACCATTGACATTTATTGATATAATTTGCTTACCGTGAAATGCACAGATCTCAAGTGTTACCATTTGATGAATTTCGACAAATGCAGGCAGTTGTATAACCCACTCCCTGTCATGATACAGAACATTTCCGTGACTCAAAAACTTACTTCTCAGTCAATTTCCACTCTCCCCAACCCTATCAAGAGGCCACCACTATTTGATTTCTTTCACATAGATTGTTTTGCCTGGTCTGGAACCTTATATAAGTGGAATCACTCAGTATGAATCCTTGTGCCTGGTGTCTTTGCTCAGCGTGGTGGTCTTGAGTAGTTCCTTTTTAAGTGCTGAGTAGTATCCATTGTGTGGACATACCACAATTTGTTTATCCTTTCTCCTGTTCAGAGACATTTGGATTGTGTCCCTACTTTGGCTTTTATGCCTGAGCATTCATGTTTAAGTGCCTGAGCACTCATGTTTAAGCCTTCCTGTGAATATTTGTTTTCATTGTTTTTGGATGAATGCCTAGGAATGGAATTGCTGGGGTCATAGGGTAGATGAATGTTGAACTTTATGGGAAGCTGCCAAAGCATTTTCTTTTCTTTTTTTTTTTTAAGTAGGCTTTATGCCCGCTGGGGAGCCCGACGTGGGGCTTGAACTCATGACCACCCACCCCCACCCCCGCCCCGAGATGAAGACCTGAGCCTCATGAGATCTAGAGTCGGGACGCTTAACCGACTGAGCCACCCAGGCGCCCTGCCAAAGCGTTTTCTAAAGTGGTTGTACTATGCTTACATTCCCACTGGCAATGTTTAAGAGTTCCATTTACTCCACGTCCTTGCCAACATTTTGATTTATGTTCTAACAAATTCTTTCTGGCCGCTGTGTGGAGAACTTGTCCAGTCTTTCACTGTGTTGGCTCATTTGGAAAATGGTGGTGGGAAGGTCCAAGGTGGGCCGCATTCTGAAGCAGGTGGAGCGCGTGAGCCCTGGGCCATACGTCTGCCCCGACTCTTAGGAAGCAGCTTTCTCCCCAAGGGCTCTATCGTTTTCTTGTGTCAGATAACCTCAAGAAGGCTCCCAGACCTTTCTCAGCTCTCGAGTGGGTTTGTGGTTGGTTTTTGTGTGGGACCTGTTCAAGGTGGGGGCCTATCCTTGCAGGCCCAGGTTTCATTCCACGTTGCTCACATCACTTTTGCCAGGTGATCTAAGGGGATGTTCTTGGGTAATCTAGCCAGCTGTCAAGGCTGTAGAGCTGTTGTGTTTTCTTCCGTAGCTACAGCCCTGACATCCACCTGGAGAGCTGGGCATGTAAGCAAAAGAAGAGTGGGCAGCTGGTGGAGAAGCATGCCGGGTCCCTGCTGGGAGCCTTCCTGCCTGGCATCTTCCTTGGGCAGAGGTTGTTCCCTCAACGTGTGAGATTCTGCAGGAGACATTGATTGGCTAACTTAGTACAGGAACCAGTGCTCTGCTTGAGAGAACCTCCTCCTGGAGGGCATGTCCTCAGAGGACTTCCCACAACACTGCTTGGGGAGTGCGGAATTCGTTTGCTGCATGTTGGCGGGTACCGGGGGCCACGGCTATGACAACACTTCCCTGGGGACGCTTCAGTCTAAAGAACCAAGGGTGGTCATTTAGCACCAAAGCACCCCAACTAAATGGAGGCGTTAGCTAATACTGTGGTCGCAGTCATCTTGCGATATATGAACGTAGGAAGTCTACACGTCGTAGACCTTACACTTTCGCTGTGTTCTAGGCCAGTTTTCTTTCAAGAAAGCTGGAAGAGAAACAACTGCAAAGAAGCCCAGCTTGGACCAGTGTGAAGGTGATCTTGGGCTGAACCCATTCTTTGGCTGCCCTGGCCTTAGGTCATCTGCAGACCACCGTCCCTTATCGTTTTCGGCTGGTTAAAATGCAGTTGATGACCCAGTACTTTTCTTTGTCTCCTGATCCTGAGGCCACGCGTTGGAAGCTTGGTTAGATCGGGAGGTTTCCCAAGCTTCTGTGTGTGTGTGTGTGTGTGTGTACCACACCCCACCCACTCCATGCTGCCTCCCTCTGAGTGGGTCATTTTCCTTAACCTCAGCCCCAGCTCCAGGTGCTTGTTACTGTAGCTCTGTGTTCAGTTCAGCCTTTGTGCCCACGTGGGGGAGCGAGCTGTGAACAAGCCAGACACCAGGCCCTGCCCTCATGGAACTTCTGGTTTGAGGGGAGGATGCAGACTGAGTAATTAGAACCACGATGAACTTTATGAAGGGGGAAATCTGGGGTGCCCTGGGAGCATATTGCAGGGGGACCGGCTGTGGCCTAGCGGGTGAGGAGGGGCTGTCTTGAGGAATGGTCTTTAAGGTCTTGAAGGGCGAATAGGAGTCTGCCAGGTAAAGGCGGGGTGGCGTGCCTGAAGGCCTTGGGGAACCGACAGAAGTATGAGTGGAGGAGGAGGGGAGCTTAAGGTGAGGTGGGGAGGAAGGAGGCGGGGCCAGAGGTGTGCCGGTGAAGGATCCCGAGGACAGCTTGTGATAAGGGTTTTGAGGTGTATGTTGGAGGAAGGGCATGGTCAGATTATATATTTTTTAAAATGTTTATTTATTTATTTTGAGAGAGAGCAAACAAGGGAGGGGCAGAGAGAGGGGGAGAGAGAGAGAGAGAGAGAGGGAGAGAATCCCAAGCAGGCTCTGCCCTGATAGCTCAGAGTTTGACCTCACGAACTGTGAATTTATGATCTGAGCTGAAATCAAGGGTCAGATGCTTAACCAACTGAGCCACCCAGGTGCCTCAGGTCAGTATTTTGGAAGGACCCCTCTGGCTGCCCGTGAAGATTAGATCTGGGGGGGGGGGGGTGGGGTCATAAGCATGGCTGTCACCATGTTCCAGGCATAGGATGACCATGACTCCTCTTTGGAGATGGGAGTGAGGCCGGATGGAGTGTGGCATCGCTGGAGAAAACTGGGCAGGTTCTGACGAAGTGGTTTAGACAGGATTTGAAGCGGGTTGGCAGTCCAGGAGGAGTTCACGGGGTGGGGGGAGGATTTAGTTTGAACTTCGTGGGGGAAGAGGAGCTGGGGGGAGTTAGTTTGGACTTCATGGGAACCAGAGAAGGGAAGCAGCATGGGAGCCTCGTCTTAGCCGTTTTACTCGTTATGTGGACGAAGGTTTCTTTATGTGGAGTTTGGGCACCATCAGATTTCACTGAGATTCGTTGCAGGTTTTCTAAACTAGAGGCTGTGGAAGAAGGAGGGAGAAAAGTAAGAGACTGGGATGGGCCTTCTGTGAGGTACTGACCGACCGAAGCGATGTCTCGCACGGGCCGGCGAAGGGAGAGAGAAACCAAAGTGGCCCGTGAGACCATTTAGATCCTCCATGGGCTCCCCCGTTGAATCGCGTGTGGTGGGAGCCCACTGCTGTTTGTTGTAGGACTTTGCTGGGGGACAGTAGGAAGGAGAGCTCAGGGACGACCCAAAGCCCAACTGGGTGCTAAGAGAGGAGTGTTCCCTGCCCCTCTGTGTCACTGGAGACAACCTCAGGTGTGCTCCGGAGGGCAGGGAGCTCGCCGACTGCCTGTGGTCTCTGTCTGAGACCTCCCTGCTCCCGGCCATCCGTTTCCAGCCCTGGATCTCACACCTCCTCTCTGGGTCTTCTGGCCGTAGGAATCGGATTCAAGTACGTGGCCCTGGGAGACCTCGTCATCCTCATCACTTTCGGCCCGCTGGCCGTGATGTTCGCCTACGCCGTCCAGGTGGGGTCCCTGGCGGTCTTCCCCCTGGTCTACGCCATCCCCCTCGCCCTCAGCACCGAGGCCATTCTCCACTGCAACAACACCAGGGACATGGAATCCGACAGGGAGGCCGGCATCGTGACGCTCGCCATCCTCATCGGCCCCACCTTCTCCTACATGCTGTACAACACGCTGCTCTTCCTGCCCTACCTGATCTTCAGCATCCTGGCCACACGCTGCAGCATCAGCCTGGCCCTGCCCCTGCTCACCATTCCCATGGCCTTCTCCCTGGAGAGACAGTTCCGGAGCCAGGCTTTCAACAAACTGCCCCAGAGGACTGCCAAACTCAACCTCCTGCTGGGGCTCTTCTACGTCTTTGGCATCGTCCTGGCCCCAGCGGGCAGTCTGCCCAAACTCTGAGGGTCCCGGGAGCCCTCCCCACCCCCGTCCGTGCCCCCTCATCTTAGAGTGTGTTTGTCGAAGGCAGAGAATCACAGGAGGGAGGCTGATTTGGCAGTGAGGGGCCTAAGGATGGCTTCTGAACTCCCACCTTTTTTCTAATTATTATGCTTTTAAAGATAAGGTTTGTTTTTGTATTACTCCGTTTGACGGTGACTCTTGGAACCACTCAGATCAGAAGGTGAACTGGAAGCATGGCCCTTGTTTTATTTATAATTTCCACTAGGGGGCGCTGTTGGGTCACTTTAAAGTAGATTCAAGGCCCTAAGATTTTGTGAAGGAGCCACCAGGTTGGCCTCCGGTCCTGAAGAGCCCTTGTAACTGGGCTCCTCCTTGCTCCATTGACACGCAGCCAGCTTCCTCCCGGTATGCTGGTCTTGCAGGATGCGCTGGCGATCGGTGCTGGGCCCCGGGACACAGGAGCATCCGTCCCTTACCCTGAGCCCTTGCGTCCTAAAATACACTGCTTGAGAGAGAGTCCCTCGTTAGCAGTCCAGCGTGGCTCCCAGCTTTGTGCCTGGGTTGTGTGTCAGGCGAGTTTGTCCTTCGTCCCCCCTTTCACTTATTGCCACAGCTGAGTGTCCTGCAGCAAGATAGTCAAGCTGAGGGCTGGGAAAGGAAAAAAAAAAAAACACCCTGGAGGCAGCTGAGAAAATCACTCTGCTTTTGGATAGAATTTGGTGGGGCAGCTGTTTTCCCTGTATAGAATCTACTGGAATGACTCCAGCCCTTTCAGTAGCTATTAGGAGCCCTGAAATTGTAGAGGCACCGTCCTTGCGGACTCCTTAAAGCCCACAAGGCCGCCTCTTCCCCCACCTATTGCCTTTCCTGATGCTCCCCTGTGCCCGCCCCCCATTTCTGTCCGGTTCCCATTTGTGAGCCTCCTGTCCGTGCAGCCTGACTGTTTGGGTAGCAGCTTAGCAGCTGAGTTGAGGACAGTTGTCACTTTCCACACAGCCCCAGGGAAATCAGCTCTTCCCTGAACGAATAAGCCGACAGACACAGTCCTGACCCTGTTCAGCCGGAAGAAAGGCCCTGCCAGAGAAGGAACTGTGTCTTCGTCTTTGAAGACAGATGAGCAGCATTGAGCCCGCTGCTCCCAAAGGCTTCAGTGGCCTTGTGCAGAGATCATTTGTGCCCAGAATGGGGGAACTCCCATGCTGCTTTTCACTTCATTGCCTGCAAAGTGTAATTTCTGGGCTACAGTTGCCCAGTTGCATTTGGTCCAAGACTGAAATAGATTGAGACTGTCATCATCATGCTTTTCCGTTGTGATTACAGCAGCCTTTCAGATAGGTGATTCAGGGGCCCGGCCTGCCAAAAATGACAAGAATTAGTTCTTCACCCTTAAAGGCAGGCTGAGTATGAGTTGGTTCCTTAAGATTGGTCAGTCTACTTGGGAAAAAACATACTTGGAAATTGCAAACGTTCCTCCAAAGTTAAAGGTGGTTTGACTGCAGAGCTCCGGGATCCTCGAATGGTGGTTAGAGCCCAGTGACATGAGAAGGAAGGACGGCCCTCCTCTCCTGCCATTCTTCCCAGCACCACTCTCGTTTTGACGCCAGGCTTGTGGCATTTTGGTGCTCATAGGGGTCCTGCCTTCAAAGATAGGCTCTTGTGGCATCTCTTCAGAGCAGGCCATTCTCACACAGGGCTCACTCCGGTGGCCACAGGACCAGAGCTCCCTGTATCCCCAGACCAGACCCACCTTTGCAAGCACACGTGTCGGGAGGTGACATCCGGCCTCTGCACTGCATCATGGTACAGATTTTAACACGTATTTTTTTATGTAAATGTTTCTAAAAGGCCGGATTTGGTGCCAGGTTTTATATACAGGTCACCATAATTTGTATTACACCCCCTGATTCAATGAAGGTTTTCTTTAGACTTGTCAATAAAAACAATGTCTTATCAGTTGTCTCTGCTTTTCTCCTACTTCCTGTCTTGCTGTGAACTGATTCATGAATCTCAGGAGGACAGCGCAGGAACACCGGGCCATTCGGCGGGGGTGCGGGTGCGGCGCCTGGCCTCCGCCGACAAATCTGGATAGGGGTTTGGCCAGATTTGAGGGGCCTTTAGGAAAGACGGGAGGGACCGCTTAGAACCAGCCGGGCCAGGTCATCCTCACTTCCTCTGTCCTGTCCTGCATTCGTTTTCTGTTTCCTTGGTAGGGTCGCTGCGCTGATGGGTGGAGAACATGTAGTTGATAGAGTACATTTGGGTTTTAGCTGGCATTTGACAATGCGTCGCTAGGAACAGAGCAGAGATATGCAGACCGGATACCAGTCTAGTCAGAGGAATTTGTGGGAGACGGAACACACTGCGGGGAGAGAGCTGGCTGATGAGGGCGTCCTGTCAAGGGGCAAGGAGGCCTTTGGTAGCCCATGTGCGCCTGCCCTCTGCCCTCCACCCTCCAGCCGGCCGGATCCAACACCTGTCAATGACTGGAATTAGCCTAAATCGCAGGCTTTTTTAAACCTTGGAGGAAGAGCTTAGAAAATGGCTGACCATTAGGATCCTCATAAATCGAAAGGCTGCTTTGATGGGTCAAAGGAGAAAATTCGCATGAATAAGTCTACTTGGGTCCCCAAATCAACTCGTGTGACACCAGAAGAGGGAGATCCGTGGCGCGGCAGCAGATGTGGTGGGTGTGAATTTTATCAACGACCCTGGGATACGATATCCCGTGCCTTTATTTCTGTGAGTCCGATTTATTCTGCTTCCCAGAGGGGTGGCTGGAAATTCAACCTCAGTCACCTGTTGGGCCCACTCCCATCCCTCTGGGATCACCCAGGACTCCTGGGTCTCGGGTGGGGGGAGCAGGAGGCCAGGGGTGTTGGCTGGGCGGGAAGCACCTGTTCGCTCCACAATCTAATAAGTCCACCTCCCCTGTTCAAAGCACTTCCTGCGTCTCCAGCCGTTGCAGGACCTTTGCACACAATCCCAACCCGGGGACTCCATGCTGGCTTCTTCTGGAGTGGGGCAATGAAATACATCACATGTTATTAATTTTTCCGTTGGTCCTGTGTTCAAACCAACACACCAAAATCTGAGCCTGTTACCTGGCCCGAAGGTCAGTTTGAGTCAGTAATGAGTTCTGACTTCCGTCAAGGTTAATGTGATCCGAGGCAAATTAATAGGCGGTTAGTGTCCAGAACAAGGAAAAGCACAGGCCCTGCCATCCCTGTGTTGTTGGATTCTATATAGGGGGCTGGGTCCGTTTCTGAGCTCTTTTCCTTTCTTGTTTGTTTATTTTTATTCTTGATAGTCAATCTGGGGATGGGTCAAAAACATGCCATGGATAGAATACACTTGGATCTCAGCAAGGCATTTGGCAATACGGTATGAAATGAGAAATGGATGAAAATGCAGTCAGAGGAACTTTATTTCTGTGTGCACGTGTGTGTGTGTGTGCATGTGCGTGTGTGTTTTCACGCTGGTAACAGCTGCAGCAGAGACTTTATGTCCCCGGTATGGGAACTGCATTTTGAAGATAATGATTAACAGACTGGATCTTGTCCCGAAAGCAATAGGCACACTGGCCAGGACACTTAGAACAATGTCAGCATGTCAAGGAGACTAACCAGAGGAATGTGTGTGTGTGTGTGTGTGTGTGTGTGTGTGTGTGTGAGATTTCAAAGGTCAAACCTAGGACCAATGGATAGAAGTGAACATGGCCCCAAGTTTAAGCTCTTAGGTAAGGAAGAACTTTCCAGCCATTAGATAAATTGGCAGGTGGGATATTCAAAACATCACAGTAGTAGTGAGCTCCCTGTGACGAGAGGCATTCAAGTGAAGGATGGCTTGTCAGAAACATTGAAGCAAAGCCTTGGATGTCAGAGGGGTGGACAAGAAGACCTTAAGGGTCTCCCAATCCTGTGGTAGAGTGGTTCTGTTTTTCTGGGATTTTCTCTCAAACCTGCTCCCAGGGGTTGGAAGGACAGAGGACAAGAAATATGTCACCACTTCCTCTCTGTGCTGTCAGATTGTTGTCTGTGTGCCTATTTTAGCAGGCACAGCTGTGATTAATGTTCCTCTTTTTAGAGACTATACACACACGCACACATACGTGCGCGCGCACACACGCACACAAAGAGTTGATTTTGCCCTTGAAGTGGAGTGGATGACAGCTCTGTTCCTCCGAGCCTCGCAGACCACTCTGCTGCTAATGGACTGTCAGCCTCTTTCATTCCGGGCTCGACTGTGTGCCGGCTGGCGTAAAAGCGGCGCCTCTGGCAAGAACCTGGCACTTGGGTCGCGGCCAGTTGACATTTGTGATTTGCCCTTCTTCAAATCAGTACAGCCCTCCCACCGTGAGTAACTGAGCCAGGATGCCAAAGGGTGGTATCAACCAGGTCAGGTCCCCTGCCTGCAGAGGTGACAAGGGCTGAGCCCGGGCTCTTCCGGAGCGCCTGCAGGTGGTTCCTCAGTGGGGGAAAGGCTAGAATTGCAAGGCACGGACCGCTTCAGTGCCCCCGACCCACTGGACACCCGGAGAGCTCTGGGAGGGTGTTGGTCACACGATGTCAATGACGTTTGGGGCAGAAAGGGAAGTTGGTCTGGGGGCGCGCTGTGATGCTAATACATCCAGAGAGGCAGCCCTCTGTGCTGTGTGACTCAAGGGACACCCCAAGTCCACACCCCCACCCTCCTGCCATATCCTTGTCTCTCTGTCCCCCAGCCAGCCTCCGCATTATTCCCATTAGGGTCATGGTGGGTTTAACAGGGAAGCCCGGGGGCTGGCCCTGGTGCCTTTGGGGGCATGTCAACATGACTGCTGTCCGTCTCCCCCAGTAGGTGGCAGGACTGGTGCAGAAGGACCTGTTTTACTTACTGTCTAAGGTAGCACTTCAGATCCAGCTCGCCTTCTTGGCGCCCGGAAGCCTCGAGATGAATGTTTGCTGAGTGACTGAGTGAATGACAATAATAAAGCTATCACTTTATTAGGTGATAGCTAATGAGCTTTCTTAGGTGTGTGTTAGGCATTGTTCTGAAAGCGAAAATACATTCTTTTAATGCTCAGGACAACCCCATGAATGGAGTATTAAGGTCTCTTTTTCAGAAGAGGGGAAACTGGGCCTCAGGGACTTGATTACATTCTCCCAGGGTCATCCAAGTAGTAAGTGAAGGAAGCACAATTCAAACCTTGGACTCTTTCAGGGCAAGGTCTGCCCCTCATGCCTGTCATGTGTGTCTTGTGTGGCCTTGTACGCAGCACTTTGTACACGGGGCTCAGCCAGTTGGTCTACTCTTGGCAGTGCTGGTGTCGAGGGAGCAGACAAGGCTGAAGGTGGGGGTGCCAGAGAAGGGTGCTTGGGAGGCATCAAAGAGGGACCAGCCGTCATAATTTCCCTGGCCTCGCCACTGCTCGTCGGTGCTGGAACCACTCCCAAGGGTGAGTGATGGGGCCGGCTGCAGGCCCACAGAGGTGGCCTGGGGCCCCGGCAGGGGGTTCCCATCATGGAGGGACCGCCACCTCCTGGCTGCGGGTGCCCCAGGGAGGGAGGCACACAGAGAGCCTGAGGCAGAAGAGACGAACTGTTGAAGGTTGAGGAGGCACCACGGGCTGGGCACTGGCCTCTAAACTTCAAGGTGAGCGCCTCCCTGCGTCCCCCACCCCTGCCCGGGCCCTCAGCCCTGCACCCTCCAACGCCTCCAGGGGGCCGACTCTACAGGGACGGTAATTAAGCAGCTTGTCAAACCTGCTCTGGTCAGTCTCATCCCCCACAGTGACACGGGAAGGTCCGTTCAGGTTACATTTCTACTCCTTCGCCCACCAGCCTACGTTCATTTTCTCTGTTCCTTGCAGTCCCCACCCAGCCACTGACTCAGAGTGCCCACGTCAGGAACGTGGGTCACTCTGCTTCCCGAGAGTGTGGCTGGCTGCCAAGCGGAGGGAGGGGTGGGGGAGACCGAAGGAGCCCCTCCTTACCTTCAGAGTGAGCAGCCCCCGGAGCTGATGGTCATACAGTGCTGGGGACACAGAAGACGCAGTGGGAGGAGGCTGAGTGAGGCGTGTCACCTAAAGAATAAACACTGGCCACCACGGTGCCCTGAGGGTAGAGAAGGGGGTGCTAGATGGAGCTAATCATTGAGGCTTCCAGGAAGGCTTCCGGGAAGAGGTGGCCATGAGGGTGATTATTTCCTTGGAAGCTGAGGTGCTGGTGGACCCCGGCTGGAGAAAGTCCCTTGACCGCTGCCCACGCGTTTGGGTGAAGCTTCATCAGCCTCTCACTGAGGCAGGTGTGCTAAGGGCCATGACACCACCACCAAGGTCAAAGCCAGAAGGATGAAAAACCCTGACACCTCCTTGCTGAGAAACAAACAGGAGGGGACGGTGGGGCATTTAATCAGCCAGGGCTGCCAATACCCAATCAAGATGAATGGCCTTGAGAGATGCAGCCCAGGAACAGCCCTGTGTTAGGAGATGGGAGACCGCACTAGGGCCCCTGGAAGGCCGGATTCCAGAGAGATGCCAACGGGGTTGGAGGTCACCACTGTCACCAACTGTCACCAACCAGGGCTTTCCGGTTGACGCTTCTCTGGCCGAGGACCTTTACTGAGCCTGCTCTGGGCCGGCTGTGTCTCAGGACTGATGATAAATGGGGCGCCCCCCCCCCCCTGCTCTTTAAGGACTCAGGTGAGCGGGTGGATACAGCACACGGGGATAAGTTATTCTCATGCTGTCGCAGGTGCCATAATAGGGGCCCAAAGGGTGTGGGGGGGGAATGAGGGTGGCAGAGATTAATTGCTCCAGACCCGGAACACCAGTTCACTGTTGAGGTGAACCTTTTTCGCTCGGGCTTCTGACCGCTGGTCTTTTCTGGCGCCACCTGTAGGCGGCTGCGGGGCAAGCCAGTCACTCACAATTAATTGAGCACCTACAAACTGTGTTACACCCTGAGCTAGGCTCGGGGGGATAGACCCAGTCCTATCCTCAGGAATTGCACAATCCCAGAGGAAAGGCAGACAAACGGGCGCTCCTTGTATCACTCGTGGAGTCTGGCGGCACTGAGTTTACTCAAGTCCAGGCTGTATCGCTTGCCTACCAGGCGTGCTCAGCCACGCTATGTAACCCCTTTAAGGGGGTCCTTTCCCCCAAATGTACCGTGGAGAGAGGTAACATCTCTCCTTGAGCTCCCGTCAAAGTTCAACAAGGGAAGAACATCCGGGAAGTATCTGAAGTCTGTTTTACCAGGGTCGCCATCAAATTACAAACATTTGCTCATGTGTAAGTGTGTGCGAATGTGTGTGTGCACTTGTGTACGTGGGGGGGGGGGTACCTGCCCTCTGCCCCCTCACCAACAGGGTAGTTATTATTCTGGGTATTCAGGAAGAACCGAAAATTAATGGAACCTGATGCAGTGAGCGACACCTTGTAAAACAATCTCAATTACCAGATAACCAATCTCCGTGCAATTCCAGAGAGGATAAAAAGAGGCCACGGGGGGCTGTGAGCAAATGAGAGCCCAGAACTGCGGGCAGAGGCAGGGAGATGGAACCGTCCGTTATCTTGCCAGCTCAGAACAGAGGTTAGGCACAGGGGCGGGCTGCTGTGCTGAGAAGAGACATTCTTTCTCCAAGAAGGGGCGAGGCGGGGACGGTGAAGAGCAAAGATAACCGAGTGAGTCAAGTGGGGAAGCGGGCTGTGTAGTCTGTGACCCCCCGGGCCATCGGGTGGCTGCAGCTCAGCGCGCTTAGGCAGCGCTGGGACACCTGCTTCCCCAGGAGGGGCCGTCCCCCTGGAGAAGCCGGGCCCTGCCTTGGAACCGCCACTGGCTGCCTGGTGGACCGTTATATTATTCTCCAGCCCCTTCCCCGGGCTCTGTGGGGAGGGTGTCCTCGCATTCACGTCCTGGGGTGTGTCCCGAGATGGAGAAGTTGAAGGAGAAGTTGAACGGGGTAACAGCAGACCGTTCACCCCGCCTGACCGTGGTCAGAGTGAGAGTCTCCCTCCTCCGAGTCCAGGAAGCTGGGTGGCATTCACCAAGGCCCTTCTCCATGCACCTCTCAGCCCGCCCTCCCCCCACAGCCCTGAGAGGTGTGGCCTCGGCTGGCTTCACAGGCTGAACGGTTCCGTGACTTGTTCAAGGTCACAAGGCCACGGAATGGCAGACCTGCCTTGGCGCTTCTCTGACTCTGAATGTGGCTCTCGTTTGGTTAAAAATCTCATTTTCAAAACTTTCGTGTGAAGGGGGGGGACAACACATGATGTTTTTTTTTTTTTTTAATAAATCTCATTTTGAATTTAAATCTCTTTAAAAATGTTGAAAGAACCACAGCTGCCTGTCTGTCGTCTTCCCTCCCCTTCTCCTTCCCGCCTCTCCCCTCGCTTCCCTCCCCTCACCGGCTGCCCTGAGCTCCCCCTGCACATGCCAGCCACTCTGGGTGCTGGAGGAGAGATAGGAGAGGTAGGGTCAAGGGGCCTGGCAGAGGGAGGGGAGGGTCTCGGGGTTCCCACTGTTTGGCAAGGGGCTGGATGATTCTGTGCGTGGTGCTGTCTGACCCCAGAGATTATCTCCGCCATCCCTCCCATCTGGAGCAGATGCATGGCTCCCGCGAGTTCGGGAGGCATCATCTTCACGCCAGACAATATCATCTAAGGAGACCCACACTGCAGGGTCTCACCAGCCTTGTTCTCCGCCCTTTTGCTGTCTGACCCGGGAGAGGCTCACATAATGTGTGTTCTCGCCTTTGAGAGTTATGGCGACTCCACGATGGAGTTAAAACGGTTCCGATTTTGTAGCTGAGGCAGCCGAGGCTCCTGCGGCAAGATTAAGCACCTTGCTCCCGATGTCCCCGGGCAGATACAGCCACCCAAGGTGGCAGAGCCAGTGGCCCAGCCAGGATTGGGAGGCAGGTCCTGTGACTCCGAGTCCAGTGCTCTCCCCAACCATGCCGCCAACCTCGATCCCAGCCTCTAGAAGGCAGGGGTGGCATTGGAGGATTGTGGTTTCCAGGTTGCTCCTGAATCGCCCACGTCAGAGACAAAACGCCAAGTAGAGCGGCAGGCCTGACCCTGCGGAGAGCGGGGGAGCGGCGATGGCTCCCCGGGTGGGGATAAGAAACAGGCGAGGAGCTGCTGATTGGGAGATAATCTCTGAGAAATGATCAAGTGCCAGTTGCTTCCGCAGCTGCAGGGCTGCATCTGGGCCCAGTGCTGACGTGAGCTCCACCCCCAGATCCGCATTGTCACTGCTTGTTGGAAAAACAGATGTTATTGTCCTCTGTTCCCATCCCTTTGTCCCTAATAGGCACTTAAGTGCAGGAGGGGGAACGGAGAAACGGGGACAGAATCTGCGTCGATTTCAGGCTCTTTCCGGAAGCTTGCACTTCGGTGGGATTTGCTGCTTGGGGTAGAATGGATGCACGGAAGGACCTCCTCTCCCTGCCCTGAGTGCCCAGGGCTAGCAGGTGCTGAGGACCGGTTCTGGGAGGGGGTGACTCCGTGTCTCCTAGGTGCCCTGCTTGGACTGGACCTTTGGCTGACGTTAGGCAAAGGGCCACCCCTGGCCTTCTGCCTTGACTCCCAGAATTTGGGAGGTTGGATAAGGTCAAGGGCTGATGGGATCAAGGTCTTGAGTCCTATTCTTATTTGGGATTCATTCGTTCGTTCGTTCATTCATTCATTCATTCATTCATTCATCTATTCACTCATTGACCTGCTGCTGAGCACATTTCTTCAGTTTAACCCAAGCTCTGACAGCAGCATGCTGCTTTGCGGGTAAAAACTTCTCGTGGAAGAACAGGACATCCTCTTGCATCAGATCACCGTGGCTCTGACTTAATGGGAGCTCAGAGGCTCTGCTGCACAGAAATTGCTCTGCAGCAACCTGCCCGGTGCCTTGAATCCCACCATCAGTCAGTCTTCTGGATGAAGGCATTGAATTTCCCCAAGGGCCCTGCCGAAACACAAGTGCATAACTGAGGAGGGCTCACAGAGGGGGAAAAAAAGACCTGCCCGTCACCAGGGATGGAGAGACACAGAAGAAGAGAGATGTCCAGCCTCTGGGCTGCTGCCCTGGGAGGGCAGCCTGAGGGGCTGTGTGAGAAAATTAAGGACGCGGGGGAGCAGTTCCTAGAGGGATCGGGTCCTGCGTCTCACTGGCTGCCCAGCTCTGCTCAGACCCACGATGTAAGACGAAGGAGTCTTACGCCAAAGTAAGTCTTACACTTACTAAAGAGTGAGGGGAAACGTTGCATGCTCTGCTGACCCTCAAACCTCAGAAGCTCAGAGATGGGGCCACATCAGTGGGGTAGCAGGGGCAGAGACGGGGTAGAGATGGACGCATGCCCCTACTGCCTTGCCTCTGGCCATCTCTGTTCTGTGCCCGTCTCCTCTCCCAGCTGGGGCCAGGGGCTGATTGCAGGTGAGCTCAGGCCCCCAGCCGGCCACTTCCCTGGGCCATCCCGATGAGTTTGATGAAAGAAGAGAGAACGTCATCACTGATGGGGGTGCGGGAGACCCTGTCCTGCCACACCCCCTTTACCTGATGGGTATTAGGCCTCTAATTAACTGGGGAGGTGCCCACGAGGCAGAGATGCCCTCTGTAACCTCTTACTACTTAATATTCCAAACCTATTTCACCTCCCTGTAGCAGAACTTCTAAAAAAGTCACATAATTAAAGCACATTAGAATTCATTTGAAATGGTTTCCATAAAGACAATTATTATCTAGTGATGATTCTAGGTGAGTGCGTGAGCTTACAGAATACCAGAGCTGAGGGAGGGCTCGCCCCCTCGCCCCACTTTGTTCCGTCCCAGGAATCTCTCAGGAAGGGCCTTTGGAATGTTTCTTAATGCCCTCCGGCCCCTCCCCACCTCACTGCCTTCCACAGCAGCGTGAATACACCATCCACCATCCAGCAGCTTGCCCCCAACCCCTGAGTGATAAGGGGTTGGATGAGGAACATCGTTCAGGAGAAAATGGAAGGAATCTGGCCAGAGTCCCCAAAGCCTTGCTTACCTCTGGTGGCTCTTTATGCCTCCCTCAGACTCCTCTGCCCCCTGCACACTTATCCCTATTCATCCCTTCCCCTTTTCTCAGATCTGGTGTGGCAAAACAGGTGCTCTCTGGAGCACAGGGTTTTGTCGTAGGGACAACACTCAAAAGGCTTAGTATGGAGAGGAAACCCGGGAAGTTGGAAAACCATCTCCTTGTCCCCAACCAGGGACTCCTGATCCAAAAGCCCTGAAGGCAGTGACCGTGCCTAAGTCATTTCCCATGTCTGGGACTTGGGCTGGGCAGATGGGCCTCTTTAAGGCATGTTCCCTTTGAATATACTTTTTTTAAAATTTATTTTTAAAGCTTATTTATTTTGAGAGAGAGAGAGAGAGAGAGAGAGAGAGAGAGAGGAGGAGGGGCAGAGAGAGAGAGAGGGAGAGAGAGAATCCCAAGCAGGCTCTTCACTGTCATCACAGAGTCTGACATGGGGCTGCATCCCAGGAAGCGTGAGATCATGACCTGAGCCGACACCAAGAGCCAGTGGCTTAGCCAACTGAGCCACCCAGACACCCAGAAGTAGTAGAAAGCAGTGGGTACTCCATGAATGGCTTTGACTTGGATTTGGGATGAGCGCATGATATGCAACATGCACTTGTTTGCAAAAGATTTTTTTAAAGTTTATTTTCTTTACTTTTGAGAGAGAGAGGCAGAGAGAGAGAGAATCTCAAGTTAACAGTGAGGAGCCCGATGCGGGGCTTGAACTTGCAAACTGTGAGACCATGACCTGAGCTGAAATCAAGAGTTGGACGCTTAACCGACTGAGCCACCCAGGCGCCCCTGCAAAAGATTTGACTCTGTAAGTGTGTGTGCTGTTGCTAATATTAAAATTAGTTGGCAATTTCTGAGTACATACTACTCAGCTTTGGGGTGAAATCGTCTAGAAGATTCCAGGTGGCAGTGAAGTCAGACTGAGGTAGAAGTAAGAATTTGACATAGGTTATCTCCTCCCTCCACCTCTTGTCCCTTGACTCAGTGTCTGATGTGGTTGCTGTCAGGTTGCTGAAATGCACATTTCTCTCCTGCTTTGATGGGTACCAATGTCAGGTCTTGAATGAAAGCCACCTCCTCTTGGTATGAAGGATGAGAAAGACACTGCCCATTGGAGGAGGGCGCTAGGGGCTGCTTCCAGATTGATGACTATGGTGCCCTGTATGCAACAAACCCCCCTTCTCCCCATGGCACGCCTGTTTGCAATGTGCCTACTCTCCAGTCTTCTTGTCAGGAGGCAGAGTCTCTTTCCCATTCCCTTGAACCTGGGTTGGTCTTTGACTTCCTTTGGCCAATACAATATGGTGGACGTAATGCTTCCCAGCCTAGTCTCTGACAGGCCTTGCTGCTTTTGCCCTCCTCCACCGGGGACTACTCTGAGGCCGCCAGGTGAAGGAGTCAGACCCAGCCTCCTGAAGGGTGAGAAGCCACATGAAGTGGAGATGAACTATCGCAGCTGAGGTCCCCAGACCATCCAGCTGACAAGCCAGCACCAACCACCAGATGTGTGTGCGAGGCCAGTTTTAGGCCCTCTGGCCATCCCAGCCACCAGCTGATTGAACACGAAGGAGTCCGGGAAGAAGCAGGCCAAGACACCCACAGAATCACAAGCAAATAAACAGTTATTCTAAGCCACTAAGTTTTGGGGTGGTTTGTCACACAGCAATTCATCACTGATACAGTTACTGACACCCTTGCCTGAGCACCCACTGGCCAATGCCAGCACCCTAGGGGACAGGACTGTGCCTTCAAATGCTTTGTCCATTCTTCCATCTAGAAGCCCCGGAAGCAACTTTTTTGCCTCAGATTTGTTTCTTTGCTCATCCCCACCAGTTTCCGGGCCTGACACAGCAGTGTCCATTGCTCTTTATTAGTTTAATATATGTTGAAGCTTCCAAATAGATGCTGGGGCCCAGGTGGAACAGATGAAATGTGACTAAGTTCTGGGGGATGATTGATAATGAGTAGGGACTGGAAAATCAATTGTGTTAATTCCTAGTCTGTCACTGGGACCGAGAATTAATGAGAAAATCTGTCTAACTTAATGGTATTTACACATTATACAGAGTGTGATAAAATTGTCGGCAGGTGCTGCCTGGCATTCCAATTACACACGGCCTGCACAGCCTGAGGGGCAGGCGGGTCTGAGCTGCCCAGGACCTGGGCTGGGCATATGGAGACTCGCCCCAACAGCCACACTAAACTCTGAGTAGATCCCAGACCCCTGCGTGGATCTCAGTGGCCCTTCTGGTCCCTGCCATTTGGGGGTGTCCAACTGGCAGTGTCTCTGGGATTTGCCGGAGGGTACATTTACAGGGCTGCTTTGAAGGTAAGCACTCCAGAAGCCACATGGGCAGTTGGACAATGGCCAAGGGTGGGCTCAGTCCTATGGGCTGGCATGATTTGAGAGACACAGATGATCCTCCTGACCCACCTGACCCCTTCCCCATGGAAGGTCAGCACCAGTCCTGCCCTATATACCACATCCACATGACAAGTCACTTTTGGAAGACACCTTGAAAAGCCTCATGGAAAGTGACGGGAGAGTTTTCTTTGGCGTCTGAGTGTTTGCTTCCCTGAAATTCTGTCCTGACCAGGGCCGTCCATGGAGGTGTCCCCGAGAACCCTCAATTCCTGGTATTCACACCCTTGTGTGGCCTTCTTTCATACTGAATAGGACTGATCCGAGGATCCAGTAAGATAATGCAGACATGGCTGCATGTGACTTCTTTTTTTGTTTGTTTTAATTATTTTTCAACGTTTATTTATTTCTGAGAGACAGAAAGAGATAGGATGTGAGAAGGGGAGGGGCAGGAAGAGAGGGAGACACAGAATCCAAAACAGGCTCCAGGCTGTCAGCACAGAGCCCCATGCGAGGCTCGAACCCACGGACCATGAGATCATGACCTGAGCCGAAGTCAGATGCTTAACTGACTGAACCACCCAGGCGTCCCTGCATGTGATTTCTGAAGCCAGTTCATAAAAATGGCGGCAGATTTTGCCTCGCTCTCTCTCATCGCTCACTCTGGGGAAGGCACCACCATGGGGGGAGGAACTGAAGCCTCCTGAGGCCAACAACGAGCACATGGGAGTGAGCCATCTTGGAAGCAGGTCCTCCAGCCCCAGTCAAGCCTTCAGATGACCACAGCCCCGGCTGATGTCTTGACTGCAACTTCCAGAGAGACCCCGAGTGAGCTTGCTCCTGAATCCCTGACCCCCGGAAATGGGGAGGGATCATAGTATAGACATTTGTTATTGTTTTAAGCTGCCAGGTTTGGGGGTACTCTGTTGTGCAGCGATGGATAATAATACTGGTGGGAGGGAGATGGTGGGAGGTCGGAGGGAGAATAATACAGGTGGGGGGGCAGCACCAGGGGTCTCCATGTGGGGTGTGGAGCTGAGGGGCGACCGGATTTTTATTCAAGTGAAACCTACTTGTGTGTTTCACTGCTTCCCATACCCTGCCTTTCCCATCCCGCGCCTTGAATATGCTACTCTCTCTCGGTGACTCGAGGGCTGGGGTGGGGTCCCAGCCCTTCTCACCACCAGAGCTGGCAGCCAGCCGGCTGTCTAATAGAGCGATCACAGCAGTGCTTGGAGGGGAGGCTCTGCAGAGCACAGGGAGCCCTGTAGATTTCAATCTTTTCCCTGTTTAATCTTTCCTTCGCTTCCTTTGGTTCACATGTTTCCACATGCACTGCAGAGTTTCAAAAGATAAGCCCCACAACCAGACATGGCAATCCACCCTGCTGTCCCTCCAGCGGGAGCAGAACTCAGCCAAGCAGGAAGCTACAGACTCCCCAGTTCTGGGAGCTCGAGAAGCCTGCAGGAGTCAGGGACCTGGGAACCTCCACTTCAGGCTGTCACTTCCTTTGGCCTCTGTCTTGGGCCTTCTCAAATCCCATCAGCCCCCCCTGGATGGGCTGGGAGCTGCGTACCCCTGGAGGGGTTGGTCAGCCTGATGCCATGAGGCCTAATGGTCAAGGGCAGGGGTCTTTGAAGTCAGATAGGCCTGAGAGTAAATCTCAGCTCTGCCACTTCCTGCCGTGTGGCTTCAGACAAATGACTTTTTTCTCTGGCATTCGATTTCGCTGGGCACTCAATAAGTAGGAATGGCCAGCCGTGAGACTTAAGTCTGCAGGTGACCCCTCCCCGATCTCAGTGCCCCCCTCCCCCACCGGCCTTCCTCTCGCTCAGCAGGTGAGCCAGACAACTCTCCTGCCTCCGAGCACTGGCCAGGCTGGGATGCTGTGTGACATAAGGACATTAAGCAATCCTTCAGGCCAAAGAATCCCCACATAACAAATTCATTCTGTGTAATAAAGAACTTGGCTGCACCCCTGTTCTGAACGTTTGAGATCCGAATTGCTGCCTTGGAACTTCAGAGACGGAGGAAGAAGAAATGAGCTCAGGGTCTCTGGGAAAAGACCTTTAAACCTGTTTTGGAAATCAGACTTGTCTGACTGCGGCACATCTCCCCTCCAGGTTTGGATGAAGGGAAGGGACTCTGGAGGGCTGCCTGTGGGGGCACAGGGAACAGTGGGTAAGGAAGGACAAGGTTCAGGAAAGGAGGGTGACAGGGACACACACATGCCCTCCTCCTGCCTTCATATGGCTCCCGTCTTCCTGCCCAAGGCTGCCTTTGACACTTGCTCTTTCGTTCATTTACTCACTCAACATCCTGACGTGGAGCACCCCTGGCTGCCAGCGAACAGGCAGGAAGGGCCGGGTTGATTAATGAAAGGTGAGTTCTAAATCCCAGAGTTTATGGAACCAATCCTTGCAGCTCAGCCCCCGCTCAGGAGTCCGTGAAAATAGACGTTATCATGGGGGTGCCCACAAAGGGTGACAAAAACGGTCCACGCGAGACTGGGAAGGCTGTCACAGAAGAGGGCATGTTTGAGCTGGGTCTCGCAGGCTGAGCAGGAGTTCCTCTCGGGAGGAAAAAGAAAGTGAGGAGGAAGGGGTGGAGACGAGAGGAGCAGAAAGGGCATTCCAAGGCAGAGAAAGCAGCCTATTCAAGGCACAGAGGTGGGGAGAGCATGGTGTTTTTGAAAACAGCAGAACACAGCAGTGGTCTTCACTTAAAGTGCGTGGAGAAGGTACATGGGGATGTCTTCTCTCAGCTCCACACCCCAGGTGGAGCCCCCTGGTGCTGCCCGCCCATCTCCCTCCTACCTGACACAGAGTCACCTCTGTGAGTGACCATCACCTCACAACAGAGTACCCCCAAACCTGGAAGCTTAAAATAAGGACAAATCTCCACACTTGAGATCCCTCCCAGTTCCTGTGGGTCAGGATTTCAGGAGCAAGCTCACTCGGGGTCTCTCTTGAGGTTGCCATCAGGAGGTCGGCCTGGGCTGTGGTCATCCGAAGGCTTGACCGGGGCTGGAAGACCGTTTCCGAGATGGCTCACTCCCGTGTGCTGGTTATTGGCCTCAGGAGGCCTCAGTTCCTCCCCCCCCCCATGGTGGTGGCTTCCCCCAGAGTGAGTGATACGAAAGAGAATGAGGCAGGAGCTGCCATGGTTTTTGGGAACTGGCCTCAGAAGTCACAGTCAATCACGAAGGCTGGCAGCTTCCTCTATACTCCAGACAAGCACTGCTGACGGCATGGCTACTGGGGTCCCTGGGGTGGTTGTCCCTGCCCCCCCCCAGAGTGGCCAGCCCCTAAAGATTGTGATGTAGGTGTGCCCATGACTCTGGGAAATCTTGACATGAGTACCTGCAGTCAGGAAGGCAGACTCTTGCCGCACACCCACTTGAAACTCTGTCACCATCCTGTGTTTCCCCACACACCTCACCCTCTGCTTGCTGCACCCCTGCCTTGCTTTATCTTTCATACCAAAGGACGATGCTATTGGAGCACAATTGGAGCACAGGGGAAGCAATGACCCCAGCTTTATGGAGTACTGACTGTGTGTTAGGTGAGTACTGAGCACAGTAAAGGGGCTAACCTCTTACAGCCTCTCTGTGGGGGTGCTGTGTCCCCATTTTACAGATGAGAAAACTGAAGCACAGAGAGGGTAAGTAGGCTTGCCCAAAGCCACCCAGCCCTTAAGTGGCAGAGCCGGGTTCTACCTCCACAGCCCATCCTGCTAACCTTATATTTATTGCATCTGTGAAGCCACGGTTCATCAGACAGAGGTGGGGGTTCACAGTGCAGCGAGAGAGACGGAGGTTAGACATCTAGAAGGTTCTCCAGGCCACGAGGCCTCAGAGTAGCTTTGTCCCCTGTGTTCAGAAAACGGATCTTCCAGACTCTAGGGAGCACTGAGGCAGCAGTCAGGCCAAAGGGCTATGGCCTTTTTTTTTTTTTTTTTTAATTTTTAAGAATTGTGGTAAAATAGGGGCGCCTGGGTAGCTCAGTCGGTTAAGCATCTGACTCTGGATTTCAGCTCGGGTCATGATCTCACAGTTTGTGGGTTCGAGCCCTGCGTCGGGCTCTGCACTGGCAGTGTGGAGCCAGCTTGGGATTCTCTCTCCGCCCCTCCCCTGCTGGTGCTCTATCTCAAAATAAATAAATAAACTTAAAACATTGTGGTAAAATACACATAATATAAAATTTACCATTTTAACCATTTTTTAAGAATACAGTTAGTGCGTTCACATTGTAGGCACCGTCCATCCCCAGGACGTCTTTGTGACACCTTGAGATCTCTGCTGGTCCCCAGTTCTCCTGCCAACCTGGCCCCCTTCCCTCCCCGCTGCCGGGGCTGGGACCAGCGGAGGCAAGAGCAGATTCTGCTCTTTAGAGGGGAGGATTAAAATGATCCACCTCTGGGGCGCCTGGGTCGCTCAGTCGGTTGAGCGTCTGACTTCGGCTCAGGTCATGATCTCGCGGTTTGTGGGTTTGGGCCCCGCGTCGGGCTCTGTGCTGACAGCTTGGAGCCTGGAGCCTGTTTTGGATCCTGTGTCTCCCTCTCTCTCTGCCCCTCTCCCGCTCATGCTCTGTCTCTCTCTCTCTCTCTCTCAAAAATAAACATAAAAAAATAAAATAAAAATAAAAAAAATAAAATGATCCACCTCTGAGGTCTGCTGTCTGCTTCAAAGGCCCGCAGCCGCAGCACGGATGATGGGCTGTAATGTGGCATGAAAGGGAGTTTATCTATAGTACCGGGAGCTCGGTAACTCATAAACCTTTCATTAGTTTTACATCGATGACGGCTCAAGTCCTCGGAAGTAGATTTCGGCTGGAAGATAGATGTCTCTATAAATCATCATCTCTGAAAATTAGGGAAATCGAGGGAGCCTTTTTATAGGATTTCCCGGCCGCTCACTTGCATTCCTGCCCCCTTTCCGAGCTGACGTTGGATTCCAGCCTCATGCCCTCAGACGGAAAACATGATCGGAGGCTTGGAGAAGGGACGAGAAAGGGCACCAAACCGCCCTCCCTTCTCCTGGGCCACCTCCAAGCCTGGAGGCTGCAATTCTGCTCCTATATGGGCTGTCTTATTATCTACAGAGAGGCTCAGGGAAGGAGCTTTCTGGAGGGTGTTTCTGTGAGAGAAAGAAATCAAGCAGCAGCAGGGGAGCAGACAGAGGAGCTTGAAAATCTAGCTCTCACCAGAAATGGGAAGGAAGAGGGGAGTCCTTTCCTTGCTGATGAGAACAAGAGTGATGAGAACCGCACTTCGAGCCGGGTCTGTCACGGAGACAATCACCAGTGTGTTTTAGGTACTATTGGGAACGTTTCTTATCTGCTATGGACTGTATTAGCGATGTATTATCATTACCCGCCCACTTTATGGATAAGGAAACCGAGGCCTAGAGAGGCCAAGCGACCTGCCAAAGATGACACGGCCGAAAGTGGCAGGGCTCGGGCCTGAGCCCCTGCCTTACACGGCTGCTCCTCATCCTGGGGGCCGCCTCTCTTGGGCCTGACTTTAACAATGCCACCTTCCCCTCTCTCAGTCTGATTCTTCATCTCCCAAATAGAGAATCAACTTCATGTCCCCCAGACGTGAAGTAGGAGGCGAGCCAGCCAGGAAGCTCAAAGCTTGGAGCTCTCCCGAAGGATAAACTTCCTCCAAAGGCAGGGAAAGCTGTTCGTTTCCGGATGATGTCCACACCTCTGATTCATGGTGTCTTCGCCATGTCTCATGGAGACTTGGTGAGTGTGCCCATTTTACAGATGGGGAAATTCAGCCCCGCCCTCCCTCTCTCCCCTTTGCCGTTTCAATCACACAGTTAGTAAATGGCCGAGGCCGGCTAGAAGCGGGTCCTGGCTTATCCTGTGGTGTCAGAGGCGGGCGGACCCCTCAGCCACCACAAATGGGCTCTGTGGAAGGCCATGTCTCCAGCCAGGGTGTCAGGGCATCGGTCCCCTCTGCTCCTTCTCATCCAGGGAGGGGTCGTCTTCCCAGTGGGTTCCCTTCTGTTTTGCTCGGCCGCAGCCTCAGAGGCTCCTGTCCCCACATCCCACTCCGCCCCGGGCTGCCCTAAACGTTCAGGCAGACTAATTACAAGAAACCGCAGAGAAGCTATGGCAGAGAAGCGGGCGGGTGATTTGATGGACTGGGTGGGCCTCAGGACACCTGGTGTTTGCCAGGTGCCGTTAGGTTCCCAACAAGCCAAAGACTTTTCAATTTCCTTTCCTCTCCCCGGCTCTTGCCCCTGCAAGCTGAGCAGTGATGGAACGAGGGAGGGAGCCAGAGGGGAGGCGTTGCGGTCTCTGCTGTGTGCTGGCTGCAGAGCAAGAAGGCTCCCAGCAAGTAGTGTCCCAGGAGGACTTTTGTTCAGAAATAATACGCACGAGGATTTATTTCCTCATTGCTGGGCTTCCAGCTAAGGGCCGGCTTGCTTCCGCTTGGCTCGGGCAGGAGAACTCCCCTAAAGGTTTCAGCGAAGCAGCCAAAGAGTCGGATTCAACTAGCATTAACTGAGCACCTACTGTGTGCGAAGCCCTGCACCCGCGGCTTTATTTACGCCACGGAACCTTCGGAGCCACCTTCTGCGTTTGGGATTCTTGTTCCCATTCTACAGATGGGGAAGGCGACTTCTTCAAGAGTCCGTAGTTAGTAATAACACTAGCAGCTGACATTTACTTTCTACGCGGACTTGCCACGAGCCAGTTACACTCAATGAGCTCTACCCCTTTAACTCATTGCATCCCAACAGCCCTGGGAAGTAGGTACTACTATTATTCCCATTTTGCGGATGAGGAATCTAAAGCCCGGTGAGATCGAGTAATTGTCTCAGGTAACAGAAGTTGTAAGTGATGGAGCTGGGGTCCAAATTCGGGCCAGCCGGCACCAGGGACCACGTGGCAGAGCTAGAAATCCCATCCAGTTCTCTGGCTCATGACCCGGTTCCTAAATACCACAGTTATTCTTGGCTTGGTGCCCTTCCCGTCCATGCGGAAGGATGGGGTTTGAGGGACTGTATCCACATACCTAAAGATCTCAGCAATTGTAAGGCCAAAACTTGGATGGACGTCTTGCTCGGGACATTTCAGTAGCAAGTTATAGAAACCCGACTTAAGTAGTTTAAACAGAGGGGCTCTTTTGATTCCAGTGACTGGGGAGTCCAGGGGTGGTGGATCCAGGGATCAAATGACATCATCAGGGCTCAGTCTGTCTGCCTCTGGACCTCATTCACCAGCAGTGATCTCTTCTGTCCTCGTGGTACGGAGGTGGGTGGGGGGGGGCGCTGCATATGCTGGCAGTGTGGGCACGGCTCCAAGGCTCCCAGCTAAGAGGCTGAGTGGGAGCTGAAATATACCCGACACTCTGCTTGCCAAGCTCTGTCTCCTGATATACAAAGTAGTGTTGGCCCAGAGGGGCGCTTTTCCTAGTTCTTCTGCCGGGAGGACTCACCTATTCCTTTTTTTTTTTTTTTAAGTTTATTTACTTTGAGAGGGACAGAGGGGGTGTGAGCGGGGGAGGGGCAGAAGGAGAGAGAGAGAATCCCACGCAGGCTCCATCCACACTATCAGTGCAGAGCCCCATGTGGGACCCGAACTCACAAACCGTGAGATCATGACCTGAGCCGAAATCAAGAGCCAGACGCTTAACCGACTGAGCCACCCAGGTGCCCCTCAGCTATTCCTAATACATGTAAGATGTGTATGGACCATGGGTAATCCTGACCCGTTGTCTTGGGGTCCGGGACCAGGTGCACACCAGCACTCCCACACCCCCACTTGGCAACTCTATCAGATCCACACACTTAGTGAATATTCATGGAGCCCCTACCACGGGACACGTACTGACTAATTTCCTGCAAACGTTCTGCCCTCTGGCAGCTTACATTCTGGTAAGGGATCCAATTGGCTTTGCTTGGGTCACATGACCACACTTGGACCAATCACTATTGCCCAGGGCACTTGATTGACAGCCTCACCGGGACCACCTAGAACCTGGGTGGTTGCTCCGAGGAAATCGGAAGATTAGGCTGCAGAGGTAACTGACATCCGTTGAACTGTGGGGTCCCAGGAAAGTCTTGGTCCTTCTCTTCTTTGGCCAGTAACTTTCCCACCTGCATGGGGAGATGCTATCCCTAAAGGGCTCAGCCATCCGCCTATCACAGGTGAAAAGTTCCTCAGGTCTTGCTCAGAAAGGTCATGGGTCAGGACTGTTTACCCAACATCATCGTGGGCGTGACTTTCAGTTTGGGGAAGAAGAAAAATGATGGCACCTAGGGGATTGTCTGGAGGGTGTCCATGTCAAGGATCAGGGCCTAAATGGGGTTCCCAGTTCAGTTGTCTGTGGGTTGGTGGGGGTTTTACTGGGTCTGATGAACATGGAGTACTAGTTATGTGGCAGGGGCTTCACCTGCTCTGTCTCATGTAAGATCCGCATCTGCCAGGGAGGCATCGTCGTCCCATTTTGCTGGTGAAGAAACTGAGGCTCAGAGAGGTAAGGTAACAGAAATAGGTTCACTCGCTGTGCTGGCTCCAAAGGCCCCCCACTGAGCCCACAGAGACACTCCTCAAGCAGAGGGCGCCCTCCCCACACGACCTGTCACATGACCTCTTGAAGACCGGTTTCAGCTCCTGGTCCCTGCCTCTCCTTCTCCAGCCCACCCACTCCTAGAGGCTCAGCAAACCCTCCTGCAGCTTGTACCATCTTGTACCATCTCCCCTGCTCCCACTTACATCTGGGCGGCATCTTCTGGGTTCCTGAGCACTTTCCTGTGCTCTCACCATCAAAGGGTGAACATCATCCATTCCCGGAGGCCACCTCCTCCTCCCAGGTGGCCCATCCCAGGCACAAGGTCAAACCCTAGCTGAATCACATGGCCTGTCTGCCGCTAGAGGGAGCCCCCAGCGTGGCCTTGTGGCTTTCTGGGGTGCTGAGGGGTGGGGCCCTGTAGAGGGCGCTGGGGATGTCTTGCCAAGAGTCTCACGGAGACTGGGGTGTCCCGACAGGATGATCCCTCCGGAGACCAAGAGGCTCTGGTCTGTGGGCTCAGCATCTCCACGATTAAAGAATAAGTCTGGGGAGATGCGAAGAGCTGGAAATGGAGCCCCGGCGTCCAGAGCTGTGGCCTCAGGCTCTGCCTCCCCTCCTCTGTCCGCTGCTGCTGCTCACATTTACTGGAAGCCAGAAGAGAGCACGTGAGACTCAGCAGCCCATCAGCGGCTTTGGTGTTCCTCATTCATTGATTCACTGACTCATTCATTCAGAAAATATTTGAGCACCTCTACGTGTGAACCCTGGGCTAGGCCTTGGAGATACAGACCATGGTGAGCCAGACGCAGCCTCTGCTGTCATGGAGCAGTTAGTCTTGCTGGGGGGCGTATAAGGGAGAGATGCATAAACAAGCCATTGTAGGGGCGCCTGGGTGGCTCAGTGGGTTAAGCGTCCGACTCTTGGTTTCAGTGCAGCTCATGATCTCACGGTTTGTGAGTTCGAGCCCCGCATCTGATTCTACACTGACAGTGCAGAGCTTCCTTGGGATTCTGTCTCCCTCTCCCTCTGCCCCTCCCCTGCTTGCTCTCTATTCCTCTCTAAAATAAATCAATAAATCAATCCATAAATAAAATGAAAAATAAAAGATAAATAGACTTAAAAGCCCCCAAGCAATTGTAGTGTTGTATGTTACTTAACATACACTCCAGGTACACACGGGACGTACTTAACCTCTACCGTGGGGGACAGGAAGGCTTCTCAGGGAAAAGATGACCTCTAAGCTGAGACCCAAAAGAGCCGAGAATTAGCTAGGCAAAATGAAAGTGTCGCAAGCAGCGTGATCAGTTTGTACAAATGCATGCACACACGCATGTATCCATCCAACAAATACTTTTCTAGCACCTACTATGTTTCTAGATGCTGGGGCTGGCTATAGTGGTGAGCCAGGCAAGCAGTGTCCCAACATCAGGGTGCTTATGTGCCGGTGGAACATAGCCTCCAAAGAGGCCACAGGGACATATGCACCCCCATGTTTATAACAGCACTATCAACAATAGCCAAAATATGGAAAGAGCCCAAATGTCCATCGATGGATGAATGGATAAAGAAGATGTGGTATATATATACAAGGGAGTATTATTTGGCAATCAAAAAGAATGAAATCTTGCCATTTGCAACTATGTGGCTGGAACTAGAGGGTATTATGCTAAGTGAAATTAAAGAAAGACAAATAGCATATGACTTCACTCATATGAGGACTTTAAGATATAAAACAGATGAACATAAGGGAAGGGAAGCAAAAGTAATATAAAAACAGGGAGGGGGACTTAAATATGGAGAACAAACAGAGGGTTACTGGAGGGGGTGTGGGAGGGGGGATGGGCTAAATGGGTCAGGGGCACTAAGGAATCTACTCCTGAAATCATTGTTGCACCATATGCTAACTAACTTGGATGCAAATTAAAACAAAAAACAAAACAAAACATAGACGCACCTTAAAGTCACCAAGTTGCGCACGTTAAATATGTATAGTTTTTGTATATCAATCATTCGTCAATAAAGATGCTAAAAAAAAAAAAAGAGGCCATAGGGAACCATGTGGAAGAGACAGGGGCCTCTCCCCTTTTCAGAGTACTCTGGGCCTCAGTCTCCATTCTCTTCCTGATGAGCCTTGCGACTAGCCCCCAAGCCTTCCCTTGACGGTCAGATGTAGGGATGTCACCCAGTCCATGGGGGAGGGCGCACCTGTGCCAACGTAACAATAGCCCGGACGGAGGCCTGCTGAGCGGTTCTGCTAATTACAGTGATGAATGGGTTTAATTTACTTGGAAGAGTAATGTGCTGTCACTCTATTGTCAGAGATCAGCCCCAGTGTCTGCTCCCTCCCCTCTCCCCGACAGGTGCCTGCCCAAGCTCTTGTAGCTTCCCCACTGGTGGCCCAGGCCCTTTCCTGCTCATCACCGTGTCTGCTTGGGACCTGTCTGCTGCCTCCTCTGGTGGCCAGGGGAGTAGAATTCTTAATCTTTTTTTTTTTTTTTAATGTTTATGTATTTATTTTGAGAGAAAGAGAGAGAGAGAGAAGGGGAGGGGCAGAGAGAAAGGGAGAGAGAGAATCCCAAGCAGGCTCTATACCACCAACGCAGAGCTTGAAGCAGGGCTCGAACCCACGAGCCACGAGATCGTGACCTGGGCCAAGATGAAGGGTTGGATGCTTAACCAACTGAGCCACCCAGGCACCCCAAGTAGGGGGAGAATCCTTATGTGTCTCCACTGCAGAGAGTTGTGGAGCCACAGCTCATTGGGAAGGGTAGACCTTCCCATTTCCTGGGTCATCACTGCTCGGGGCAGAGAGCCCCCATCTCCTGTTGCCGCCACACCTCCCACCCCTCTATCTCATCTCCTAGATGAAGCCATTTTATGCGGTTCCACCTTCCGGCTCTAGGGCATGAATGCTGGGGGACAGGGAGCTTCTCAGGTGCTCTGTTTGTTGAATGAATGCGTGAATGCGTGCATTCGTGAAAGGTCCATGAGAACCTCACCCCCCCCCACCCCCACCCCATGTGCCTCAGGCCTTGTAACAGGATGACTTTGGATCCTGGCGCTTTCCTTCTCCAGATCTTGTGTGTCTCCCTTCTCCTTCTCCAGATCTTGTGTGTCTCCCTTCTCGGCTCTACTCCCGGGTGACGTCTGTAGGCAACGGGGGCCCAGACTCTTCATTCTGCAACCTCCAGACTCTTCATTCTGCAACCTTAGCGATGTAAGACCACACAGCACGGAAGCTGAACGGAAGTTGAAGCCTGGTGATCTGAGCCCATTGTGGGCGGAGCAAGACATCAGGACCAGGATGTGCCGCCCTACAGCCAGAGAAGCCCAGGTCCCCACTTCTAGAGGATGGTTTCGAGCCTCCCGCTTGGGCTTCCTTTGACTGCTACCATTTTTACAGTCATCCTGGGAGGGGCAAAGCTTCCTTGTGATCAACAGACCGTCTTCTCCTGCTCTCTGGCCTGACTCCCCACCTCTGCACCCGACACTGCTCTGCAGCATCACATCTGAGTGGGGAGCTAGGAGGGGGCTGTCTTCTCAGAGCCACCCTAGGAGCTTTCTCCTACTTTCCAGGCCAATCCTGAGACCATGTTCAGGTCTCCTGGTTCCTCCAGGCCCAAGGACCGTTATTGCCAAGACTGTCCTAGCCTTGGGTCAGTGGTGTCAGCCTAGCCCCTCCCCTCCCCCCCCCCACCCCACCCCAGGGCAGCTGGGACAAGCTCGGCTGAGTGGATGGCCTTGGTCAGGGGAGAAGGGAGTGGTGTTTGTTTTGTTCGTTCATTGCCACGCTTGCCTGCCCGAGTAGGCAGCTGGCTGGCAGGATGCTCTAGGGAGACCTTCCCTCGGCTTAGCCAGGCATGACTGGTGCCGGGAGCCGGTCAGGGTTTGGTGGGGATAGGGCTGTGTTTCCATCTGCTCTCCCTGTGGGTGCAAGAGACCTCCCCCGTCAATCCTTCTGCCCAGTTAGAACTGGACAGAGGCAGCAAGGCGGCGGGGGCGGGGGGAGGGTCATGGCCAGCCTGAAAGAGAGAACACCTCCTCCCGGGAGGGAAGCCAGTCAGAAGACCTGGTTGTCATCTGGGAGGGGTAGCCTCAGCTCTGCCACTAGCGGTCTGCGATGGAGGCAGGTCACGTCCTGCTTGGCCTCAGTCCCTCCATCTGTAATATAGGAGGAAAAGGTCTCTTCTAGTTCTGGGATTCACCATCTATAATTCCTGCCCCAAGACACAGCCGGGAATGGAGCAGGGTGGACCCCTCGTGGGATGTCCAGCACTGGCCAGAAGCGCGGCCACCAGAGCCGGCACCTGCTGACCGGCTAGCTCCCTGCAGACGTGGGAACAGCTGGGTCCCAGCAGGCGAGAGGCCACGTCGATAATTGACTCCTGCCATGGGGGGAGCTGGCCCGGCCTCATCAGTATGCAGTGCCCGTGCAGAGTGCTTAAGAAAAACTTATTAATTTCCCCTCCACAAAGACTGAGGGCTCGGCAGTAATCACAGTATCAAGTCGTAATAAAAAAAAAAAAAAAAAAAAAATCCCTCCATTGAAAATAGCAGTTGGGACTCTGGAGAGTTCAACAGGAAAAGATTGTATTAAGATAAAGGAGATGATAGCCGAGCAGACATTAAAGGTTGTCATTGTCTGGTAAATCACATCAGGGAGGCCCCAGGACTGCTGTATCCCAGTGAGAGAGTGAAGACCCGTGCTCCTGACCCGGCTACACATCCCCCACCCCCAACTGGCCCACCTCTCCCCCACCTCCTTCCCGCCCTCAGGCTTTGGAGCAAATGCAGGAATCTCCTGTCCCTGTGAGCGGCAACTGGCCTGAGTACCCTCATTAGGGGCAGAGGGAGGGACAGGCTGCAGATTCTGGAGGCTGGATCTCTAGCCTGACAGTGGGGATTCTGGAACATCTGTCAGTGGCAGAGGGGCCTGGGAGAAAGGGACTGTTTCTGGGTCACCTGTCCGGTTGGCATGTTCCTTGTGGGGACAGGAGTACCAGGGCCTGAACCCCCTGGACATTGCCCTGACTTGCCTACTAGACGGAGGCTGATTCAGAGAGGGTGTTCCCGACCTGCCAAGGGGGAGGCCCATCCTGGTGGAAAAGTCCAAAGAATTCTAGTAAGGAGTTATCAGGATGAAGCCACACGCAGCGAGGTGCCAGATGACCATTGCCCTCTGGGGCTCTCAGCAAGTAGTGATTGGCTGAGTGGGGTGCAGGGCAGAGCCAGGGGGTGGGGAGGTCCTTGCTCTTTGACATTTTCACTTGGCCGAATGAGAGGTTGTGCGGGCTCTAAAAATGCAGTCTGAGCTGAAAGTTACACTGGACTCAGAACAAGAAGTTTCCGGGTGTCAGCGGTTGGGAGTCCACCTAGAAGAGTGGAGTCATGATGGGCTTCCCCTGTCGTTACTGAGGGGACATTCCAATGGGAGGTCAAGAGGACAGACTCCTTGGCGTTGAGTTCTGGCTCCGCTATGTATTAGCTGTTCGTCCTTGGGCAAGTTATTCAACCTCTCTGTGCATCAACTTCCTTATCTGTAGAATGGTGGTAATAGTATCTACCTCGTAGGGTTGTGATGAGGGTTATCATACATGAAGAGCTCTAAATAAAAATCTGCTCTTATCCCTCAGTCGTCCTTGTCTAAGGTCACATAGTCAGCAGGTGGCCAAAGCACATCACTGGACCACCTCCCGCCCATCACCTTCTTTCCACAAGCCACTTCTTGAGGAGTCCAGCGTGGTGGCCAAGAGCTTGGGCTTCGAAGCCCAGAACGCTCAGGGTTCAAATCTTGGCCTCAGCTCGGGCAAGTGACATTACTTCTCAGACTCTCAGCTTCCTCTCCTACAGAGAAGGAGGGTGGCCAAGGCAGGCAGCTTCCCTGGGGTCTCTGCCTGTGGATGTCAAGCCCAGAAGGGCAGGGTCCCCCACTCTCATCCCTCCAGGTGGCATCCGTCCCTCTGCAGCCGCGAAGCCGTGGGCACCAGGGACTGTTCTGGAGTTGCCCTGAAGTTTAACGAGGCTGAGCCGAGAGGGCCAGGCGTATTAAGTGTGATGGGGTTGTGTGGAGATTAATGTGAGGCTGGGTGAAATAGCTAAGGCAGTCCTTTTCCCAGTTAATATGCACACTTAAGGAACGATTGGAGAGTGTGAAAACATTTAAAAGGAATGCTAATTTCAGCAGGAGAGAGGAGAAATTCTGGGGAGAGGGATGCAGAAGGGTGGAGCTGGGGTAGAGGTGGGGGGGGGGTCCTGCTCAGAGTTCTGCGCTGCGGGGTGGTTCTCTGAGGGCCTCTCTGTGCCCACCCGTCTCTAGAAACACAGGCCTAGGAAGGCCCAGAGCAGAAACTGGGGTGCATGGGGTGACTCTGGACCTAGGTCTGGGCTCTGCTGGGCTGGAAACTTGTGGAAGTAGGGGTCCTTGTCTGCCCTGTGAAGAATAGGAACAAAGTCAAGGTGGAGGGGCAGAGTCAAGGTAAGGGCCTGGGAGGGCTTCCTGGAGGAGGTGTTGTTGGACTGAGCCCTAAAAGAGGGGTTAGGAGGAGGAGGTGGGACCTTTTGGATGTTGGACTGTTCATCCAGGAGATCCCGGTGGGATGGGGCAGCCCAAATGCAAGGTAAGATCCAGGCTTCTTCAGGCTTATGTCCAGGCTCTAGAAGGGTCCTCATGAACGAGCTAGAAGGAGGCCAAGGAGTAGCCTTTTCTTCCTCAGGGGAACTCTTCCTCTGGAGCCTCTGGATGGGAAATGGGGATTCTCTGTTCCCACATCCTACAAATGTCACATGCCCTCTCAGCCCCGGGGGCTGGACATAGTACTTACCCCCATGTCCCCCACCCCCCACCAGGGTTGACGCTTCCTTCCAGAGGCTCATCCTTTAAGCACTAAATGTGTGTCACCCAGGATCTCTCAGGGACCCCAGAGCTCTGAGACCGCAGCCCATCCCATCCACTAGTCCCGCTTAAGGGTGGAGTGAGCCCATCCCCCAGCCTCTGGTTCCTGCCACGCCCACCAGAGACCTGAGCGCTGAGCGGGTAGTGCTTGCAAAGCTGCTCGGATGAAAAACCTCTCTAAGTGCCCAGTGTGGTTATTAATAACGTCTCTCGGCTCCGAATGCCTCTTTAATTCCTCTGCTTAAACCACTCAGGAATCCATAACACTTGCCCCTTAGCCTGTGGTTATTCTACTCTCTTAATGGCCTTTTATGGAGGGACCTTATTGAAAGCTTTTCCCTAGCTTGAGTAAATCATGTCCTCTGGGTAATCCTTGCCTGCAATTTTATTAACTTCTTATGAGAGGTCAGAGGGACCAGAAGGAGGCCAGTGTTTCGTCCGTGTTCTGTCCCGTCCAGTCTCAGCACTGTCCCTTACCTGGCTGGGGGCCTCAGAGAGGAGGTATTTGGGGCCAGACCTTGGAGATCAAGAATGCCAATGCCCCTCCTTCCTGTACTCTCGCCGGTCAGTCTTTCTACGTGGGTAGGGGCTGGGAGGCCAGGTAGCATGAGCTGGGCCCAGGGGGAAGCAGGGCCAGGCACCAGGAAGGGCGGTACTCACATCAGTGTCCTGGTCCATCAGTCACCTGCTGTATCAGTCACCTGGCACGTTGTCTACCTGGTGCGTTAGTCACGAGGCACATTAGTTACCTGGTGCATCAGACGTTTGGTGAGCACTAGATTGGACAGCAGGGGTGAGGAAGCAGAACCAGAGAAGGGCACTGAGGCCCCAAGTTGGGAACTGCAAAGGGTAAAGGACCACACGAATGCAAGGTGTTAATAATAGGGAAAATTGTGTGCAGGGGGAGGGGGAATATATGGGAACCCTGTGTGCTTTCTCCTCCATATTTCTGTAAGTCCCAAGCTGCTCTAAAAAATAAAGTCTGTCTTTTTTTTTGTGAAAAAAAGCAAAGGAGTCTTCAGGAAACAGAGATGCCTAGAAAAGAGCAGGGGTCCCCCTGGGAGTCCGGGATGATTTTCAAGGTGCCTGTGTGCCTCTCTCTTGCCCCAGGGGGGAGGGAAGAGGGGAGTCGGGGAGGGCTGGGAGAGGGGAAGAGGATAGAAATGGGGCTGAGGCGGGACTGGGTGTGGGGGGGGGGGAGGAGGGGTTTCTCAGGGGAGCCTGAATTCACCTCTCCTGTCTGTTCCTTGGGCCGGAAGCAGGGGCGCTCACAGAAGAGGACCATCCCAGGTCGATATCCAGCTGTCCCTTCTTGTTCCAACTCTGAACCCCGAAAAGATGCCAGCCCCTCTCCTCTGGTCTAGTAGAAGGCCAGGGCAGCCACCGGGCCAGCTCCGGAGCTCTGTTGGACTTTCTCCCACCACCCCCCCCCCCCCCAGAGGGTTATAAACCATCATTATGACTGCAGCAAAAGCGTGGCTAGAGGAAGGGGGGGAAGGGCAGGAGGCAGGGCTGAATCCCACTTTGGGAGGGGGCCCGTGTCTTCCTCCAGCTGTCCCCAGGAAGGGTCTCAGAGGGGTTTCCAGCCCTCGATGATCAGGGGCAACAGAGGTCTTGCGAATTCTATCTGGAGCCTAGAGAGACGGATTCCTCATGGGCGGCTCAGTGAGGAGCCACTGTTCGTGTCCCATTGTCTGGGCCCAGACGGTTGGCCATCAGAGGAGGGGTCTGGGAGTCCCCTGTCCTTCTCCAACTCCGGGAAGTAGGGTGAGCACCAGACTTGAGGGTCAGGAGCCAGGCTATTCCTGCCTGCCCGTAAGAGGGGCCAGTTCTGAGATCCAGCCTGTGGCAGGAGAGAAAGCCGGCTCCGGCTGTCCCTTGGCCCTGCTTTGGCCGGCTCTGGGCTTGGAGCCGAAGGCCTGTTCTGATGCCCTCACCCTCTCTCTGAGTCCCTAGCAATAGTGGCTGGCGGGCACTGGCACTTAGCACGTGCCAGGCTGTGCGTCAAGGGCTTCCCACGTGTGATTTCAGCCTCGCAACCACCTTCTCTAGATAGGCCCCCTCCTCCTGACGGTCACCCGTTGCTTCACCCCTCCTCCCCGCCCCTTCGCGCAGATCCCAAGGCCCGGTAGTAATTGTTGCCTTGTTGCCTGTCTTCCCTCGGAGACTGTAAATTCCCCTTGTTGGCTGCAGCATCCCCAGCATCCCCGCTAAGTGCTTGCGCATAGGAGGTGCTCACTAAATATTTGCTGCATCACTGAAGGACCTAATTAAGTGAAAAGGCTCAGCGAGGTAAGTCATTTTCTCAGGGTCACCCAGCTTGTATCTGGTGGAGCTGGAATTCACACGGGCCGTGGACATCTGCAGCCTGCGGACGGCACGGCGTGGAGTACTTACGTGCTCCCCCACTGCTGCCGGGAGGAAGCGGGAGTCCCAGGCCCAACACAGAAGCCAAGAATAACTCGTACCCCATGCCTTCATTTTCCACTGCAAAATGGGCTGAACTTCCCGGAGGTGCTAGGAGCGGAGGTGGAGTCTCCCCGGAGCTGGTCCCCCTCTCCTTCCCTCCAGGTAACCGGAGATGTGGCTTCATGACCCAGCTGGGGAGGCAGAGGAACAGAGTGGGGCACAGCCGCCAGACGGCTGGCTCCCACGCTTGTCATCCTTGCTGGGAGAGGAGGGAGTGGCAGAGGCCAAGAACGTCTCGGCCAGCTCAGCCTGTGAGATATGCCCTGAATCCGAGGCATCTCCGGTCCCCTCCCCGCTGGCGGGTCCCCCACCGCGTCGCATCTGTAGAGCCCAGCTAGCCTCCTCCTCCCCCGTGACCCAGAGTGATCTCAGGAGGACAAAACTCTGAAAACTCCCAGTGGCTTCCCATTCTGCCTACAAAACAAAATCCAAAATCCTCTTCTTCGTGTCCTGGACCTGATCTGGCCCCTGCTTCCTTCTCCAACTTCTCATCCCGTCACCCCTCCCTCACCCACCTGCCACACGGGCCCTCACTGCCCTCTCTGCACCTTTGCCCTTGCCCTGCCCTCTGCCCGGCACACGCTGTCTTCAGATCCTCTCAAGGCTGGCTGCCTGTCATCACTTAGGTCTCAGCACAAATGTCGCCTCCTGGGAGAGCTCTCTCTTAACCCCCTTGTTGAAAGCAGCTTCAGGCGCTCCAATCTGCTTTCCCTTTCATTCATTTACTTGTAGTTTACTCACTTCCTGTCTGTCTCCTCCCCTGGAATGTCAGCTCCCCGAGGGCAGAGACTGTGTCTGTTTGCTCTGACCCAGAGGCCTCGACCGGTTGATGCTCACAGTTGATGCTCAATAAATGTTTGTTGAATGAATGAATGAACCTTTCACCTCTGGTGGGAGGCTCCTCTGGGGCATCCCTGCTGGGCGGCTCAGCTCCCTCCTGCCCCAAGGCCTTGATATACCAATACTGGGAGATGGGGAAGGGGGAGCTGGGCTGGAGCTCCCAGCCGGAGTGCTGCCCCCATGGGTGCTGAGTGCTCCAAGCCAGACGAATGCACCTGCAGCGGGCAGCCTATTAATAATGGCAGTAGCACATGTCAGGAGGCCGTGGGGAGGGAGGCAGCTGTGACAGAGAGGGGATAATCCCTCCACTCCCACACCCGTCAGACACACAGGCCGGGCTGGATACCAATGGGGAACTGCCACCATATTTTCTAGAAGGCAAGACTATCCCTTTTTTATTGGGGCTGGCTGGTTGGTACCTGGGTGGGTGGCTGATCCTGTGGACAGCCCATCCAGGGAGAGTTCTGCCCCAGCGGGGTGGACCCCACAAACCAGCTGGGGAGAGGCAGAGGGATGCCCCCTTCCCATCTCTGTCCTTGGCCGACCAGGCCTCCATGGAGGCCTCAGCTGAGAAGGGAGGAGTCTGGGCCCTGGGACCGGGGAGGGTGAACTTTGCCCAGACTCCTCTTGACGTCTACCTCTGGGGGTGGAATTGAGGGACAAAAATCAAGCTGAGTATGGGAGGGAGGAGAAGGAGAAGGGGAGACAGGAAGATTGCAGTCGGCTCGGTGGCAGTTGGGGTGCGGGTGAGAAGGCCTGGTTCAGACCCTACCCGGCGGCACCTGCCTTAGCTCTAGCCCCGGAGGGGGTGTTGGGGTGGGGTGGGGACTCTGAGGAGCCAGCAGTGCTGCTGACAGAGGCAGAGCTGAGCTGTTCTCTCCCGACAAGAGCCCTTGTCACAGTTATTTTAAGGGGAAACACCTGTCACCTCCTGAGACACCTTCTGTCCCCAGCAGACAGTAGCTCCCAGCACCTGCGAAATAGGGGTGCTGCGGACAGCCCCGCCCCCACCTGAGGCTCTGACTTCTCACACTGACCCAGATGCCTTGACGGGATCCCTCAGTGGTCCAATCTGTGGCCCCTCTGGTCCCCCTCCGTTGTCTGCCTAGAGCCCCTGCCCCCACCTCTATCGCTCGCCGAGCCCCTCCTCATGGCCAGCTTAGTCCGTCTTTAGACCCAGCCCCTGCCTCTCACTGGGCCTGGGGCCACCCAGCCCTGTCCCTTCTCTGAGCCCTGATCCCCCATCCTGAGTCCTGTGGCCCTAGACACGTCTACACTTCCACGACCAAGGGTCTTTGAAAATCCTTCAGATGCCTTCAGAAGCCCCAGCCCCCCCATCCAAACAGCCTCTGAGCAAACCCATTGAGACCATGCCCACAGCCCAGCCCTGTCCCTCAAGCCCAGACAGGCCCCCCCCCCCCACCCAGCACTGTGTGCCAGGACCTCCCACTGCCAGGGGCAGCCTGGAGTTGGCAGGGAGACCTGCTCCTTCCGTCCTAAGCTGATAGGGAATGTCATTATTAGCAGGTTCCTAACTGGGCCACACTTTCTGGCTGTGGGGACAGCTTGTGCCCTGTGCCAGAGAAACATCACACTGCTTACACCTCACTCCCTGGGGTGGTGCCTGAGACTCCCAGCATGTGCTCGTGAAATGCCCTGGTCCTCTGGTTCCTTCCAGCCACCTCTCTCCGTTGTTCCCCTCTGCTGGGTTGGGGTACGGCTGTGTTGGGGTGTCACCAAGGGGCCTTAAGCATTATTCGCAGCCCTCAGTCCCCTTCCATCCATTGAGAGGTCTTCTCTGAGTCTCTCTGCTCTGGCGACCGTGTCTTCACCCAACCCTGGGATAGTGTCCTTGACCTCGTAGCTGGGAATTACCATTATCCTTGTTGTCAGCCCTGGAAACAGTGATTCAGAGATGTCAAGCCACTTGCCTAAGGTCACAGAGCTAAACGCTGGCAGAGCCATGATCAGGATATAGGTTGGGGTGGCTCCGGCCTGGGTCCTTGGGGCTCATATTGCCCCATATCTGACTGGGGGGACCTGTATAGGCATTTCTAGGTGGCAAAGCCTCGATCAGAGGTGCAGGGGAGAAGCTGGGTCTGGAACAGTGCGTGGGGTCAGATACTGTAATCTCCTCCCTCATGACCTAATCACCTCCCAGAGGCCTCACCCCCTAATACTATCACATAGGGGATTATTTCGACATATGAATTTTAGGGGGACACATTCAGTCTACAGCATATAGTGTACGTAGTGTATATAAGGTGCATATGTAGTGCATGTATATGATTATTGTATATATAATGCATATGTAGTCCAGTCCATATATATGATTAGTGTATATAATGCTCAGTGGTGATGCCCCTCCTGCCTGGTTCCTAGGGACCATTTCCGCACAAAGGAGGTATGCTGCCCTCCCTGCCAGAACCACTAGACCCCACGGAAGCAGGTGGAAACTTTGCCTCTTATCCAGGCTAATTTGTTATTGAAACAATTTGAATCAGCTTCAAAGTAAGTTAAATGAGCAGAGATCACCTTTCCCAGTCCCATAAATCAAGGAGGGTACAAAGGAAGTGGGAAACAAAGAGATCACAGAAGCCTGAAAACAGACGGGCTTGCGTGGCCCCGACTTCCCGCCCGAGGAGAGGGGCAGGTTTCTGGGCCAACACGGTGCACCGGGAACAAAGCTTTTTCTTCCTCCGACTGAAGAGGCTGGTCCGGAAAGCCATTCCTCCTCCTGCTTCTGTGGTTGTGGGGGAGAAGCCGGCGTCACCGTGGTGAGGGCGGGTGTAAGTCGGGGGGCCCTTGTCCTTCTCCGCAGGCAGTGGACATGCCCAGAGTGCGTTCCTGCCTGCTGGGGTTCTGGGACCCTGAGGGGCAGGGGGGGACATCTCCCTGGTGGGTGGTTTGGGGGTGGCAGGAGGGTGTCTCTGGTTCCTCGATGCCTGTGAGGAGATGTGAATTTTTGAGTCTGGTTTGGAGGCCCGGCGGGCTAAGAAGACTGCTCCGTGCTGGTCTATTGCGCTCTGTGTCGTTGTGTGTGTGTGTGCGTGTGTGTGCGTGCTCGTGAGTTCCTAAGCATTCAGCGGGGCCTGGCCTGGAATACCAGATCCACTCCCGATGAAAGGGAGCTTCTGGCTGCCTGCTCTGTTTGCCCTAAGCAGGGGTGCTGCCTCCTCTTTGGGCCAGGCTGCCTGCTGCAGGGGGAGATGGCGGGGGGGGGGTTCCCTCTTCTGTAGCAACTCTTGGCTGGGAGACCCCATGTCCCATTCCCTAGGCTGCCTGGACTCACTACCCAGGACCAGGTCGGAGCACCTGTGGCCGGTGCCTGTTAGAGACACAGGCCAGTGCCAGCTGAGGGAGGGGGACCAAAGACAAGAGCGAGACCCAGGGGGACACACCAGGAGGGGGAAGTAGGGAGAGACGCCCTCAAGGGGTAGAAAGTGCCAGGTGCCGAGAGGCTGACTGAGAGAGTAGCTCCTAGGGGAGTAAGATCGCTCGAGAGGGTCACAGGAGGCCCCAAAGTATCAAGCAAGAAAAATCTAAGGTGAGGGAGGCCAGCAACAAACTGGGAAGCTGACAAAAAGACAGGAACCAGGGAGTGAGGGACAGAGCAGGGACAGAGTGGCCTTGGCTGGGGCTGGCGGGGGGACAGGTAACTGTGGCCTCGCTGGGGCTTCCTACACTGAGAGCTTGTGGGGAAGCCTAGCGCTAGGTTGTGATTTCTTTTCTTCTCTTTAAAAATTTTTTTTAATGTTTATTTTTTGAGAGAGAGAGAGAGAGAGAGAGAGAGAGAGAGTGAGCGAGCACCAGTGGGGGAGGGGCAGAGAGAGAGGGAGACACAGAATCCAAAGCAGGCTCCGGGCTCTGAGCTGTCAGCACAGAGCTGGATGTGGGGCTCGAACTCACAGACCGCGAGATCATGACTTGATCAGACGCTTAATCTTGACCGACTGAGCCACACAGGCACCCTTAGGTTGTGATTTCAACCAGGGTCTGAGGTCGTCTGCAGAGAAACAAACTCCACTAAACGCTCCTCACCCTCTCACCCTCTCACCAGGTGCAGTCTCCATTTCGCTTTTGTCTTTGGAAGAAAGAGAATTAGAAACTCCCTAGGTGGGTTTCTGCGCTAACTTTCACGCCACACCCCCCTTCTGTCTTCATTGTTCTCGGCTCTGAGCTTCTTTGTCCCCCAGCTACAGCCCAGCACAGCGGTGGCCTCTCGGACCCTGCCTTTCCAGCTATGGCTAAGTCTCCACCCTACGGGCATCTGGGGTGTCTGGGTCTCTGCCCCCTCACCCCACACCCCTCCTCTCCCCCATGCTCCTGATGACCCCTGAGTCCCCCGTGGGCCTCCTCTCCCTGTCCCACCCCACCTCAGCCTGATGGTGGCTGCTCTTGACCCTTGCTTCTCCCGCTGTCTTCTGGCACAGCCTACAGATCGACAGAGCCCATAAATCGCCATGGTGGGCGGGGCCCCCAAGGGCTGACGCGGCACCAGCTTGGGGGGCTGAGGTTCTCGGGGGTGCGGTGACCTGCTGGGGCACAGAGCCCGGGGCTTCTCTCCCAACGGAACACTTTGGTTGTGGTGCCTTGTTGGATGCTGGAAGCTGGCCTTGCCCAGCTCTGTAGAAGGTGGGACGAGAAGAAATATGTCAAATATGAAGCGAAGGGGATTTAGGTGAGACTGACAGAAGAACTTACCGTAGTGAGGATTATCATTGGCCAGGGGAGACCGGGGAAATGGTGAACTTCCTTAGCAAGGAGTTTATAAAATTTGGGAAGAGTCTGTCCGGTGATTTAGATATAGCGACGCCTAAAGACAGGGGGGTGGAGTAAATGACCCACCCAACACAGAAAGCTTCGCTTGGTGGGAGGGGACACGGGGGGGGGGCGGTCAGAAGACCTCGATTCCGGGCTCCAGAGGTCACGGAGCAAGGACACAGCCAGCACGGCATCAGGTCCTGGCTTCCCCGCTGACCCCCTGTGTGCTTTGGGCAGTCACCCCCTCCCCGGGCTGGTGTTCATCTGTAAAGTGGGGACAGGACTTCATACAGTTGCTGTGAGGTTAAAGGACAGTGTATGTAAAGTGCTCTGCACAGTGCTTGGCCCAGAGGACTCTCTAGAAAGTTCTCTTTAGAAAGCTATGATTAATTGGGCAAATCCTCAAACTTTCTAAGCCTCATTTTCTTCATCCATAAAATTGAATGTCTAACCCTCGCTCACTCATTCAGTGCACGTCTACTGAGCCCCTGCTGTGTGTCAGACCCTGTTCTGGGCACCGGAGATAGAGAAATGGGCACAACAGGCAGGATTCCTAACCTCATGGAGCTAATATTCTAATGGGGGTGGGGGATGACAGACAAGAAACAGATATATGTACTATGGGAAAGTGAGACAGGATGAGGGTGATAGGGAGTGATGGGGTGGGAGAGGCTGTTTTATAAAAGGGGACCAGGACAGGCTGCTCTGATAAGGTGACATCTGGAACAGACCTGCGGGAAGTGAGGGAGTGGGCGGCAGAGATAGGATGAGGGCAAGAGGGACAGTGTGGTTGGAGCGGAGCAGAGGAGACGAATCCACCGAGAAAACAGAGCCCACTGTAACGACTTCACCTACTGCCCCGAGGAAATGCCACGCTCTTGCAACATTTCTTTTTAACGTTTACTTATTTGGAGAGAGAGGAGAGAAATGGGAGGGGCAGAGAGAGAGAGAGAGAGAGGGAGAGAGAGGGAAGTCCAAGCAGGCTCTTCACCATTAGCGCAGAGCCTGATGCGGGGCTTGAACTCGTGAACCGTGAGATCATGACCTGAGCGGAGACCCAGAGTCGGCAGCTTAACTGACTGAGCCACTCGGGCCACACCAGTATCTCTGGCAGAATTTTGATTGTGGCGTTCACCCGCAACAGGGAGCCCTTTGGTTCCAACGTCCTGGAGAAATTGAATTTCTTGCTTCTCCTACTTATTTGGGACCGGGAGACCAGCAAGTCGAGGCTCCCTCCCCTGCCTGCCACCGCTGGTTTGTGGCCTGTAGAACGCATGGCTTTTTAGTAACAATTAAAAACAACTAAATTCTTTATTGCCGTAAGCGAGGGAGGGCTTTAATGCATTCAACCTTGTCCCAACTGGCGGCTTCACCTTCGCTTTGTAGATGCGGCAACGAGGCTCTGGAAGGTTCTGTGCTTGCCGGAGGTCATACAGCCCATATGGTGTGGAAGAGAGCGATCTCACTGACCGCTGATTTCTGAGCAGCTTTGTAAATGTGTATCTTTCAAAGTCACACGCGTGCACGCACGCACGCACACACATACCGAGAACCCCCGAGCCCAGAGGGACATAATCACAGGGTCCCTCCCTTAAAGGCCACCCATCACTAAAGGGATCAAAAATGCTGAGAAAGCGAACACATGGCCTGAGCGCCACCGTCTCCCGGGCTACAGCTGTGGCGAACATCCCTAATCAATCACAGGGCTCTTCCTGTTGAGCTCAGGTGCAGCCTCAGAATTCTGGAAAGCCACCAGAATTGGGGTTGGTTCATTAAAGGGAACGTATTTGCCATTTGGGGGCAGGGGGTGGGAAACAGCAATGGCCTAATCTCTGGACTTGGGACTCCATTCCTTGAACGCCTGGCCGCTTTCTCTGCCTGCTTTATAAACTGACCACAAGTCTAGTGTGTGAGAGACAGAATCAGGGCAGCCTCCGAGGGAGACTGGGCTTTCCAGCTCCGGGATGGCAGGGGTGGGGGTGGGGGTGGGGGCTGCCCTCCCCGCAGGTGTTCAGAGCAGCTGGGGCTGTTGGAATCCCTCCTGGGATTTGTTCCAGCTGTCAGACATGGATCAGGCTTGGGATTGGTGAACCCAGACAAGAGTACCTGCTGTTTAATGAGCTGGAGACAGACGTGGCTTCTGCAAGCGAGTCCTTTCCTTGGCTCAGGTGTGCAGATCAGATACGAAACCGGGAGCGCTGCCTCTCCGAGCGCGGTAACCAGAGGGAAATGAGCGATGCTGATCTGACAGAGGAGAATAAGGACGGGGAGGGGTGGGGTGGGGGGAGCAGCAGGGATGGAGACATGGGGGAGACTGGGGAGAGGCCTTCGGCCAGAGCTGTAGCCTCCCCAACTCCTAATGGTGTTTCACAGGGGATCCATTTCATCATGGGCTCCTGGAGGCCCATGTTTCTGTTCCCGGGGCCCTTGTTTCTGGGGTCTGTTGAGAGAACGGGAAAGGCAGAGGAATGAAGTAGAGACAGACCGGGTTCAAACCCTTGTCCTCCGGTCACTTGCCTCAGTTTCCCCATTTGCAAAATGGGCTCCATAAAGGCTCTCAGCCTTTTCCCACCTTGTCACCTTCTGCAACTGAGCGTTTGGTAGGTGCTCAGACCTGGCGTTTGACCTTTAACTGTGGGGTATCTCCCTCAGTTGGATCTGAACTCAGCGGCGGGGGCGGGGGGAAGTGGTGGGTTTATTTATTAGGACCTGTTAATCCTTAACAATTCCCACCCCGTGAGCTTGGGGTGAGGATGGAAAAAAAATGATGGGATATGCTACAGCCATCTAGATATCTCTGTCTCTGTTTCTACCATCATCTCTCTGTATCGTCGTCCACGTATATCTACGTCGTCTGTCTATACCCGCTGTAGGCATCACTGTCGCCAGCATCGACACCACCTGTATACCTTAGGACCCAGCACAGACCAGCACTCAGCATCATTTCATTTCGTGGGTCCTTCCCTTCCAGGCTCTTCCTCTGATGCCACTGCGGGAGGGGCCGGGAAGGGCCAGAGGACATTCCACTGCCTTCCTGGAAGAATGGAGCCACTTAACCACGAGCAGGGACAAAGGCAGTAGCTCCCCCCTCCCCCCCCACCCCTCTGCAGCTGGGATTTGGAATGAGTGATTCGCTCCCCGTGCAAAACCAGTGCTCAGGCCAGGAGACGGTTTTAACTTAACCCTGCTCTTGCCACAACAGCAAGGGGCCGGGGGCTGGGGGCTCTGACGGAAGGAATGGCATGACACAGTCTCCAAGAAAGTCAGGGAACCAGGGCGAACTCCAGTCGCTCTGCCAACCGTCTCCCAGTATTGATGAAGGGCGGCTCTGCACCAGGCATGGCGCCATGTGAGCCAGGCTAGGTGCCGGCTGTCCAGTGCTCACGGGTACGACACTCCTGACAACGCGAATCACGAGGATTCTACTGGTCCACGCTTCCTCATAGAGACCTTCGGGGCGAGACGCATCTCAGGTCTGACGAGTTTCCAGATTTTAGAAACGTAATGTCCTATGTATCATGGCACGCCCCAGCATCTTCGTATTTCTGCAGCAAAACGCGTAGGAATGGTTCCAGCAAGTGGATAAAGACCTTAAGTACTTCCAAGGTCCGTTCAGTTCAGGTTCTGCTGACAAATGAGTTTTGAAAAGCTTTTTGCTTTTCAGAACTTAGGGGTTGTCGGAATTGCGGAGAGAGCAAGAGGGCCTGTCCACTTACTGGGCCCGGGGCAGGCACCGGGCCAAGCACTCTCGCTGGATGAATGCATTAAAATCCTCCTACCGGAGCCTATGAGGCTGGTCCTGTTTGTATTATTCCAGGTTCACAGAAGAAGACATCCATACGTTTCCACTCATATGTGGATCTTGAGAAACTTAACAGAAGACCATGGGGGAGGGGAAGGGGAAGGAAAAAAAAAGTTACACACAGAGAGGGAGGGAGGCAAACCATAAGGCACTCTTGAATACAGAGAACAAACCGAGGGCGGATGGGGGGTGGGGGAGAGGGGAAAGTGGGTGACCAGCATTGAGGAGGGCGCCTGTTGGGATGAGCACTGGGTGTTGTAGGGAAACCAATTGGACAATAAATTATATTAAAAAAAGAAGAAGACATCCAGGCACAGAGAGGTTAAATAACCAAGCTAAGGACACACAGCCAGTGGCGGAGCTTGGGCTCGAACTGAGGTCTGTGGGGAGCCAATGCCTGCCATCGCCCTGGAGTTTACAACCCTGCATGTGCCAGGACAGAGGGTTGTTAACAAAGAGATCCTTAAAACCAGATGGAACAAGTGCTGGGGAGTCCGGGTCCCCAGGCCCTGAGAAGCGGCCTAGCCTAGCTTGAGGGGTTAGGGAAGATAACTCAGAGGAGCTGGCATCTACAGGGGGAGACCTGAGGGGCGGGTAGGCACTAGCAGGGCATCGGTGGGAAAGGGAAAAGTGTTTCAAGCAAAAGGAACAGAATAAACAACAGGAAAGCATGCATCGAAAGTCAGAGAATGAAAAGGAGTTGCAGCCTGGAATGGGAGCTGGGGGCGGGGCCCGAGAGGTAAGTAAGGGCCAGCCTCTTGCGGGCCTGGGGGCCACGCTGTCCCCCCCTCCCCCGGCGGGGCCCCAAGATGGGCAGAGATCCGGTCCCCCCCACTCTTTGGATCAGGACAACTGGAAACACGCAGGGGTTCTCGCGTGCAGCAGGCGCCTCGAGGGCCCCGGGGGCGGGTCTCACTGGCACACACAGCGAGGAGGATTCCCGATCTTTCCCCTAGAACCTCCTGGTTAGCCGCGGCTGGCGAGACCATCCAGGGGACACCTCCTCCCTCCAAGTGACAGGCGACAGGCCGGGGGCTGGGCTCCAGCCCTTAGCAGGTGGGCAAACCCTCTGGGCGCTGCGAACCCGCAGGCTGCCTCCCTCCCCGCCTGACAGCTGAAGTCTTTATTACGACGGGTTTAATTGGGGGCGTGCGTGAGCGTGTGTGTGTGAGTGTGCGTGCAATGCCGTGCATCTGCGGCCGGGGCGGCAGCCCACAGCCCCGCGAACGTGGCTCATGAATATTCCACGGGCGCTGTGCGCCACTCTTTGCAGTCATCGATTATTTATACATGAAATAACGAAAGCTTCATAAATAATGAAGGAGCCCGCGTCCCCGCTGCCTCTTCCGCTTCCCTCCGCCTGGCCCAGGTGAGGACGTGGGCTCCGCAAGGGATTGGCATCCACGCGCCGAGCGGCCTTGGCATCCACAGCCACCCTCCCCCCGCCAGAATCCAAGTCCTTCTTAGGAAGGAGGCGTGTGGGGCACAGGAGTGTGTGCGCGTGCGTGCGCGTGTGTGCTTTACGTGTGTGTGCTCGCGTGCTCGCCCGGGGAGGGGACGGCACACACGGGGCAGGGCAGCTGGGTTGTCTGCACGGTAGACTCTACGGAAAGGCTGCAATCAACAGAAAGGCCTTGTTTTATGTAAAACATGAGCAGGGAACACATCAGATACATCCTAGTCAAATTCAGTTCCAACCTCCCCTCTGGGGCTGTAATCCTGGAGTGTCATTCAGGAGGGGAGATCGCTTTGTAAGTTCTTAGCGAACACTTGAGGACAGAGTCACCCAGCAACTGCCACCTTTCAGGCTTACCACCTCCCTATTTCCGACCTACGGCCACCTTTGAAAGCAGGTGTAACGAAGGCGCCACTTTGCAGAGACGGTGAGGTTTAGTGCTTTGCCCAAAGTTGCAGAACTGGGAGAGCCTGGGCCTGTCCAAAGTTCCAGCCTTTCCATAGCTTTGCAACGAGGGACTGGTCTGTTGTCTGGCTAGTCCTGGGCCGGGCACGGACACCCACGTCCTGAATGGGAGCGCGTTTTCTCCTTGAACGTGGAAAGGGGGAAGTGCGTGGACTGTATGGATTGGGACAGTGACTACAAAAAGCTCTAAATATGGCAGGGCATTCTTATTCCTGGTTGAATAGAATCACTAGCTTAACATTTTTTTTGAATTAAACTTGTTAGTTTTTTTTTTAAGTTTTTTTTATTTCGAGAGCAAGAGAGAGTGGAGGAGGGGCAGAGAGAGAGGGAGAGAGAAAGAACCCCAAGCAGGCTCTGCACTCTCAGTACAGAGCCCAACCCGGGGCTCAACCTCACGAACCGTGAGATCATGACCTGAGCTGAAATCGAATCAGGTGCTTTACTGACTGAGCCACCCAGGCGCCCCTAAACTTTTTGTTTTGACATAACCGTAGATTTGTAAGCAGTGGTGAGAAATAATGCAGAGAGGTCCTGTGTTCCCTTCCCCAGTTTGTCCCAGTGTTAACATATTTCAAAATTGTGGCGTAATATCATGCCAGGAAATTGACATTAATATAATCTACCAACCTGAGATTTCTTCAGTTTCACATGTACTAATTTGTGTGTGTTTATTCAATATTATCACACATAGAGGTTTTCATATCCGCCTCCAGTCAAGACCCAGAACGGTTCCATTGGCACAAAGGCCCCACGTCGCCCTTTTATAATGACATCGACCCAACCCCATCACCTCCCCGCCCCCCCCCCCACGCCCAACCTCGTCCCTGACCCTTGGCAACCACTGATCTGTTCTCTGTCTCTATAATTTTGGAGAAATTTGGAGAACGTTATATAAATGGAATCATATGGTATATAACCTTTTGGGATTGCCTTTTTTTCACTTGGCATAATTCTCTGAAAATCTATGCTAGCTATTGCGTGTGTCACTAGTCTGCTCCTTTTTATTGCTGGGCATCATTCCACAGTATGGATGTACCACGGTTTGTTTTGTGAAGAATGTCTGGGTGGCTTCCAGTTTGGGGCTATTGCATATAAAGCTGCTATTAGGGAAGCTTTTTAAAATGTCAGCCAACAGACACCTCCCTTGAAGGCTCTGACTCAAATGAGGGTGGGTCTAGGGTAGGACCTGGGATTGTGTGAAAATGTGCAGTCAGCCACTGATGAGGGTGGGGCGTGAATGTATTGTTATGGGAACAGAGTTTGGTTTCCGTAGCGTCCTCAGCCTGCCTCTAAAGTGCAAAACAAAAATATTTTTGTCAAAATAAAAATAGATACCCTGTATGAGCGGCTCCAGATTTCCCTGGGATTACGTCTGTCTTCTTTGTGTGTGAGTCGAAGAGACAATTTGGGTTTGGGGAGAAAGTTCTGGTCGGGATTTCGGAGGATGTAGCATCTCACTGCTCTCCATAGCGTGCCTTTTATCTCACTGCTGACTCCCTATGGGCCTCAGTTTCTCCTGCTAACTGGGCACCGTATTTCGCTCCCACAGCTATCTATGGTGGAAGAAAGCAGCTGTTGCTATGAAATTCTTGGGGTCCCCTCCACAGAAAGAACTGGGGGATTGTGAGCTTTCATCTCTTAGCTGCCTGAGGGTTAGAAAGCCTGGGAGCTTCCGGGGAGCAGCAGGTCCCTGCTGCCTGTGTCCCTGCAGCCTAGAGAAAAGACAACTTCGGGGTGAACTAATGAGGCCAAATTTTCACACCTTTTCCTCCCTCCACCCCTCCCATCCTCCCTATTCTGCATGATGGCCCCGTGGCCCCCTTCTGCCACTCCCCTTGGCCCCTCCTTGGGAAGGGAAGTCGGCCCCTCTCTCTGCTTCCAGACCAAGGCTGGAATTATTTAATGCCAAATCAGTAAAAGTGTCAGCAGCTTGCAGCTTAACCGCTGAGAGGAATGATTCATCACCCCGTGCCACGCACCGAGTATTTCCGCCCCATCCCCACGGCCCACCCCTCAAGAGAAAGGAGATAAATTACTGTCATTGCTTTTTATGGTACATATAATCGGGTGGCAACATGGAGACTCGACTCATCTCAAAGTCATTTACAATGAATTATTCATTTGGCCAAAGACGTCTTCAATTGGAGGGGGAAATAGTCTGTCTACTCTGGCTTCAGCTGCCCTCTCCATCGCTAGGGAGGGAATCCTGGGCCTGGAGGACCCAAATTCCCCTTGGTATCCTCTGGCCCTCAGAATCCTGGAGTGTGGGGCTGGGGGAAAGGCAGGGGAGGGCGTCTAAGCTGCAGGAACCCTCTTACCTAATCTATTTCTGGACGATTCCTCTGGGGGTCCAGAAATGTCTTTCTCTCTCACTGCTCACAGGGGACCATGGGTCCTTGTTCACATCCCTCCCACCCTCCCCTCTCCCTTTCCTCCCTCCCTCTTCTCTCTTCCTTCTTTGTTTCCGTCTATAGAGATTTGTTAAGTCGTTACTGATGTGTGTCACATCAGTCAGGATATGGTAGCTTATGGTGCTATAACAAACATCCTCCCGATTTCAATGGCGTAAGATCACAAGGCATATTTTTCGCTTAAGTTACTTGTCACCACAGACCATCTGGGGTTCTGCTCGGTGTCATCCTCCTTTTGGGAAACAGGCCGGTGGAGCAGCCACTATCTTGAACGTCACCGTCACACGTACCGTCTCTTAAAGCATCCACTCAGAAATGACACATATCACGTCCACCCCTGTTTCATGGGCCAAAACAAGTCACATGGCCACACCTAACCTCAAGGGGGTTAGGAAAGTGTTACTTTACCGTGTGCCCTGACAGGGACAGAAAAGAAATCTTTGTGAACGCCCCTGATGATGATCTCACAGGCACTGCCTCAGCCCGGAAGACAACAATCAAAGGGACATAGTCTTTCCTCTCGATGAGCTCATGGTCTAGCGCAGGAGGCAGATGGAAGAGGCAGATGCCCAGTCACTGGTCCTCCAGGGGGCTCAGTGCCAGGAAAGAGGTCTTCTGGGAATTCACAGCAGCAGAGTGATACAGGATCTGGCATCAGGTGGTCTGACCCCCTGGGGCTCTTTGCTTACGGACGAGGGGGTTCATTTTCCTGAGCCTCACTTTCTTCCTCCTTCCTTTGGGGATGACGATGGTGCTACAGTCACACTCTCTACAAGGGGCGGTTGTGGGAAATGCATGAGGTAATGTCTGTAAAAACCTTTGGAAGGTGAGGTACCTGCATTGTTTGCTATGAATTCATTGACACTGTTTTAGAATAACAACACTGTGTTGTTTCCCGTGGGGACATTCCGTTCCTGAGCACAGCCCCCACACTCTGTTCCTCTGAATCCGGGTGTAACGGTGATGGGTCTGGCTTGCTGGGAGCTTTCCAAGGGGCTGCCCCAGCCCTATGAAGACGGAGCGATTACCCCAGAAAGCTCTCGTGTGGGCTGGGGTTGGGGGCTGCCTCCCGGCAGGAGAGGCTTTAGGCTGAAAAGCAACTCGAGGACGGTGAGCCTGGAGGTCACCTCGTGGGCTCCACTGCTGGTAAGTTCCCAAGGCTCAGCCGCGGCTGCCCCTGAGCCCCGGACTCTGGGACATTTTTTTCCCATCTATGTCACACATATTTATCGAGTGCCGGTGTGTGCAAGGATTGTGCTGGAGCTGAAAAAAGCAGCAAGTGACGAGACAGACCAGCTCTCTGTTCTCCTGGTGCTTACATTCCAGAGAGGGAACAGATCATTTTCGTGGTGGACACGGTTGGTTGACCAGATGCCCCTGGCACCCCTGTTGCCATTTCTGCGTGTGATTCCCTCACCCTCTGCACACATTGCTTCTAAGGCCAGCTTGCCCCTGCGACTCTCTTCAGAGGTCTGCCCCTGGGCTATCTGAGCTGGTGTGCCCATGTGGGCAGGGACCTGGAAGCATCTGGAGTTCACGTTTCCCCAGAGGTAGCCTTCAGCCAATGATCAGTGAGTGTTAGAGAATCAAAGTCCTGCTCCCTTGCCTTGAGCTGGGACAACCCCTGAGACGTGATTTCCGTTCCGGACCTCTCCTGTATAGCTTCTCTGTCCGGCTTTCCTGTTCCCTTATCAGTCCCTTTAAGGACGTTTCCTTAAATCACTAGCACACAAATCTCCATCTCAAGGCTTGTTTCTGGGGGAGCCTCACTTAAGACACCTACCCGAAACCCTTCCTTCCTCAGTGGACTGATCATCAGTTTTGTTCTGGGGTCCTTTCCTCCACATCCCCATGTCAGTCAGCGTAAATACCAGTTAATCTGACCAAACTCACCTCCTTCTCCCTTGCCCTGGGTTGGGTTAACAGGAAGCAGGTGACCTAGATGTGGCCCAGGACACATGATGGGGTATCCACTGGGGGCTTCCTGGAATGGCTTTCTTTCTTCTTTCTTTCTTTCTTCCTTCCTTCCTTCCTTCCTTCCTTCCTTCCTTCCTTCCTTTTCCTTCCTTTCTCTTTCTTCCTCTTTTTCTTTCTTTCTCTCTCTTTCTTTCTTTCTTTCTTTCTTTCTTTCTTTCTTTCTTTCCTTCTTTCTTTTTTCCTCTTCCTTCCTTTCTCTTTCTTTTTCTTTGTCTCTTTCTTTCTTTCCTTATTTCTTTCTTTTTTGAGAGAGAGAGAGAGCACACACGGTTGCAGGAATAGGGAAGGGGCAGAGGGAGAGGGAGAGAGAGAACATCAAGCAAGCTCCATGCCTGACACAGAGCCTGAAGTAAGGCTCAATCTCATGACTTCAGTGAGATCATGACTTGAGCTGAAGTCAGGAGTCGAACGCTTAACTGACAGCCCCTCGGGCACCCCATGGAATGGTGTTCTCAAAATGAGAAACAGAAGATGAATCCACTTTCCCTACTGGATACACTGCATGTGTTGGCTGGAACCCTGGTGGCCACACTGAGGAAGCTAGACAGACACACTGGCATTGGCCCAGCTCCAAGGTGAAAGGCACCGGTGTCTGGAGGATGCCAGCAAAACTCAGAATTCATCCTACTTCATTCAGAATGTCTTGTTCTGTAAAATGAAAAACCCCCTATTTGGTGACTTCAAGTGGGGTCTGCTCTTATTTGCAAGTGACAACATCCCAGTGGGTACAATTTTAGATGGTATTAGTTGCTGTGCAAAGTGGATCCTCTCCAGGTCTGTATTTTTTCTGTCAGACGGTTTCCATCACATATCCCAGGTTTGGGATAAATTACACAACATCACGTGGCACGGGTTAAGGAATAGGCTTATTGGAAAAAGAGCAAACTAACAAGTCAGGGCCAACAGGCAAAAAGAAGTGAAGGCATGGGGTCAGATGCCAGCAGGGAGGACAGCAGGTCAGCTGGGAAAGTAGCATCATATCATTCTGTCTATATGCAATATTTCTCCCAAACCATCTCTCTCTCTCTCTCTCTCTCTCTCTCTCTCTCTCTCTGTAAATCTTGTTTCCTTCTTTGCTATGGCCGCCAGGCAGCCCAGAGCGAAATTTGTGGCACCTCTCACATATCGTTAGGACCTAATAGCCTGCATGTTTGTGTTCTTCCCCAGCCTGGCATTCTCTTCTTTCCCCTTTGCTCCATGCTCCTCAGTCACTGGTTTTATTCCGTTGTCCCTCTGTATATTTCTGTAATTTATACCTGTTCTTCTTTAGTGAAGCAGGGAATGCCCCAGTCAACCCTTCCATCCACTGACACTGCACTTAGAAGCCCCCTCGGGATGGTGGCTGCAAAGTGGCCCTTGAGAGCCTCCTCAGGCATCTGGCAGACTGAAGAAGAACCCAGAAAGGCCTCTTCCTCTGCTTCAAGGGAGTATTCAAGGCCACCTTTTAGCCATATTTCATCTGTCAATTCTGACATTCCTTGACCTTATTCTCCTTTCCTAGGGCCCAGAGAAGAATGATGGTTCCATCCCAGTGTCCCAAATACCAGGCTGGGCAAACGAGTGAAAAAATCCTTTGAAATTCCCAATAAATAAATAAAAATAACTTTGAGGGCTTGTCACCATGGAGACCAAAAGGCTTGGTTAGTTGTCATGGCGACCCTTGGGTAGCCACTGTGCCTGAAATGATCAGCATCGCTGAGAGAAGGGCGAAGTGATGGAGAAGACAGGACCATATGCCACGGGGTGAGAGCTGGGCACCAGCAGATTTCTAGAGGCAGGTCAAAA